>NW_004955407.1:35136391-35168833 GCF_000276665.1 Chinchilla lanigera | reverse complement strand
CTTCTTCTTCTTCTTCTTCTTCTCCTTCTCCTTCTCCTTCTCCTTCTCCTTCTCCTTCTCCTTCTCCTTCTCCTTCTCCTTCTCCTTCTTCTTCTTCTTCTTCCTTTTTTTTTTTGTACAGGGAATTGAACTCAGGACCTTGTGCTTGCCAGGCAGGCACTTGCGCCACTGAGCTATATCCCCAGCCCTCTTGTTAATGTAAACAAAAATTTCAACCAATATTCATGTCGGAACTACTTTTGTTTATCAGTTGCAACTGTTGGTTGGCTGCAGTTGCAATGGTTGGATAAATATCAAAACATTCTGGGAGACTCAGTTGACTATGCAGGTTTACAATAAGAGATTTAAAAAAAATTATAGTCCTGTGCTGCATAACAGACCCTCAACTGATGACAGACCACATAGAAAATGGTTGTCTCCTAAAGTTGTAATGGCACAAAAAATTCCTACCACCTAGTGACATTGTAGCCATTGTAGCACACTGAATTTTGAGGATGCTGGTGTAAATAACCTACTTTTTTGCCAGTCATGTCTAGTATAGCAGTGGAGTTAAAATGCTTCATAATGGTAATAACCAACCATATTATTGACTCTTGTACATATTCTACTTTATTTTTGATTTTGCAGTGTTGGGGATTAAAGCTAGGGCTGTATGTGCTAGTCAACCATTCTACCCAGAGCTACACCTACGATATTCTTCATCATTATTTTAGACTATATTACTGGTTTATGAATTTGCTGTAATCATCATTAATCATAATTTCATTGTACTTGTGCTACGTATATAAAGAAATCTGTGATCAGCGTCAGTAGGTCCTCAGGAGGGCTCAGGAAGTGTTGTTATCATGGGAGATGGCAGCTCCACATGTACTTTCCCAGTGGGACAAGGTGTGGTGGGGAAAGAGTGAGGTTGACAGTCCTGACCCTGTGTGTGCTTCAGCTAATGTGTGTGTTTGTGTCTTAGTTTTTAACAGCAAAGTTTAAAAAGTTAAAAGAAATTTTTTTTTCTTTTTTATTTGTCCGTGTTTGCATGACATAATGTGTATATTCTGTGTGGGGAGCTGGTCCATGTACTTAGCACATCTTAATTCCTTTTTCCATCTCCTTTTCCTCCACTTTCTCCCCGTCCCTCCATCTCTTGATCCCCTTCCTATCTGAGAAACATCTATCTTCTTACTTTCCATCTATCTTTTATTTTGTTCTTTGTATTTTGGGTTTATTGCATAGGAGAAACCATGCAATATTTAAGCTTGGAAAAACCAAAGTGATTTCTCCACTGTGTTTGGTGCCTCTTACTGACCTTTCTTCCTTCTTTCCCCCTCACCTTCCCCAGTTTCTGGGGACCACTGTTCTATTCTGCTCTTCTACAAGACTGACTGATGAGTCACCATAAGTGAGTAAGAACTGAGTGGTGAGTTACTGTGTCTTTCTGTCTCTGGCTTAATTCACTCAACAGAATGACCTCCAGTTTTAGCCACATTGCTGCAAATGACAAGATTTTACTTTTTATGGTGAATAGTATTCCATTGTGTATTTATACCACATGTTCTTTTCCCATTCATCCAATGAAGGGCATGTAGTTGTAGTTATTGATAATAGTGCTGGCATAACATTTTGGTGTACTGATTTCATCTCCTTTAGACATGTTTCAAGTGGTGGGACTGCTCAATTCAATGGAATTCTACTTTTGGTTTTCTGAGGAATCTGCATACTGTTTTCCATGTTGGTTGCACTAATTTACATTCCCCCTAACAGTGTATAAGAATACATTTTTCTCTGCTTCCTCACCAGCACTTATTTTTTGTCTGTTTGATGATAGCCATTCTCCCTGGGGTGAGACATCTAATTATGGTTTTGATTTGCATTTCTTGATCACTGTTTTTAAATGTTTTTCTTGGTCATTTGCATGTTTTTTTTTGGAGAAGGGTCTGTGTAGTTCTTTAGCTCATTTTTAAATTGGATTTTTTAAGAGTTCAGCTTTTTGAGTTCCTGTATATTCTTGATATCAGTCCCTTGTTGGATAAATAGTTTGCAATTTTTTCTCTTGTTCTATAGGATTTCTGTTTACTCTATTAGTACTTTCAGTGTGAAGAAGCTTCTTGGTTTGATATAATTTTATTTGTCTGTTTTTATATTGCTTGTGCTTTTAGGGTCTTATCTAAGTAAACCATTGCATATGCTAATGTCTTGTAGTGTTTCCTCTACTTTTCCTTTTTAGGCATTTTGTGGATTCCGGTTTAACATTTATATCTTTGGTCGACTTTGAGCTAATTTTTGTGCGTGGTGAGAGGAAGAGATCTAGTCTCATTCTTCCATGTTTGTATACTCAATTATACAAACACTATTTAATGAAGAGACTGTCTTTTCTTCACTGTATGTTCCTGACTTCTTTGTCAAAAATCATTTGACTGCATGAATATGGTGAAGAAAGGAAGTGTTTTACACTGCTGAATACTATAGGCAATGGTGGGAAGTTGATTGTCCCAAGCCTCAGGCCTCAGGCCCCCTTGGCATTAAAGCCCCTTTGTCCTCTGTCCCTCCTCTAGCTTCATTGTTCCCTAGTGCATGCATCTGGGAATACTCGGTCCAGCTCCATCCTGAAGGACACTTTTCAGCAAAGGTCCCTGGCCAGCCCTTGTTTCCCTATAATATGAGGAGACTGAAATATTTCTAATACTCTCACCCATCCCCACACTAGAACATTCCCCAGGGGAGAGCTCTTCACCTGGTTACTCAACAAGCTGTAACATCATAGGAGTCATTCATTCCTTTATTATTTGTATTTCTGCCTCAGACAAGTATTAGAACATGGAGTTGGCACAGCTTGTTTACCAGTTGCTGGGAATTCCCCTTAAGAGGGAGGCACAGTATAGTTTCTGGGAAGCTGAAGTCTGTGTTCCTTGTGTTCAAGATTGTAAACTACCATGGCTTCCTCTTGGACAAGAGGTGAGATGGACACATGGAAGTCCTTATGCGTATACAAAGACTACCCAGCATGCAGATGACAGGAAGGATGGGAAAAGCTGCTGTAGAAACGAGGGCCAAAGGGACACGTCTTGCTGTGCATATTGCCTAGCCTCTCTCTTATTTCCTGATTTGTCAGAGGCTGGTCAGGCTTTGTCCAGTTCCAGTCCTGGAAAGGAAACACTTAGTTTTCTAGTATATTTGTTATTTTCAGGTTAGGCAACTAACTGCAAAACTAGATAGAACTTTTTCTTAAGAAATGAAAGCATCATACAGTTGGATCAAAATGAGCCTCTCTTTAACTATTTGTGATTTGGCTGCTATACTGAGGCTTCTTGGCCAGAGGCTTTGTGTATGATTCCTTTTATCACACTGAGCCCAAATTCTCTGCACTGTTTGCCCAGCCAGTGTCTGTTTAGAGTACTGTTTAGATTCTCTCATGGAAAGCAAACCACAGTGATTAAGTACAGATAAGAAAAAAGCATTATGATGACTAATCAGAACAAAATCAATGACTCCCTTTTTGCATTATAAATGATGAGGTTTACAGTTAACAGCTTTTAGCAAAAGTGAGGGTGTGACTTTGAGTTTAGGGAGGTGGGGAGAGAACGGCAGGGATACCGCTGACCACAGGAGGTCAGTTGGGGAAAGGGCTGATATGTTCATGATGTGATTAGGGTGCCTGTGAAAATCTGACCTGGGACGTTCTTAACCTTTGTAATAGGAGAAAATGTTATCAGAGAAGGCCACAACTTTTGGTTAGTATGTATGTCCTTGTATGAAGACACCCAGGCCGATTTCTGCCCCTTGGGAAACTTTCTGTAAAACCTGACCTTGAAGTCTAAAGACTCTCTCATTATGCTAAATTTCCATGGAATCGAGAATGTGGAAAGACGCTTGTGTAGGAATACGTAGGGAAGCTCATCACCTCATAAGATGGGTCTAGTTTTTGAATGGTTTTCATTATTTGGAAGATCTCCGTGTGTGTAGCTGAAAGCAGTAGCTATTGGTTTTTGTGGTGCTCTTTGAAACTGTGTGGAAACTTCTAACTCTTTATACTGTCACTGGGTTCTGCAGTATTGAGGACTCCTAGAGACTTTTTCTAGGTTCTTTTTAGTGTCTAGGTTCTTTCTAGTGTCTGCGTTCTTTTTAGTGTCTGGGTTCTTTCTAATGTCTCAAACCAAGAATGGGTAAGACTAGCACAAAAGTAGTGAGATTTTACATTTACTAAAGGTAGGAGTAGAAATATGTTCTGCAGAATGAGTGTGGGCCAGTTAAAAGTAAGAAAAGAAATATACTCTACAGAGTGAAAGCAGACACTGTGAAAGAGAGAGCACAGTGGCTACAAGGTCATGGTGGCCAATGTCTTTTGTGTCTCCTACTCTTCAGGCTGACGTCAGATCTAGGCCATCCTATAAAAACCTGCTGTATTCTTGGGAGAAGAACTGAAGATAGAATTCTGTGACTGGTCCCAGGTGCAGGACTTTGGGAACTATTTTCCTGTGCATTTCTTTGACCTCTGTTGTTGACAAGTATTGCCCACTTGTTCAGCCTGTTTACTACACTCTAGTCTTAGGGCTTAACAATACATTTCATCCAAAATTTAGTGATAACACTGGTGCTTCCACTGTCTTACAGTCTCCTACCCGATTGTGCTTATTGCTGTCAGATGCTAAGAAGGAACACTCATCACCAGCCATTTACTTGCAGGAATTCCCCCTGTTCTGAAGATGTGGAATGCTAATGTCATTCATACTGGAGAATTATGGGACTACTTTGCATTTTTTGCTCATGATGCTGTATCTATATTAATTAGTACATCTTAGGAGCTCTTAGGTTTTTTCCTTAGCAGTCATTAGCTTCTGCTCGTCACAGTCTGAAGAATAATCAGCCTTCTGTACTGTCAAATTCCCATGTACCTGAAGAGTTAGAAAAAAACAGAAACATAAGTTTTGACCTACTTAATATTAACTTACTTTGCTTTTATAAAGACTTTGTCTGTGATATTTGATATTAGAATGTTAGGCAAATGAATCTATTCACCTTGCATATTTTTATTATTTAATGTGATGGGATTCTATTGAAATATATAGTCCCTTTTGACAACTGCAACTGGAACTTCCTTAGATTTTGAAAAAACTTTTATGTGCTGTTCAATAAATGAACTGTTCAACAACTGAAGGTGTTATTCTCATTAAGGAGCTAGCCCAACCAGACTGAGAGTTTGTGGGCATTGGTGTACAATGTGTACATAGTCATAGTGTTTGGATCTTAAAAAGACTTCCAAAGTCTTAAGTGTTAAAAGCTTCTGATGGTGCTTTTGGGAGGCTGTGGAAGGGTTAGGGGTGGGACCAAGTGTGAGGAGGTTAGGTCACTGGGATGTGGCCTTAAGGGGATATTGGAACTCCAGCCCGTTCTTCTTCCTTTTTTTGCTTCCCTGCTACTGTTAGATCTTTTCTGCCATGTGCTTCTGCCATATTGCACTGTGCTGCTACAGGCGCAAACCAACAGGTCAGCTGTAGACTTAAAGCTCTGAAACTGTGGGTGTTATCCTTGATACACTGTGTCAACTTGAGGAGTCCAGAAGGTCAACTAAGTAACTCAACAGTCCTGCATCCTAGGGTGAAAAGGACATGCCCTGACTGCTCTATGATGTTGTTCATTGTGTCAACTTGAGAAGTTTAGGTTAGCTATGTGACTCAGCAGGGGACCAGGGTGCTTACTTTGCCTGAGCCAGTGCAAGAGGAAGGCAGGGAGATGGTGTGGGTGTAAAGGACTCCCTCTCCCCTCAGGGCAGGTAGGCTGCATACAATAAAAGGGAAATGAGGAAGGACTGATTGTTGGTTCTTTGGAGGAGCTCCAGTCTTTGCCTTCAGCTTGGTGGTCATCTCCTGGCTTCTGGTGTAGACTCTTCGACCTTTGTCGTAGATTCTTCAGCATTCTGGCGCAGACCCATCAGCCTCCTGATATGGACTTGCATGGACACTGCAGTGAGCTCCAGACTTTGGACTAGATTCTTCAGTCTCCAGTGTGCAGACACCCTCTGCATGCTTCCTCATCCAACTCTGTGGCTGACCAGTGTAAGCCAAACTTGTTATTTCTTATGCATTTGTATATCTGTTTTTCTAGTAAATCCTGACTGATACAGTGGGCCAAAACAAACTGTCCATCTCTATAAGTTGTTTATCTCAGGTTTTTTGTCATGGTGACAAATGGCATCCTGTGGATGTTCTTTGTATATCTGGTGCCAGTGTTATTATCTGGCTTAGCAAAGTTGTACCTGTCATAGTTCCAGCTTTCAGTATCAAGGATGGTTTTTATAGAAAACCCTTCAAAATCATTTGAAGGGGAACAAATTCATTCAAAAGTATACTTACTACAATTTCTTGAATCAGTGGGCAGTACTGATGGGTGAGCTTACTTTCGGTGGACTGTGCCAGAAAAGTCTCTGTCTATCCCTGTCATCACTGGAAGCACTGTTAGTTTGATCAACATCTGGGACTGGAAGGAAGGGCTGACTCAGCAATAGGGAAACGTGCCCTTTGGGAAGAAAGGCAAGGACAACTTCTAATCCCTTCCTCACCCAATCTTTAGTGTAAACCCCAGGAGTCTAAGTTTGTCTCTCTTTTCTTTGGCGTTCTTCAGCACTATGGCTTATATGGTGCATCTAGACATTTACAAATTTAATTAATAAGCCTGCTAGCTTTTTAAAAAGAGTATACCTTGCCTTTCCAGCTATATTGTTCCATTTCTGTATCCTCCAAACTTAAGTATACAGCTTTGTTCATAAAAATACTGAGATAAGTAGATGTATAATTAAACCTTACGATCTAGAAGAGTTGATTTCTCTCTCAGAAGAAATGGAAAGAGCAAAAGGAAATACGCTTTTAGGAAATTGCTATGTTGTGCCAGACTCTGGTCCAAGACTGTTACATTTGTCACTTCTCATAACTTCAAGTCCCTCCAGTTGGTGCAGTAAGTAACCACAGGGCTATGAAGGGGCTAAGTGGAAGCCTTGATAAAAGAAAACAATGGACTTAGGTTTGGTGGCGCATGCCTGTGATCTCAGCATTCTGGGAGGCTGAGGCAAAAGGATTGGAAGTTCGAGCCCAGCTTAGGCAACTTAGCAATTTTGCGAGGCATTTTCTCAAAAATAATACTACAAATTTAAAAAAGGCTGTGGGTATAGCACAGTGTAAAGGACCTGAGTTCAGTCCCCAGAATTGGTGGAGTGAGGGTAAGAAGAAAAAAAAAAGCAAAAGAAAATAATAGGTGCACAGAACTATAAGTTATCTCGGGGTTCTCAAAAAGCTGCAGTATTTGTGAAGTGGTTTCAAAGGAGGTTCCCACCTAAAGCCTCAGGGTAGAAGGTTCAAAACCTCAGAATCTGATTATAAGGGTAGAAGAAATGAAGAAGAAGCTGAATGTATAGCCTAATACATAGTTTCTTGGTGTCAAAGTAAAGTCCATAATGGGGAAGGAGTTGACCTCTGTGTCCTTGGATGATGACATCTGCTTAGTTATATCTGAGATTAGAATTCCCAAGTTCCCTGAAACTTCTTGGCAGGCAGAAGCTGTTCCCAACACTTTGATGTTGGGAAAAATGCAGCAGCAAGAATCATGTGGGAGTGGACATTGAGGATTTTAAAGTGTCATGGTCATGTGGAGATGGTCTTAATAATCTACTGGGATAGCTCTTTGACATTTAGATAGGATGATGGCCTACAATTAATGAGGTGCAGGAGTACACTTGGTATAATTTTGAGGAAGAGGTTACAGCTTAAGGAGTTGGGGATATAAGAATGGATATGCTATGTAAAGCCTGAGAACTCACTACCCACGTTCCTTGAAAGACTGGAAGACAATTATTTCATGTAGCACTCAGGAAAACAGGTTCAGGGGTCATTGGCATTTTTCTGAGAAACTCAGTGTCTGTCTTCTGTAGAATTGGGGTTCATGGTGTTAGATGCTGCCATGGAACTGTAAATCTTAATGTCAGTGGTAGTGGCAAGAATCCAAAATTATTGAACTAAATGGTAGGTTTTAATCACTAGTGTCAAGGTGGCCATTAATGATCCTGATTGAAAGTATTGCAAAGTGGTGCAATACTGGTAGTACTGGCTACTAGATAATGGTGTTCTTAGGCATGAGACAAGTAGACAACTATCTTGGCTATTACTAAAGGTGTGTAGTAGTATTAACAAAGAAGCCTGGAGAACAGAAAGTTAATTTTAGTCACTGCAATGGAAAATTGTGGCCTTTCACTTAGTTTTCAAATGTAGCCATTTAACAGATCGAGAATTCATAGGTGGAGAGGAGGCTGAAGTCTCCTTGAATAAGGACCATACCATTTCCTGTACATGTACATGAAAATTCATTCCTCTAACATCTTTTAAAGAATTTACAGATACTTCCTTAAGTAACTAGTGCAAGAGGATAGGAGGATAGCCACTCTTTTTGAGGACTACTGTGGTAAGGTCTGAGCCAGCACTGATACCAGGAGATCAGAAATGCTATAGATTGCCTTCTCCATTAGATTGACAGCTGCAGGAGGCCAGGTAATAAAAGAAATTTTACTCCATATTCACTGAGTCCATTAGTCTCTTGAAAGTTACTCTGGCTATTTCTCAGATCCCAAAATGTATAACTGGGATAAACATATTTAGTGGTTGGCAGTACTCCCAGTAGATTACCTGATATGTAGAATAAGGGATATTATAGTGAGAAGGGCCAAGTAATATCTCTGAAACTGTATTTCTCTCATTAACCAAAACAGTAAATGAGGAATAATATTGCATTCTAAGAATAATTGCAGATACTATTACCATTATCAAAAACATAAAATATGCAAATTGATGGTTCCAAAATCTCCATTCAAATTACCTTTTTTGTCTCTATAAAAACCAGATGAATTATAGGAGATGTTAGGCCACCATGAATTTATTCAGATGATAACCCTCTTTGAAGCTTTTGTGATAGATGTGCTATATTTGCTGGTGAAGATCAACACACATTCTCAGATTTTGCTAGTGATCTGACCATTGCTTTTTTCTCACTCCCCATCAGTAGGGAGAATATACAGTGGTTGTCCTTTATATGGTATCCTTAGCAGTATACATTCACTGTCTATGTTACCTTCAGCAACACAGATCATCCTGATATTCCACACAACATTGCTGTGGTCCATCTATTAATGACATCATGGTCTTAGACTTGCTGATCAGAGAGGGGCAAGAATCACAGATGTCCTGTTACAATGATTCTTAACGGAGGGGGGGTTAAATCCCAGCGAACATTTGGAGACATTTCTGGTTGTCAAAATTGGGGTAATGTGAGCAACTGATATATATTGGGTAGAGTCTAGGTATGTTGCCATACATCATACAACATATAGAACAACTCCCACCCCAACAAAGGATTATATGACACAAAATGTCAATGGGCCAGGGTTGAGAAATCCTACCCTAGTAAACACTTGTGTATCAAAGGTGAGAGGTTAACCTTATGAAAATCCTGGGATCTGCCATAGCAGTGAAATTTTTAGAGGCTCAGTAGTCTGGGGTATGGCAGAACTTCCTTTTTTAGTTAAAGGACACATGGCATGTATTAGGCACTTGAAAATATCTGCTGAATAAATAAGTAAATGAAAGGCATATAGAAAAGTTGTCTGTGCCAAGAGAAGGCTTCTTTAGAAAGATGATTTTCCAGAGGAAGACAAAAGTTTATTGTGGCCAGAGGCCAGCAGAGGGGCTGGAGGTGTGCCTGGGAGAAGGCTGTGGTTTATACAGTTTATGTGTTATTCATTTAAACACTCAGCCACAGATGGTGGAAGGTAAACAAGTGGCTTTCACCATTGGAAAAACAAGGCCTGGTTTGTATTCTAGAAAGATGACTTTAGGGCTGGTAAAAGAAGTTGTCTTCAAAGGTTGTGGGGCAGAGTCAGTTAAACTACGCTGGCTCCTTTTTGAAGTAATCCAGTTGAGAAATCACGGACACCTGTACTGGGAGAGAATGGAAATCGGTAAAGAAAGACACAGATTCTGGAAAGACTTGGGAGGAACAAAGTTATCAGGAATTGGTGACTGAATTGGGAATGTGAGCAAAGGGAGGAGGACTAGAAGAAAGGTCCCAGATCTCTCAGTCTTTGGGTGACAGGAGAATGTAAGAAAATAATGCATCTTTAAATGATATATTTGAGAAGGCTATGTTATATTTGCAAGTTAAAAATGTAGGGGATACAAAAGGAGGTGTTCAGCTGGTAACTGGAAAAATGGGGGAGAGTTTTAGAATTGGGAGTTGTGACCATGTCATGATATGTCAACTTGAAAGGATTAAAAAATGCCTAGTAGACTGGTAAAGCATAGTTCTGGTTGTATCTATGGGTGATTGACATGTAGGTTCAGAAAACTGATGGGGGCAGTACCAACCCAGGTATGTATGGGTGGCTCCAACCAATAGGCTTGTAGCCTGTATGGAATAAAGAGAAAGAAGAAGAAAGTGTGCCTGTTTCTGAAGAATTTCCAGGTTTGACAATCAATCACCTTTGAACATCAGTCTCCAGTTTCTTTTGCATTCCAATATAGGCTTTCACACCTGGTGACACTACAGTGATAGTCCAAGTCTTTGACCTGGGACTGGTGCTACATCCTTGATGTCTCTTGTTCTGCAGCTATATTTTCTTGAGCTGAGCAGCTGGTAAACTTTCTGCCTCTCCAGCATGCAGACCACCACTGTGGACTCTCCTATTTCTGACCGCCTACCTAGTAGATCATTTTGCATAAATACATATATATTTTCTATTGATTCTGTTCCTCTGGAAAACCCTAACTAATATAAGAGTCTTCATGTGATGGGGTAGTTTGAAGCCACAGATTTTAGTGAGGTCATTCAAGCAACAAAGCTGAATTCTTCATATGTACTATGTTCATTTTCATAACTGCTCTGGTGGAGAGTAGTATTTTCATTTTATAGATTAAAAAAACGAGGCTCAGAGAGTTTAACTCACGTTGACATAGCTCATAAATGATAGGGTTAATGTTGAAATTCAATCATTTCTGCCTCTTAAGTTTTACTCCACTATCTCCAAACTATCTCCAAACTTATTTTTATTCATATTTTTAGATTTCCAAATTGAGGCTTTATTTTAAAATACCTCTTAGTAGCAATTTATCAAAATTATCCGTTCATTTACATTTTGTCCAGTTGTCCTGGATTTTGGATTTTGGATTTGACCTTACAGTTGGATTGGACTTTACAGTTGGACCTGGATTTGACCTTACAATTGGACCTGGACCCATAAAAAATGACACATGAACAATGTTAACCATTGCAGTTGCTTGAAGTATCAAAAGACAAGGAGCAGAAGAGTAAGGGTTAAATGAATTATGGTGAATCCGTACAGTCGACTATCATGTAGATGGAGAAGAGTGAGAAAGCTCTCAGTGAATGAGATTTGGCACATGTTGTTAAGTAAAGATAACAACAATAGCACTGGTAGCAGCAAAAAAATATGTTAAACACTATGTTGTATGCTGTCATGTGTAAGAGTGAAAATAAGGTATATTTGTGTTTGCTTTTATCTACGTAAAGACACACACAGGACATAAGTTGCTTATCTAACTAGTTATGTAGAAGAAGATGAATGGAGTAGAAGGACACTGGATAGGAGCAAGTCTTCTGGATGGTATCTTTTAGATTTGACTACAGCATCTACTCAAAACAATGAAAACTTCTGCATTTGAAATTTATTTCTTTCTTTGAAAAATGAATTTATAATATGTGTGTACTTAACCACCAGTTGTTTGGTTGATCAATCTATTGACCCACTCATTCAACCATGTGAATCTGTGTGCCAGGTGCTGGGCTAACCACCAGGGAAAATTGAGAAAACATAGTTCCTGTTGTAAGTCTAGACGTAAAGAAAGAGATTAGTCAAATTACCCCATAAACAAACAAAAATATCAGCCATGCTACCAAAACATGTGAAAAAATGACTAAGTTATTCTGGGCTGGTCTGGGCTGGGCTGGGGAGAAAGTTCTAGGAAGGGCTTTCTTGAGGAAATAGCTTCTGAACTTTAGAAAATGCAGGGGGTCATAAGCAAAGAGAAGGAAAAAAGACAGAGGGAACAATATTCACATATACTCTGAGGCAAGATAGAGCACAGTATTTGAAGAACTCAGGAGATAGGGCCAATATGTTAGAGAGGGAAGGGATACAAATATTCAAGGTCTTGTAGGGAATCTTAAAGATGAAAATCTTGATGAAAACCAACTGGAGGTCACTGGAGACATTTGAACTATAGGGGAATGATGTAATTACATCCGTTTTAAGATCACTGGGGATGCTGGAGAATAATGGACTTTGTTTTTTGTTTGTTTGTTTTGTTCTGTTTTTTAGAAAAATGGACTATGGACGAAGAGTGGAATCTGGGGGGCCAGTTGGGTGGCTATTGCTAGAGTGGAAAAGAGTGATTTTGGATGACATGTTTGGATGACGGTGGAAGTTAGGGTTAAGAAGCAGATGGATTCAAGAGGAAATGCAACCATAAAGACTGAATCATGTGCTGTGTGGGGGTGGAGGAGAAGGAAGTTGTCAAACGTGGGTAGGTTTCAGGTGTGCGTAGTTGAGCAGATGGGGCTGCCATTTCCTGAAAGAGAACTTCAGGGTAGGGTGTTGTTGGGAATACATGAATCCTGAAGACTCCGGGCTTCCTGGAGCTGTCTTTGTCTTTTTCTCTTTTTCTTTTGGTTCTCCCCCTCTGTAAAGGCTTAGCTGTTAATCTTCTGTGCTGTTTCAAGTTTCATTGTGTTTTTGTAAAGCTACCCTTTCCTTGTTCTGTTCACTGGTTCTTATTTACAGGAACCTTTTTTCTTTGTTTTCTTCCACCCTTTCACCGAATGATTTTTTGTAACTTGAGACTTCCTTGGGGAATTCAGTCATTATATTTTGAGTCCTTCTGTGTGGCAACATTACTGCTCATATTTTCATAGGTTCTCAGTTTGGTAGTGCTGGGGTTTTGTCTAGTGAACTTCTAAAATATGGCACAGACACTACTTGTCTTGCCTGTGGAAGGGGGAGTGGATCATTGGAAATACCCTAAAAGGGACACTTTTCTGCAAAGAGAGAGGTTGGGAGATTCCTTTATGTTTCAAAAGGTAGAACAAAATAAATTAGTTCTTAAAATAATTGCTGATTGTTCCTGAATAACTTATCCAACCACAGAGCCAAGGCATTGTGACCTCCATCAGGAAACAGAACAACCTGAACTCCTGACCCAAAATTGTGGGTAGAAGGCAATCCTGATGACTAATTTCCAACAGACCTATGAGGACAGCTTGTTTGGAAAAAACATCTTCTGCAGTGCCAGATCTACTGTTCAACTAATGAATTCTTTCATCTACCATCTTCTTGGTGGTAGATGACTGAACTGTCCTGGGGTTGGTAGTGACATATTGATGTGTAGACATAACAGTGGTTCTTCAAGAGGAGCTGGTGAGACACTGAAGAATACAACTTTAACAGGGTCTAGGCAGAGTCTCAAAAGGCCCCCATTATATTTTGAGGAGCATGTTGTGGAACTCATGAGAATTATATTCAACTTAAGGGGCATAACTGATCTGTAGCTTTGACGGCTGTGTTCTGAAACCTCTCATGGATGGGAGCTGAGGACATGCCCTCTGTCACTGAGCAAGCTAAGATAATGAAGCAGACCTGTTTCTGGGAGAGGCAGGATGCCTCTTCTTATGGCTTGAGACTTCCCTACAGGCCTTAACATTCTGGAGGAATAGAACATTCTGGAGGCCTGAGGGTGTAGCTTAGTGATGTAATGCTTGCTTTGCTTGTGTGAGGCTCTGGGTTTGATCTCCAGCACTGAAAAAAAATCAAAACAAAGGAAGAACAAACAAAAACATTCTGGAGAACTGACTTTAGTAGAGGAGGCAGCTCTTCAACTCTTTTCCTTACATGTCTCCTTCACTTAGGTCACACCTGCATCACAGTCTAACATCTCTGGTAGTCTCTTCCAGCTCTTGCATAATGTTCTGTTTGTTATGGACTGAATGTTTGTGTCTTACCATAATTCATATGTTAAAATCTTAATCACCAATGTGATAGTTTTGGAGGGCAGGGCCTCATGGGGGTGATTAGGTCCTGAGGGTGAATCCTTCATGTGTGGGATTCGTGCCTTTGTAAAAGAGACCCAGAGCTGGTGTGGTGGTACACACCTGTAATCCTAACTGCTTTGGAGGTTGAGGCAGGAGGACTGTGAATTTGAGCATAGCCTGGGTACTAGTGGGACCCTGTCTCAAAATAAAATCAAACAAAAAAGCTGGGAGTGTAGCTCAGTGGTAGATCACTTGCTTACCTTGCATGAGGCCCTATACTCTATCTCTAGTGAGAGAGAGGGAGAGAGAGAGAGAGACAGAGACAGAGAGAGACAGAGACAGAGAGACAGAGAGGAAGAGAGACAGAGAGACAGAGGAAGAGAGACAGAGACAGAGAGACAGGAAGAGAGAGAGACAAAGAGAGAGAGTCAGAGAGAGAGAGAGAGAGAAAGAGAGAGAGAGAGAGAGAGAGAGAGAGAGAGAGAGAGAGAGAGAAACAAACTGACCTGCAGAGTTCTCGTCCTCTCATGTGAAACCAAGGGGACATCAACTGTCTGTAGTGCAGAAGAGGCCTTCCCCCAAACCCAATCATGTTGGTTTCTGTTTGTGGACTTCTAGCTTCCAGCACTATGTAAAATAAAGGTTTATTGTTTTAAACCCCTTATTCCTCTATGGCATTTTGTTATAGCAGCCTGAAATAAGGCACTCTCTTGCTATATTACTTTATATTTAATTCAGTTTTGATTTCTGCTTTTCAGAGGACTTAGACTAATATACGCTTTCACTTAAAAAAAAGCTCTCTAGAAAGGTACACATGATGTTTTCACTGTGTGTTATGGTTGATACATTGTGTCAGCTTGGGGAGTCTGGAGGCTTGGCTAAGTGACTCAGCAGTTCTGCATCCTGGGGTGAAAAGGACATGCCCTTCCTCTGGGATGTTGTTCCTTGTGTCAACGTGAGAAGTTTAGAAGGTTAACTAAGTGACCAAGCAGGGGGCCAGGGTCCTTACTTTGTATTTATCCTGAACCTGTGCAGGAGGATGGCATGGAGATGGTATGAGTGCTACACGCCCCCTGGGTGGGGGTAGCCTGCTTACAACATAAGGAGGGAAAAGAGGCTTGCACACCCCCCCCTCCCCCATTTTGCTGTCTTGTGCTACCTTGAAGTGTTGCCCTTGTGCCATGCCACCCTGCCTTGGAACCAGCTGATTATGGACAGAAACCTCCACAAACTGTGAGCTAAATAAACCTTTCCTTCCTTAATTTTGGGCGTTGGGTATTTTGTCTCAGCAACCAGAGAAGTAATCAAGACACTGTGGAACCTCATTTTGTATCCAGCCTCATTCACACTTATATTACATGTCTGGTTCTTGTAGGTGTTTGATTTTAATTCCCAAGTCTCCTATTCTCTTCTGTAGGTAGTAGAGATAGAAATACAGAAAAGGATTACCAATGAGGAAATATGAGACTAAATTATTTATTAAAATTAGCAATATTGTGATAATTTAATATGTAAATGACCCATATAACATGTCATTTAAATTATCTCTCTTAACTTGTGAGCTCATAGTTTTTTGAAAATTAAAAATTATAGAATTAAAAATGCACTTTGCAGGCTGGGTTTATAGCTGCCTGGCTGGCAAGGTGAGGTCTTGAGTTCTATTCCCAGTACCTCCCACCCCCCAAATGCACTTTGCCTTTTATTATTAATTTTGTAATTAGTATAGTTGTTGAATGACCATATTCTCTCCAGTATTTGGGAAGCCTGGGGCTATGTCTACTAACTCCTGCTCTTCCATTGGAAGAAGTAGATTAAACATTAATTACCTTTAGTACATAGTACATTTGTAGTAGGAATTACATATGACTTCAATAAATCATTTCTTGAAAAGTTTCCAAACAACAAAAATAGTTTTCTCTTTCTCTTCTTAATATTTCTAGTAGTTATTTGTTTTACAAAGATTTAATTGAATCTAAGCATTTTTATTGCAGTTTCTGTTAGCCAAATGGCCATGTCTCTTTTAAGTTTGGAGAACATAGCCAGAAGACAGGATGCATTTTTTCTACCTTCAAAAGTTTTTATTACTCTCCAGAAAAAATATACATACATTCAGGACCAACTACATAATTTTGGGGCAAAAGCAAATATATGGGAAAAAGCAAATATATGTCTGCTAGTTGAAAAAGCAGGGAAAAAGCCCTGCAAAGGTACTATAAGACATGGCATGATTTTCTTTTTCATTTATCTCTTCTTATGGCTTGAGACTTCCCTGCAGGCCTTATGTAACATTTTGGAGGCCTGAGGGTGTAGCTCAGTAATGTAATGCTTGCTTTGCATGTGTGAGGCTCTGGGTTTGATCTCCAGCACTGAAAAAAAAAAATCAAAACAAGGCTGTGCTCATATGCATCCTCCATTGTCTTAATGGATTTCTAAAACATAAGTTCAAGGATAAAATTGTTACGAATTTCTGTACAGGAATAGCAGACCATGAGACCCTTCTGAGTACAAGACCCTATGTAGTTACATGAATTGCACTCCCATGAAGCTGGCCTTGGATGCAACTCACCAGTGAATCATAAGCAAACTGGAAACCAGAGGGAGCATCTTTTCTCTTCTATCTAGAGTTTCAGAGGAGTGTGGGCAGGGATCATGGTTGTCACCTGAGTCTGGTTCCCAAATAGAATAGAAGGTATTAGGCTTTGTATCTGAGGTGCAGGAGCAGGATCAAATTTTCTTCCTCTATTTTGTTCTTGGCTCACCTGAGCAACAGCTTCACCATACTCTCTACCTTCACAGAAAGAAAGATGATTACTTATTTACCGTGGGCAATGTTATTTTGACTTTCCTTTTTAAATATGTCACATCACTATATCATTTACTGAGTGGTATGTGCTGGCTTTTGTTCGAGATGTTACTGAGATCTCTGTCCTTATGTAACTTACATTCTTACAGGAAGAGGCATGTAGCAAATAAAAGAATAAGGACAAAACAAGAAGAATGTCATGTATAGGATGTTATGTAGGGAAGTAAGGTAGAGAAAGAAGGTGGGATGTTGGGCAGCTGGCCCACAGTTCTCATTGCAGTGGTTAGGAAGTTCTCACTAGGAGGTAATTTTTGAATGAAGATATGAAGAAGATAAATTAAGGAGTCATGCTGACCTCTGAAAAAGAATATGTGGCACAGTCAGATTCTGTGGAGGGAGCAGAAAATTCTGTTCTTTTTCGACTTTGTATGGGTAGTTGGCATAAAAATCTTATGGCATAATTTTATCATGTGCATATCTACTTGAAAACATCCTTATCCTTTTTAGGTGGAAAAACAGGACTTGTCTATGAATGCAGTTAAACATGAATGAGAAAAGGGTTTCTACACCTTGATTAAATGTGATCATGTCTCCTCCAGTGGCAACACAGCTGTGTTGATGTCCAGTAACTTCTATAGACAGACCTTTCTCATCAAAAGACACTTCTTATTAATGTCTGACTTCAAAGCAAACTTTAAAAAATCCAATTGATTTCTCATTTATTACATTTTGTTTTGTAAAAGATTTTATGTCAGTGATTGCAGAATGAAGGTGTCAATAGTAAAATAATTGGTTTATAAATGGAAAGTTAATCAGGCATTTCTCTTTACAGTGTCCTCGCCAAGGTCAGGGCATGATTGAAATGTGAAGAAAACATTTGTGCAGAAAGTAGATGACAAGTTTATGTGGAGGGCTGTTAACCTTGAGGCTCCATCCTGGAAACAAGTGTTGAAACAAATGGTTTGATGAGCTTCAAAGGAATGGAACACAATTGTATGTGGGAATGTAAGAATGGTGCCTGCAGTAACATTAATTGGGATAACAATTATGAAAGCTTGAGAAGCCTCAGGTTTCAGAGCCCATGATAATCCCCAGAAAGACTTTTTCCCTAGTGGATATAATATTGCTGTTTTCCAGGTGCATTCCTAAAATGTATTACATTTCTCAGATTCACTTTGTATAGGCACTGCCAGGGGCCATTTTGGGGCTTGTCAGATTCTTTGGTTTCAGCCAGGCAACTCTTACATTTTCCTGGAGCACTAGTTTGCTTGTTGGAAGCAAGTGTCAAAGTGGACTTGACTTTTGTCTGGAAGTATGAGGTCCATGTTCTGGTTTCAGTGAAACAAAAGGAAGAAATGCCAAATCTATTTCCTGGAACTGTTGATATTTACACATTGATAACAAATTTCTTTAAATTGTTGACCCAGATATAGTCATATCTTGGCTAGTGACAGAATCTGCATGTTAATTGCTTACCTTGGAATTTAATGAGCTTTTGTTGAACATGGACTGTGCTTTCCTGGAAATTGGAATATTAGGATAGTTGACAGTTTTCCAGTAAGCTGAGCTACGTTCCAAGAACATGTGGGTAATCCTACCCAATTCACCTTTGGATCTACACTTCGAATTTTTGTTGGTGGCAAAAAAGCTGTCAAGAAAATCAACACATTTCAACTTTGAAACAAAGGTCCATTAAAAAAGGCAGATAAGTTTTAGGAAATTATCTTTTTGTTTTCTTTTTTGGTACTGGGAATTGAACTCATTAGGAATTATCTTTTAAGGCTTCTGTGTGATCCTTACTTTAGGATGAAAGTCCTTTCAGTGTAGCAAACATATCTACTATAAAATCGTCATTGGTTTTTGTGACATATTTTAAAACACTTATAGAAAACTCTTAATATTTGGAAAGGTTATTGTCACAAGTATTTCAATAAACACAGTTATTTCAGTCAGCAATGTTTCTGTATTCACATTTGGGGAGGACTTTGGAAGCCTTTAGAAATGAAAACATTGGTACACGCTATACTCAAAAGGTTTTGCACACCAAACGTGCTATTTTTCTCACCTTTTTTCTACTCCTTCACAGAAAATGCTGTTATGATGCATGCTAATAGTTCCTGAAATGATAGAACTGTTTCTTGTCTGTAGAGCCATGGGGTTAGGTGTCTGGAGTATTGTCCCTAAGATTGCTCAATTAATCATCTCCTGCTTATGTTCTTCAGAATACTGTATTTCCTTCTTTCTTTTCTATGAGGCCTGAAATGAAACACAAACATGTGCAGAGCTCTTTTCCTGGGTCCTTCTTACTTGTAAGCCATATTGTTCCCTACAGAAACTACGATCACTTTTGGAAAATCTCTTTTTGATGTTGGTGACACAGGAGACTAAGAAAAGATTGATCAGGAATGTGCTGGTGCCCTTAGTCCCATCACTTCTGCTTTATTGGCAATAATTGATGAAGGACTGAGCAGGCACAATATTTAGGCTGATATTTGGTATAAAACATGAGGGAAGGCTGGCAGCCCACTCAGTACAGAGCCATGAACTTCACACTTCAGAAAGAAAAATGTATGTATAAAATGAGTTCTGAAACACCAGTGCAGTTAGAGCACCATTCATTTCCTGGACACTAGCTCTGACTCTGCAAATTTTCCCTTCCCTTTGTCCCACTTCCTTGGTTCCTTTCTCTCCATTTTAGTGTCTGTGGGTCTGGTAATGTGTGCATAGTCAGCTGGAGAATTTATACTGTTGCAGAATTTAAAAGATCAGAGAGACCAATGGGTGGAACAGGAGGATTTACTTAGGTGTATACTGGACCAGTGGACTTGAGTCCAAAACCTGAGCCCCAAACAAAGGAAAGGCTCTGGTTTTATACATCTTGCTGAGGGAGTTGGTCTTCCTAGTGGTGTGAAACCTGTAGGTGGGCAAGCAGATTTACAGAAAGCAGTTAGTCAAATTGGACAGTTTTGCAACTTTGCACCTCTTGGTGGGCTTGTTTGTGTAAAACAGGATGTTATGAGAACAGGAGATTGTGACAAGTTACTAATTTCATAGTAGAACAAAGAACAGCAGTTGTGGGGAGGACGGCAGTCTGACAGAGAATTTGCTTAGGTTGGGAAAACCTAATCGTTTAAGCCTTCCTTCAATATAGTTGCCAGAAGCTCACAGCTTATTTGGATGCTTACAGATGAAAACTTCTGGAAGCTTTCTTCTCTGAGCTGAATTATTGTTCTGAGGATAGGTACATGGTGCCATTATGACACTTACAATTTTAATTCTTAATCTTGTTCCTATCATGGAGAACAGTTAAAATCACTGGAAAACTGTCATCTTCTCCAAGAAGCCAGCTCCGTTAGAAATATAAAAGTGTCAACAACAACAAAACCAGCAATACAAAATAAGGTAACTGTCTCTGCATAGATATTTCTATTGTATTTTTTGGCAGTAGCTGGGAAAGAACTTTGAAAGTATGATTCCAGCTTTAGAGACATACAACACTAGAGGAAGAGAGGTTGCATGTCAAATTCAATGCTTCTCAAGCAGTGACTACCTGGCCATGGGTTATACTGAGACTTCATTAGGGGTCAGGGTTATCTTTAAAGTTCTTGTCTGTCTCTTCGTCTGCCATCTTGACTGGCTTAAACCTTCATCTTCCAAAAGACAGGTCCAAAGTGATTACACATACTACCGTGCACACCAGTCATCAGCAGAGACTGCAAGGATCTGGAGTGACTGCTGGTTCACTGAAGAGCTCTGATTCTCCTTCTGTGTTCACACTTGGCCAAGTGTATGGGAGGGCCATTTGCAGAATGGTTGGCAGGCAATCTCTAGCACCCT
Source organism: Chinchilla lanigera (assembly GCF_000276665.1). Taxonomy (NCBI): domain Eukaryota; kingdom Metazoa; phylum Chordata; class Mammalia; order Rodentia; family Chinchillidae; genus Chinchilla; species Chinchilla lanigera. The sequence continues at coordinate 35,148,126 of NW_004955407.1, read as the reverse complement.
TACTGGGTAGCTTGCCATAGGGGATTTACTGAGTATGGATTTGGCTTCAGGCTGGCAGACTCAGAAAGATGACTACATCAACATATTTAGAACTGATCCTTTTTTTTTTCTCTAGCACAGACACATGATTATTTAACTTGTGAGATGAAGTATAAAACAATTCTGATCCATTGATTGTCCACAAGAAATATAACCATAAAGAGAGGTATTCCAGTGAGTCCCGTTGCTGAGGGAATGAAATCACAGTGGTGATTCATTTTAGTGAGAGTGGTCAGCTTGGCTGGATTCAGAACTGGGGTGTTAGTGATGAAATTTCAGTCAGAATGTGATTTTTTTTGTAGTAGATTGAATGATTTAGCTCTCCCAAAAGGAATGTGTGTGTCCACCTGAAACTTGTGAATGTGACTTACTTGGAAAAAGTTTTTGAGGGTGAAATTAAGAATCTCAAGATGAAATCTTCCTGGATTAGGTTGGGTTCTAAATACAATGACAAGTTATAAATTATAAGTGTTCTAATAAAGGAAGAGAAGTATACTTCTAAGAGAAGAGAAGATGGCCAGGTGAAGACAGAGGCAGAGATTAGAGTGACAAAATAAGCCAAGGAATATCAAAGGTTTTCATCAGCTACTAATAGCTAGGAAGAGGCATGGATTATCCCTTTCAGCCTTTAGAAAGAACCAGCCCTACTGAGACCTTGATGTAGGATGCTGGCTTCCAGAACTGTGAAACAACATATTTCTGTTGTTTTCAGCCACTTGATTTGTGCCTATGGAAGCTATTGTAAACCAGTATACTCTCTACTTAGATATAGCTGACTCTGGACCAAGGAGGAATGTGTAGATGGACCCTGTGAAAATTTGTCCACGGGGTTGGGAAGCTTCCATAGCTGATCATCCTCCTTTGCAAGGAACACATTTTGTCTTTAGATATTTAAATTTATCCACATAGGACTTACTGGTCTGGGATTCTGTGAAATCTGCCTTTTAGACATATTGTCTGATGATTTCCTGGTTTAATTCCTAGAATGACCACCTCATCTCTCAAAGTTCTTGGGGTTGTTGGTGAAAGTGGTAGATATACTGCATACAGAGTATACCACAAATATTGTTTGTGCCAAAATAGTTGTTTTGTTTCCATGCAAATTTTCCCATGAAAATGTTCCCAGCTCTGATTATTTAACTGGTCTATTCTGGAGGCTTACAGTGAAAATGTGCAGTACATAGTCCACTTCATCAGTAGTTACTAAGTACTGCAAGAAAGGGAAAAAAAATGGTATAATTATCTAAAGATGTAGTGTTTTCTATAGGGGTCATACCCATCCTTCCTGACTCCTTTAGAGAAGGTACTGATTTAAATGTCTTTACAGTTACAAATGGAACTTTAAAAAGATTCATGCTTTTGTAGGACAAGTAGAAGTTGGTCTTCTGTGATGAGATGAGGGTGGTTTGGATGGGGAGAAATTTTCATGCACAGATACTTTGATGGGGCTGTAACACTGGCAAGCAGAGAAGCAGCCAGAAGGGCTGACCAGAAAGGTCATTCTGATTATTTTTGGTAGGTAACATGATGCCATTGGAGACAGTCAAGCAGAGGGAATATCATGATCAGACTTAAACTTTATAACTTTATTTATTAATTTATATATATATTTTTGAGATAAAGTCTCATTATGTAGTTCAAGCTGGCCTTCAACTCACTGTGTAGCCCACCTTGGCCTCTAATTTCTGATGATGCTCTTGCCTCAGCCTCCATGGTGGTGAGTGCACTACCATGCCTGTCTCAGATTTCAACTTCTGACAGACCCGTTTTGTCTCATAGTGGCACAAAACTGGTGTGGATGAATGTGATGGAGTCAGAAAGAACAGTTAGCAGACAGTCTTAGTCTTTTTTGTTGTTGTTGCTATAAGAGAATACCTAAGACTGGATAGTTTATAAAAGAAATAAGTTTAATGAATTCACAGTTCTGGAGGCTGACAAATCTAATATTAGGTGACAGTGGCCTGTACTTCGTCAAAACATGGTGGAAAAGTAGAACAGCAAATGGATGTGTGAAGGGAAGGCAAAATATGAAGGATACCCTCACCTTCTAATAGCTCACTCTGGGGATAACCAGTGCAGTCTGGTGAGAGTGAGAACTCACTCACTTACTTGAGAATTAATGCAGTCCTACAAGAGAAGCATTATTACCTTTGTGAGAGCGTCTCATGACCCAAACACGTCTAAAGGTCCTACCACCTCTCATTATGCTGGGGACCACATTTCAGCCTGAGATTTGGAAGATACAAAACATATTTAAACCATAGCATTGTAAATGATAATGAGGTGGAATTTGGTCTTGAGTTGCAGGCTTTAGTACATTCCACCTCTCAACTTCTATCACATTTCCTTTTTTTAATCTGTTTCTCAAGGAGATCATGAAAAAACAAATGAGATGAAAACAACAAGCGATGCACTAAAGCAATGAAATTGTTAAGAGCAGCTGAGTATGACGTTCCATTGCTTGCACAAACTAGAACCAACCTCTTCACATAAGGCAGCTTGGGGTAGCAGCAAGGGGAATGGATGGGATGGGAAAGGCAGAATGCTATGGACCGTGTCATGTGTGGCCTGACTTTCAGTCCCTATAGGAGTCCACTATCCAGATGCCTTTGGGTAAAAGTTAAAATAAACATTATATGCAGTTAATCAGCGTTAGTTGCCAGGCATTTCCGGAAGGTGAGTTTTGCTTTTACAGATGTAGTAACATGAATAATAGGCAGAAAAAAAAGGCCAACAAGTAGGGAAAAAAGCAGCTTTACTCTTCCAAGGGTTTAGGGCCAGCTTTACTCATGGCATTTTATGTTGCTAGTCCTGTGCCCAGCGCATCATAAGTTCTTACAGAATTAGTAAAATATAGGGAGCCCACAAATCACAGCAAAGATTTCTTTGCTGTCTGCCCGTGTATAGTTTATTTTTCTAATATGATGCAACTGGACTTACTCAAGTTGAATAGAGCTAATCAGACACTGGCCTCTACAAGTGCTTACAAAATGGAACTTCTAACCTATTCTCTGTCAGGTTGTGCCTCCTTATGCCTGTTTTGGGTCATTTTCAAACATAGATTGAACTCTGAACTTAGGACTCTGCCTTTTTCTCCTTTCTTTCTTAGCTGAGATTGGAAATGGTGAATAAATGGAAATTCACTCTGGGCCTCAGGATTTTTTTATGAAGGTAATTCTGAACTCCAACCACTTGCAGAATATTGGTAATTTGACCTCAACCTGATTTCCATATAAACCGTCATTTTATACACCTAGAGAAAGCCAGGAAGGACATAAATGAACAAGATATATTTCTAGTGGCACATGGAAACAGGATCAGTTACCAAAAGCTGTCCTTGCCCAAGTGATAACAGCTCATAGATTTGCTCTAATTTTGTCTGCAGGTGTATATCTTGAGCTTCTGTGTGTACTAGTAGAACTTATAATGGCTTTTGCTTTTGATTATAATACTTTCCTGGGTGGACTAGCAGCTTAGTATGCAAAAAAAGAAAAAAAACCCAAATCGAGGTATTCATAAACTTATAAAGTCCTAATATTATTAATAAGTGGTTAAAATAGAATATTTTTATTTGATTAAAAAGTAATGCAAATTCATCATAGTAAATTTGGAAAATATGAAATATGCTGAATTGCATAGACTCCATCACTCAGCTATAATTACCATTATTTAAAGTATTGTCTTTTTTCTATGCATAAATAGAATCATTGTTTTATATGTATATAAAATAAAACTGAATTTCTTTTTTCCCTTAATATTGATGTACAAATATTTCTTTCATGTTATTGAATGTTCTTTTACTACACTAGATATAGTTAAGCTTTCATTGGACAGCTTAAGGTTATTTGATCCTTTACATGGTTGGATATTTTGTGTTTCCAAACCAACACTGCATAAAGGATCCTTTTATCTTTGTTTATTAAAAATAAAGTATACTTATTGTAGTTACAGGGTGATAGCTGCTAGAAGGTAATCAAGATCTATATGTTTTATATTAAGAAAAATGTAATCAGGTATCTGGCACTGCCTCTTCTGTTTTCTATTTATGCCCTGTACCTTTTTTTCTCCTAGGGGCCTAAAATCATAGAAGTTGTTAAACCCTAGTAAGGGGGTAATTTTTACAAATCTGGAGGGTTTAGTTTGAGTGGGTGTTGAATATAAACGTACTAGTTATCAGAGCCTAATGAACCCTGATACCTTTGTTTGTATCCTTTCTTTCCATGACACCAGATCCCAACTAGTAGTCACTGAAGATATGAATGAGTTAGGATTGGAGGGCAAAATGACATGTTCTTTATGCAGCTGGTCAGAGGCAGCACAGAGAGGGTTGGGGTCTACAAGCCAGTAAGGTACTTGGTAGGGAAGGCTTGACTTCAAGGAAAAGATGTAAGTATACAAGAAAGACTTCTGCTTTTTCAGAGTAACTGCTCCAAATTCAACTTCCTTTGCTACACGTACTCTGTCAGTTACACGAAAGAGGTACTGTAAGGGGAAGGGGACCTGTATTCACGTGTGTCTGTCTCATCTCCTAGGAGCTGAGTTTGTCCTAGGATAGTTAAGATCTCTGCCAGTGTTAAAGGTTAAAGGGGTTTGAAATGGAGGGGCTAGCACAAAGGCTTGGTTGCCTGAGTGGGGCTGGCCCAGGGATCTGAACTGAATGGGGACAGGAGAGGGGTTTTCCCTGGTTCCACTGGGCAGGTAACCCCAGTGGGAGAGTGGGACCGCTCAAGGTGCCCTCAGCGAGGAAGTCAGACGGAGGAAGAGGGATGTGCATGAGTTTGGACGTTATTTGCTTGAGCCCAGTGCCTGACAGTGACTGCTCTGTTGATGAACCACATCAGGCTTTCATGCACGTCATGGGGACCCTCTGGTGGCCGGGGTGGGGGATCTGCTGGTTTTGTATGAGGATATTTGCTTTCTGTCTCTGTTTACTGTCTACCAAACATCGGTTTGTACATATGTTTCCTGGGTTCCCTTCAGTTCTTAGCCAGTTAGCTTTCTTGGCTAAGCTGCCCCATGCCTGGCACCAAAATCTATATTAGTTTTCTAGGAAAAACTAATAAAGAACAAAAGACTGGTGGCTTAAACAGCAGACACGTACTTTCTCATAGTTTTGGAGGCCAGAAGTCTGAGATCAAGTAATCAGCGAGGTTCATTTCTTTTGCGGATTCCAAGGAAATAATCTGATCCTGGCCACTCCTCTTGGCTTGAGACGGTCATCTTCCCCCTATGTCTCTTCACACCATTTTCCTTCTATTTGTGTCTGTCTCTGTGTCCAAATCCCTACCCTCTTTTGTATTTTTTGCATATTTTTATTATAACGTAAAATTTGCCATTTCAACCATTTTTATATGTGCAGTTCAGTAGCATTAAGCTCATTCACAGTGTTGAGAACTATTTGTCTGCCTCTAAAATATTTTCATCACCCAAAGCCAAAACTCAGTTCTCTCCGTTTATCCTTCCCATCTCAAACCCTGTTCACCTCTAATCTACCCTGTTTCTAAATTTGCACACTTTAGATCTTTCAGATAAATGCGATCATATTATATGGCCCTTTGTGGCTGGCTTATTTCACTTAGTGTATTATTTCTAACATCCATTCATGTTGTACCATGTATCAGTGTTTCATACCTTTTTATAAGGACTCTACTGGTACTGGGTTAGGTCAGCTATAAGGATTGCATTTTAACTTGATTGCTCTATACCAAGTCTGACGAGATGAAGGAACTAGGATTTGATAAGATCGCATTTTGAGTACTGGGGTTTAGGATTACCATATGTATTTATTGGAGAACTCAATTCAAATCATAACAAGACCTAGTCCGCATCCACTCTCACCCTTATAAGCTTAGAGAGTCCTTCATGACATCAGTAAGTTATGGTGTTCAACTGAGTATATCTCTGAAGTTAAGCCTGAATTATTTGTCCATTCTACAACTGAAAGCAGAAATTCCCTTCGAAGAACTTCCACTTTGAAAGAATAATTTGATATTGCTTCATATCCTGTGCTGTTGTGTTAATCTTCTCTCCATGTTTATTTGAGTCAATGCAAAAGTGAAAACAAAAAGTAGCTTTTAAAAAATAGATGATGCAGGATCCATCCTGGTGTAAGTTAGAATTATCTGGCTGTTGATTGTCTCCGTGGATCATTTGTGGTATATCATGGTAGCAGTAAACTTTGCTGTGTCCAAATCTGTGTGCCTCATACTCCTGTGGAGACCCTAACTCAACTCCCAGAGAGTTTGGCCTTCATGGCTAACTTGATTCCATCTATGGACTCAAGTACCAAAGAAGAATGGAGTAGCAGCTGCTTTCGTTCACTGTCTGCTGCTACGACAAAATACTTGAGACTGGGTAATTTATAGAGAATAGACATTTATTTTCCCACAGTTCTGGAGTTTGGGAAGTCTTCAGATCAAGGCCCAGATGAGGGTTTCATCTCTGAAGGGGAAGAATGATTTATTTTATGTCTGCACAAGGCAGAATGCAGAACAACAAGCTGGACTAATGCGAGGAGGCCTTAGTCGCACTTCTGCAGGAGGACTTCTCATGGCCTAATTGTGTCTTCTGTGCTGCTGGAAATTGAACCCAGACCTTGTACCTGATAGGCAAATGCCCTATCACGGAGCTGCACCTCCAGCTCCCTTAATTACTTCTTAAAAGTCCCACTTTAATGCTCTCACATTGGTCATTAAGTTTCAATGCTTGAGTTTTGAAGAGGACACATATTCAAACCATTGTGGTGGCCTAACAGGGCAGTGAAGAAACTGGGGTCCAGAGCCAGACTAATTGGGTAGGAGCTAACTTTGGGACTTTGGGCAGGGGATGCAGACTCTATATATGTCAACTCTTCATCTATAAAATGGGCATTATACTAATGTCTGGTGTCTATATTGGAGTCGTTTTGGAGATGAAGTAAATTAGCTCAGCTTTAGCACTTAATAAGCATAACGTGAATTTCTTAGGTAAAAATAATGATTGAAGTAAGATAGATTCTCAGTGTTGTTTTAATTTGGATTTCTCTAACAGCCAGAGATGTTGAGCATTTCTTCATGTATTCAGTGGACATTTGTACTTCTAAAGAATGGCCATCATCAAGAAATCAATTAATTACAAATGCTAGTGAGGCCGTGAGGAAAAAAGGAGCTCTTCATATTTTTGGTGGGAATGTAAATTAGTAAAACTACTGTGGAAATCAGTATGGAGATTCCTTAAAAAACTGAAACTAGAAATTTTATCCGTCCCAGCTATTCCTCTACTGGGTATCTTCTCAAAAGAGTTAAAGACATCATATTAGAGTGATAAATGAATGCTCATGTTCATAGCAGCACAATTTATAGTAGCTAAATCTTGGAAGCAGACCATATGTCCTCTAACAGATGAATGGATAAAGAAAATGTGGTATTTACACATATGGAGTACTGCTCTGCCATAAAGATAAACTTGAGTCATTCGTAGGAAAATTGATGTACCTTGAGACCATAATGTTAAGTAAAATAAATCAGACATGGAAGCTTAAATGTCACATGGTTTCTTTTATATGAGAGGCCCAAAATATAGATAAAGAGCAAATAAAAGATAGATGATAGGAAGTAGGGCGATAGGTCTTTCTCAAATGGGAAGGGTATGAAGAGATGGAGGGAGAGAGAGTGAAGAGAAAGAAAGAGGATAAAAAGGGAATTAAGATGTGTTGTGTACATGTACCATCTTCACACAAGGAATGTAAATGTTGTGTACTGTGAACATGTTCTAATAAAAACATTCAAAAAACAACGATTGAAAGCTTGCCAGATGCCAGGCACTGGGCTAAGCACTTTGGTTCAGTATTATAACGGTGTTAAGGGGTTGGTTACTATTATTCCTACTTCACACAGTAGGAAAAATGTCACGTTAAGTGAATGCTGAAAGTTGAAGAGGTAATAAGAGGGCAGAGCCTTTCTTTAAAATGAGATGTGTCTAACCTGTTGCCAAAGCACTTCCACCACTTGCAGCTGTGCTACAGATGAGGCTTGAAAAATGGTTCCCCTTCAGTTAATAAATGAGTCAATGAATCCCCACGGAATGTCTATCATGAGGTGGCAGGTACTTGTCATAGTTGGACAAAATCATGGCAACATTTATAAATAAATAAATACAAGATTTATTTATATTTGATTGAGATACCTCATAATTTATTTGAAGTCTGTTCTACCACCTTGTCTATAGCCAGTATTGGTTGTGAGACTATGAAGAGGTTCATGAATTTTATTGTATTTAAATTTTAATTGAGTCCCCCTACCTGTTTTCACATGTTATTACTACTGTTTAGCATCTTCCCTAAGCTTATAATAATTATTTTTTTAATGTGCATCAGTTAACAGTTAATACATTGGAGCTCTCCTGTATTTCTGAGCATACCTTCTCAGGTATGTCTAATGCAGATAAATCCAACCTGTTTGAAGGTGACAGTAGAAAGTAGAAGGAGTTCAAGATCCATTTTCCTTGGACAACCTACACGTTGTCTAGCGGGGTCCACACTGGCCTCTCAGAACCACGGGCCAGTGCTTAATCATAGGTGTATGTAAGGGCAAATAGCACATGCTTACACACTGACTGTCACTGAATGGTGTATGGGAAATTTATTTTGGTGGAGAGAATGTTCCATGTAATTTGGTCGTATAATTTGATTTATAGTGACCCAAAGAAAAATTCCTTTCAGAATAAAAAGAGGGTGTAGTAACAGTTTTGCCAGGATAATGGGAACAGCTTGTAACTCTCCTGGCTAGCAGGGCAATGGCCTCTAGTTACAGTCTGCAAGGCTGAAGACAGCCTGGGTGCAGAGCTGGGAGAGTCGGGAGGAACAGCTCTGTAGGCCTTGCTGGAGGCTTGAGAGGGCAAGCTAAAGTTGCTGGGATGGAGGTGTTGCTGGGCCCCTGGGCTATTGTGAGGTGGACGTTGCTATAGTGTCAGGACTGGAGATACAAAAGAAATTGTTTGATGGTAAATTCTAGCTCATCTAATTTAGTCAATCATCCTATCTTTACTTTTAATCTATCTGGGTATTTTTCATTTGGAACCACATAGTCCTTTCTCCTGAAAGAGTGGCATTGACGTGGTCCTGTCTTTGGCAGCCAACACTTTCTAAATCAGGGACATTTCATTTGTGCGACAGTGCTCACTAGGTGTTCATTTGTCTCATAAAGTTATTATTGCCAAATACTGTGTGTGGGTGCGTAGATAAATGATGCATAAGGGGGGTATGCAGGTGGGAGTGTGTGTGTGTGTGTGTGTGTACATGTGCGCTGTACCTGTGTTCAGGTATGCACACCACTGCTCATGTAGTATGCATGGGATCAAATAGTCTGACCCAGGCCTCATCTTAGTGTCCTGTCCTGTTGTCCTCTCTGTGGCCTCAGCCTGGCCTGGTATTGGTATTCAAAGCCATTAGGAAAACATTTGTTGAGGAGATAGAGACACGTGAGCTGTGCCAGAGCTGGGACTGTAAAAGAACTGGAAATAAAGGGCTTCATTTGTGACAGGCCAGGAGTTTTGTGCCCTGGGCCATCCTGGCTTTCTTCTGGTCAGCATGGGGCACCGGGCTGATATAGTGTAAGCTGTAAGGAAGGGTTAATGGGCTATTGGGATTAGAGAACAAGAATGGGTTACAACAGCTAAGTCAGCTCCTGGGGATGCACGTGGTGTGGGCTGGAAGTGCTTGGGAAGCTGTAGGGTGCAGAACTGGATTGGGAGGGGAATGAGGGAAGACAGTAAGACAGCAGTTAAACCAACTTTTCATTAAACAATTCTGAAAATATGTATTCATTCTTTTAATCTAATGGGTTGAGATTTTCCTAAAGAAATCATCCTGCCTCCAGGGCATGTGGCAAATGGTAAGGTCCATCGAAGTCTCATATTCTGTTTTATTCTGCATCCTACCCACTTCTGTCACTACTTCTTTTCCTGAAATGTACATAAGAATTTCTATTTTTTTTACTTACTGAATATTTGTTTCTTATTCCTCACTTTTAAAACTGATGGTGATATCTATTTCTTTTTCTTCAAAATTCCTAAGTAAATGTTAATTTGAGTTGCTTTTACTTGTAGCAGTCTTAGACTGTCCAATAATTTAGATTGTCACTGACCTTCCCTCAAAGAAAGGTCTCCAACTTGCTCCTCATGTGAATTTTCACAAACTTTTCCAGTTGCTCCCACAATATAAGTGTTTACCTCCCCTTATAACTGAGAAGAAATGTGATGGTATGATTTGCTATGTACAGTTTTACATATGCAATACATTATACAATAATGCAAAATAAAATATATTAGAAAATTTACACATATGGATATTTCTGAGTGATGGTGTGTTTAAGGATTAAACACACACACACACCCCACCCCCACTGATTACTTTCCACTGTTAACAGAAAAAGTTTTGATAGTGCCTTGGTGTCCTGCGTTTAGAATTTTGCAGTGATGCGTTTAGTTTTGGTTAGTTTGTGAGCCTTGTGTTTGAGCTTATTAACTTACTGAGTGTTGTAATATCAATTTGTGAAATTTTTAGAACAAAGTTTATTGATTTCATTTTAAAAGCACTGTTTTTATACTATTCAGCCCTTGGGACTGAAAGGGAAAAGTTGTTTTAAAAAAATCAAAGAAGGAAAACAAGCTGTGGTAAATATTACAAATTGGGAAGCTGTCTTGGTTACTTTTCTCTCGTTGCTGGGACAAAATACCTGACACCTAAAATTAAGGAAGGAAAGGTTTATTTCGCTTACAGTTTGTGGAGGTTTCAGTCCATACTTGGCAGGTTACAAGGCAGAGTGGCACATGGCAGAGGGCTGCAGCTCATGGCGGCAGAACACAGCAAAGCAACAAGCACTAAAAGGGAGGAATGGCCGCAAGCAGCCTCTTCCTCTCCCTTACATATGCAAACTATCCACCCCAGGGCGGGTGTACTCTCACACCCATAATCAATCAAACTCTAAAAGCCTGCCCCATGGCCGCATGAGGCTTTGGGGGGACACACAGACACATACCATAACAGAAGCTTTATACTTCTTTGTGAATATTACCAACATAGATTATTGTATTATTATTGCTAACATTGTGGTTATTACTAATGTAGAATATTCTTTTAGTTCTAGAGCTTTTGATAAGTTATAATATTAAGTAGGAAAGCAAATAATTTGATTTTCTTTTGAGATATATTTTATTTTAATTGTGAAAATTTGTTTTGTCTTTTGTAAGTAGGGACACCAGAAGAAAAAACATTTTAAAATGAGATATATTTCCATCAAATTTTAAATTATGGGAAGTCCTTTCTTTTGTCAAGAATTCTTTTTGTTCCTTGTAACCGCCAAATTTAGTGCAATGTCTAGGACACATTCTCTGTTCAGTAATTATCAAGTGAAATTGATTCTCCATGTAGTCTGTACACTCTCCAGGGTTTTACTCAGCTGGTCACTAGATGTCTCTCTGTGTCCATGCTAAGACTCAAAGAATATGTATACTTACTAATGAATGCATGAGCAACTCTTCAGGGTATGAGCTGTTGCTTGCACAGCTCAATTTTGTTTTTCTTGCATTGGACACCAGTTTCAAGTGCTGTGGGCTACTGGTCTACACAGAGATATGACACAAAGCTAGTGATTTCTTTTTGAGGAAGAAGAAACGGAAGAGCTATTCTTTAGTGAAGACTAGAGATGTGTTTTTCCTTA
>NW_004955407.1:34865512-35136191 GCF_000276665.1 Chinchilla lanigera | reverse complement strand
GCTTGCCAGGCAGGCGCTTTTGCCGCTGAGCTAAATCCCCAACCCCCATCAGCAGAATTTTGAATCATTCAGGCACAGGCTTTATAATTTGAATGAATACTCAGATGCTGGAACCCTGCAAGTGTTATCTGGGTTGTTTATCTGTGATTATTATTGAATAGACAAAACTGGCTTTGTTAGTGCTGTTCGGTGGTCACATTTTGTACATTTTTGGCGGTTACATTTTGCACATTTTGCTTATACCTGAAAAGTTACAGCTGTTTGTTTCTCTCTGTGTTACAGTACTTCATCTATGGGTATAGATACAATTTAAAAAACAAATGTGCAACCATTTTGAAGATGACATTATGTAGTATAACAACCATTGCTAATATCCTATCACCATGTTTTGAAATTCTGTATCATTTTTATTGTTCTCTATGCGGTTTTGTTTATGTATTTGTTTTTGTTATCTTGGTTTCTTTTTAAATGAAAAACAAAATTTATATGTATATATAAAGATAGCTGGAAAGGGTGTATTGCTGATGTCTGTGGTTTATTGAGAGGAACAGTCAATGCTTAAAATTTTCTTTTTTCTTGACCAGTTTTGCATGCTTGAATTTGGTAATCAGAATGACTGATCTGAAAATAATATGCAGCATGAGAACCATTGTTGAACTCCTACTATCTTGTATGGTGAAGCTCTGCATCATTTCCAGTGTTTTATATTTATTTATTTACTTATTTATTTACTTGTTACTGTCTTTGATTGTTTGATCAATCTTACGTTTTTATGTCTGGTGGACTGAGGAACTTCACAGAAGATAAAAGTATGCAATTTAGCAACCATTGTAAATTTATATCATTTTGTTTTGAGGTCATGTATAATTTTCGTTGTTTTTGTGTTGGTTTGATTTTGTCTTCAGTGTTGTTTTGTCAGTTTTTTCATTTATAAAATAAAAAAAAAGAAACATAAATGTAAAAAACAAGATGCCATGCTAGCATAGGTAGAAAAAAATTTAGGTGTGATTATTCTGGTCCCTTCTTGCAGCCATGTGCCAGCCTGCTGTAAAGATAGTACACTGAAATGAGGAGTTTTCTTTGGGGCAAATCCATTTCTTTGAATAATATTATTTTTCCCTTGATTGTGGAAGTGATCCATTTCCACTGTAGACAATTTGGAAAATATAAAAAACATTATGAGAGCAATAATTCTTTTGCCTCTAATTTTAGAGGCAATATGAAAGTCATATTGTATGTATGATTTTATATCTTTTTTTGTAGGACATTATATCATGAACATACTCCCAGATCATTGAATGCTCCTCAGAAACCTGATTTTAACAGCAACTTATTGTTCCATCTCTTGCTGATGCTGCACTTCTTTCAGTTGTCCTCCTATTGGACATTTAGATTTTGTTTCAAATTTTTTATTCTCAGAAAGGATGCTGATATAAATATTGTTATATATGTATTTTTCATACACCTATGGTTCAGGTTTTAGAATAATTTCTGTAACTGGAATTAAAGGTAGGAAAAAACGTATTCTTAATGTAGAAGCAACCTACAGTACAGTTTTTCTTGGAAAGAATTCTTCACCCTTTTATTTATAAACTCAGGGCCGGGGCAGAGAACTCTGAAATCAGAGTAATATCTGGTTAGACAGATTCATGTCACTCTAATGGAATACCTGAGAAGTTAACTTATAATGAGAAGAGCATTGTTTTGGCTTTTAGTTCTAGAAGGTTCAGTCCAAGTGGCCCCTTAGGCTTGTTTTCTGGTGAGGGTGGCACATCATGGCTGAGACGTGGTGGGCCAGACTTCTCACACCATGAAACAAAGGGACAGAGAGAGAACCAGCCACTGTCACACAGTCCCTACCAAGGGCATGTGTTCAGTGACCTAAGGAACCTCCACAAGGTCCCACTTCCAAAGTTCTACTGCCTCCCAGTAGCACCAACCTGGACACTAAGACTTTAATCACAATGTATCGTCTATTCTGCTGCACTATCTGAATTCTGGAAAGAGACTATTTCTCACATGGAACCTTTTCACCTAAGACAGTGTCAGTGGTAGGAAGCTCAGATTGCCTTATACAAGTATCCTTAGGGGCTGGGGATTTAGCTCAGCGGCAAAAGCGCCTGCCTGGCAGGCGCAAGGTCGTGAGTTCCGTTCCCGGTACCGGAGAAAAACCAAAAAAAAAAAAAAAAAAACAACAAGTATCCTTGATTTCCTGACAGCTTACCTCTGAAGGTTTCTTTCAGAAAAACATGCTTTTTCATAACCCTGTGTATATTTATGAGGTCTCTTGTCACCCGGAGAGAAAGTGAGAGACTTCCTGTGTGTTATTAAGGGGCTCTGTTGCTCGCTGTGACACTTAACTTTAATCACTGACGATTTACTATAGACAGTGCATGTGAGTTTTGTCCTGACTTAGAACTAGGAATTAAAGGAAAGTTTTGGATATGGTCCTTGTAATGTCCCCATGTTCTTTCACCGAGAAGGATGCATTTTATTCCTACCTCAATGAGAGTTCCAAAATGTAAGAGATTTGAAAGCATTTCATTGATAATTACTATTGATAAAAGTTCTTTTTTCAATTTTAAAAGGTTGACATTGAATTAAAAGGGTATTAATTTAACTTTTAAAGTCTTTTTGAAATAAAAATTAATTCATTACTAAAAGTCAGCTTTTGATTTTCTGTTTTTTTTTTTTTCAAGTGGGTTCTTTTTAAAAAATGAATTGAAGTATGTACCTACCTGAAATGTGGGATGCTTCTGCTTTTGGTGTTTTGGGAAAAGGAAAGACACTTTTTAAACCGGTGTGTGCCTAAATTTTTAAACTTTCTTCTTTTCTCCTTTGGATTTCACAAATTATGGAAGTCATAGCTCAGAAGCAACACAAATCAGGAAATAAGAGTTCTGTTCGATATTCTTTGTCTGGCTTTCTGGTTCTTGCACATACTGACTTCTTTCCCACATTATTCCATGTCTGCTGGTATTGGCTAACTACTGCAGAACAAATTGCCAGGTGCTCCTAGCCTCTGGCTGAGTCTCAGGCACTGTGGAAATAGTGCAGTTTAGGGCAGCGTGCTGTGGAAGAATTTGGGGTCCTCCACTGGCTGCTATAGTCCCCTGGCCTCAGTTCTCAGGTCCTTGCAGGACTCCAAGCTTCTTCTTGTTGGTTTCTACCCAAACCTGCCTTGTCTGAGTGCAATCTGCATGTCTGAAACCAGACTCTCTTCCATTATACTTCACCATGTTTTGTTGACTCAAAAATCTGCTTCTGTATGAAGGTGAAAACATATGGAAAATTACTTTAATGCAATGGTAGCCTCTAACATCCCATAAGGTTGATTTGCCTTTTGTTTTTGGACAGAAAGGCTCCAAGACCAGACACTTCAACCACTAGAATCCTGAGGTTTAAGATGTTCACATGTCCTGTCTCTCTATCTGGTACGTCAGCCTTCCTGTGAGCTGATGGCTTTTAAGAACTATAGTTCATATTTAAAAAGAGGTTGAGCTGGTGAAAGAAGCCTGGAGCCAGCACGGACTTCCTCTGTTTTAGAGACATGGGAACAAGTACAGGCTATAGCTGTTGCTCACCATTTAGCCTGCTGAGTGCCTGTGTCAGGCAAAATAATGGCTCCTCAAAGATGTCCATATGTTAATTCTTGGAACTGTGAATATATTCCCTTATATGACAAGTGCAACTTATAAACATGTGATTAGATTCTTGAGTTAGGGAAGTTATGCTATGCAAACACAAGGTTCTTCAAGGGAAGTAGGAAGCAGGAGAGTCAGAGTTAGAGAAGACATGGTGGTGGTAGCTGAGGTCAGGACAGTGATGTTAACTGAAGGTGTTATATGCTGGCTTTGAAACTGGGGAGGGGCCATGCACCAAGGAATATAGGTGACTTCTACAAGTTGAACAATCTTAAGTGTTGTGGCCTGAATTGTGAGGCTGCCCTCTCTTCCCCCAACTTTGAAATTACTATGTTGAAATCCTAACCCCTGGTAGTTCAGAAAAGGACTGCATTTGGATGCAGAAGTAAGTTAAAATGAGTCATATGGGTGGGCCCTAATCCAGTATGATTAGCATCCTTATCAAAAGTGGAAATTTGAACATGATGTGGACAGAGGCAAGATGACGTGAGATGTGGAAAAAAGATGGCTATCTGCCAGCCAAGGAGAGAGGCTTGGCCCTTCACAGCCCTCAGGAGAAACCAACATTGCGAACACACTGATGTAGGTATATGACTTCTGGTCTTCCAAATTGTGGCAAAATGTGTTTCTATTATTTAGGTCATCCAGTATGTGGCATTTTAAAATTGAAATTCTAGCAATGCAATATAACAAGGAATTGTGTGTGGAGTCTCATTTTCTAGAGCCTCTAGAAGCCAATGTAGCTATGCCAACTGTTCGATTTTAGCTCAGCGAGACCTACATGAAACTTCTGACCTCCAGAACAGAAAATAATAAATTTGTGTTCCTTTAAATATAAATAAATATAATAAATTTGTGATAACTTGTAGAAACAGTAGGGTGGGTAGGTTTCCTCCCTCTTTCCTCCCTCTTTCTTTCCTCCTTCCTCCTCTTCCTCTTCTTCCTTCCCTCCTCTTACTCATCCTCTGATTTCTTCTTTCCCTACTTCTATTCCTCATCCTCCTTCTCTTTGCCCTCTCCTCCTTTTCCCTTTTGTCCTCCTCCTCCTCCTCCTTTTCATCCTCCTTTTCTTTTGCACAGTGCCCATATAGGACCAGAATAGAACTGTAATGTGTCACCCATGGGCAACCAATTTATGGTAAAACTGACAACCTGGAGGTCATATGGTCTGTGTCTTACAACTTGGATTTTCTACCTGATTCTATCTATAAACAACACTTATTTATTCCCCCACCATCTTAAAGTCAAAAATTCAACTTATTCCAGTGTCTTTAATACATTTTTTATGTTATTCTTTACTATTCCTGCATGGCACAGCTTCTGACTTGTGCTGTAGGCCTATTAACTGTTAATGCACTAGTTAATGCATCAGAGAATTTAATTTTCATTTCACAAATCACAAGCTTGGTTACTATCTTTTTAATAGTCAAGATTCCAGAGAAACAGGATCATTTAGACTCTTTCCATCCATTCCTCTGTCCATCTGTCCGCCCATCCATCCATCCTTCCATCCATTGACTCATGCGATTGTGGAGTCCAAGATCTGCTGGTCAGCTAGAGACCCAAGAGAGCTGATGGTTTAGTTCCACTCCAGTTTTAAAGGTCCAAGAATCAGAAAAACTGATGCTATAGTTGCAGTTTGAGGCCATCAGGCTTGAGTCCCAGGAAGATGCAGTTTCTTTAAGAGTGCAGACAGGAGAAAAGTTTACTTCCAGTTTGAAGGCTGTTAGCTAATAGGAGTTTTCTCTTTTATGGGAGAAGCCTTTTTGCTTTCTTTGGACCTTTTAATGATTGGAAGAGGCCTTCCAACAGTAGGGTGAGCAATCTTCTTTACTCAGCCCCCAAAATTTGACTAAATATCTGAGTACCCTGTGGACCAGTCAAGTAGACACAGAATTAATCATCACAGTAAGTAGTATACCCTTTGACTTCCTTTTTATTTTTTTCTTGTCTTTTACAGAACTGAATATCTTAACACAGAAAACACATGTTATAGTTGCTGTGTTCCCAGAGTACTAATCCTGTTTGTGAACAATATTTATATTTGGAACCAGAGACTTTTGTAGACAGTACTCCTTCTGTCATTATCCTGGCTGTGGAACTGGTTTAACTCTGTAGCATATGGAAGTTATTAGTCCCTTCTTCCTCTCTTGCTAGTCTCTTCTTAAAGGCTTGGGCCACATATTTATGTATTGTCCATGACTACTTCTAAGCTATAGGTGCAAAGTTAGATAATTATGACAGACCATTTGATCCACAAAGTCTAAAATATGTCCTATTTAATTGAAAAAGTTTACAGATTTATAGTTTAAAGCCCTATGAAAAAAATATTACCATTTCAATTTCAAATTTAAAGAAACCAAGGTCCTGGAAGTTTATTTACTTTCCTTAGATCCCCAACCAACGAGATTGGCAGTATCTAGATTCAACTTCAGTACCCAAGGTGTTTCCACCATATTGTGCTGGTTTAAAGAAACTTGTTTATGTGACTGTCTAAAGAACATGAGTTTTGATCTGTCTAACTTATGAAAGACAATATGACTTGTCTCTTGAAAGACAACATGACTTTCTAATTTATGAAAGACAATATGACTTGTCTCTTGTAAAAACTCATGTTAGGGTGTAATCCCCATTGTGAGGTATTGTAAGGGTGGATATTTAGTCCAACCATGGTGTCTAGAGGTGAGATCTTTGAGAGGCAATTACTTTTAGATAAGATCATGAGAGTGGAGCCCCCATGATATTGAATACTGGGAGAGGAAGAGAGAGAGAAGAAGAGAGAGAGGAAGGGGGGAGAGAGAGGAGATGGGGAAGAGGAGGGAAGGGAGAGAGAGAAGGAGAGGGGGGAGAGAGAGAAGGAGAGGGGGGAGAGAGAAGGAGAGGGGGGAGAGAGAAGGAGAGGGGGGAGAGAGAAGGAAAGGGGGGAGAGAGAGAAGGAGAGGGGGGAGAGAGAAGGAGAGGGGGGAGGGAGAGAGGAGGAGAGAAAGAGAGAAGGAGGGGGGGAGAGAGAAAGAGAATATGGAATTACACATGTCTCCCTGTGCTGTATGACACCCTTCATTCCTTCATTGCCTCTGTAATTTGTAGTGGCAGGGCTCAAACCCCGAGCCTGGCTCACGATAGACAAGTGTTATACCACTGAGTTATAGCTGCTCCTTGCCTCTGGAATTTGTTAGTAAAGAAGGCCATCATCAGATGTGGCCTTTAACCTTGATCTTCTAGAACTTTGAATCGAAATAAAATTACTTTCTCTAAAATTTCAACAGAAAATGGACTGAAAGGTTACTGGACTGGAGGCTTTGTCCAAGGTCTTGATGTGTGGAACAAAGAATTGAACAGGATGCCTAAAGGTACAGCAAGATCAGAAATTGATTTAAAATTGAAAGTACACTTCACAGGGTGGGAGAGGACCATTGAGAAGAGTATATAGCGCCAAGGGGGCTTGTTGCTGAGCGTTTTAAAAACTAGGGTTTGGAGTGGGCTTGAAGAGTGTTATGGTTTGTGTCTAGATGTGCCCCTATAGCCTGATAGAGTCATGGGGCAGGCTTCTAGAGTTTAGAATTGATTCATGCTCTGGTGCTGGGATTATGGGTGTGAGTGCTACACCCACCTTGGGGCAGGTAGCCTGCATACATTATAAGGGAAGGAAAAAGACTTGCTCTGTCACTTCTCCCTTTTTGCTCCTGTTGCTTTTGCTGTCTTCCGCTGCCATGAACTGTTGCCCCTGTGCCACACCCCCTTGCCTTGAAGCCAGCAGATTATGGACTGAAATAACTACAAACTATGAGCTAAACAAACCTTTCCTTCTTTAATTTTGGGCATCAGGTATTTTGTCCCAGCAATGAGAAAAAGGTAACCAATACAAAGAGTTTGACTTCTGTCAGTGAGTGACTTGGCTTGGTACTTCCACTGGGCAGTGGAGTTTTTGACCTTCTATGGCTGCCAGTGTCCAAAGCCCAAGGGTGTCAAATTAGCATAGTCAATGACATGGTAATTAGAGCTGGGGCTGGCCAAAGGTTGTTGAAGACTACTGGGCTTGTGCCTAGTGACTTACTGTGGATAAGGTAAGTTACCTGGTTGTTTGTCTCCAGGTACATAAATCTGGATATCTTGGTCCTGAGCTAATGTCTAATTCAAAAGGTTGATGTAGCACAGAAAATGGGCATGATGGCAGGTACTCCCTTCTTTCTCCAGCTGTTTCCTTAGCTATCTTCTTCCTCAGTACTTGGTTGAGTGAATGACTTTAATGATTAATAAACAATATTATGTCATACCTATTTTGTATTCAGCACTTTTGGATAAGATAATTGAGTACTGGAGTAGAAAATCATGCAGAAAAAGGGATAAGAAGTTTTTTTTCACAGAATGTGCAAGAAAATAGGTTAGACAGGCAAAAAATAGACAATTTATGAAAGAAACATTTAAAAATACATGAAGAAGAGTTCATCTTTATGGATAAACAGACAATAATTATCATATAATAATAGTAATAAAGTGGTACACAAACTTGAAAATGTTAATTGAGAAGTTGGTATATCAAATGTTTGTGTGCAGTATAATTGCAGTTATTTAAAATATGTACAGTTTAAGGATATATTCACAGAATAACTATAAACAGTGATTGTCTTTGGAGGATGAGTTCGTAGTTGATTATTTTTCTGCTTTTAGCTTTTCTATGGTTTTTGGGAAAATTTAACAGTGAGCTTATATTAGTCTACTAGGGTTGCTTTAACAGAATACCACATAATGCATGGTTTAAACAGCAGACATTTATTATTTCCCAGTTTTGGAGGCTAGAATTTCAAAATTAAGTTGTCAGCTGTGTTGGCTTCTCTTGGGCCCTCTCTTTCTGTATCCTCATATGGCCTTTTCTTGTACATAGACATCTTTACTGTCTCTTTCTCTACTTATAGGGACATCATTCTTACTGGATTTGAGCCCCAACCTTATGACCTCATTTGACCTTATTTGTCATGTTAAAGGTCCTATCTCACAGTCGTAGTGGAATTCAGGGCTTCAACATATGGATTTGAAGGAGTACTGTTTAGTCCATAACAGAACCATATTAACTGAGGTAGTGTGGAGTACTGGAAAAGTGTTAAAGCTGGTTTGAATGACTGTTTAAAGACTATGTGCCCTCGGATAAATCTATACCTTAGTTAGCTGATTTGTCATATTAGAATAA
Organism: Chinchilla lanigera; assembly: GCF_000276665.1. Classification (NCBI taxonomy): domain Eukaryota; kingdom Metazoa; phylum Chordata; class Mammalia; order Rodentia; family Chinchillidae; genus Chinchilla; species Chinchilla lanigera. Next base: position 35,127,362 of record NW_004955407.1, on the reverse strand, counting down.
TAAAATAATTTTGCAGTTTGAGAGAAAATTAAGTGATACAATGAATATTGAATTACCCGTCACTGTTTATACTTAATATTATCTTTTGGGAATCACATGTACTTGCCCCTGGGATTTTTACAATCTCCTTGGAAAGACAAGACTAAAGTACATTAATAGAATGAAATGTCAGGTGGCATAGATCCTCACTGTAGCTGTTGTAGGAGTTCTTTCAAAGGTAGACCTCGTCTCCTTGCCTGAAGTGCCTACCAAAGGCCTTTGAGTTCTTTCTTCCAGGACACCCTAAATGCAGACAACTGGTTAATGTCCTCCCAACATCATTTTTTTACCTAAGTTACCTGTTGACCTTTTTCCTGGATTCTTTTCCTTCTTGAAAGATGTCTGCTGTCTGCCTTGGTCCTATAGGGGTGAACATTGTTTTATGTGTGTGTGTGTGTATGTGTGTAACCCCACATGTATGTGTGCCTGTGATTCAGTGGCTCTTTCTCCTGAGGCACACAGCTGGAGTGAGCTTATCCAGGCCCAGCGGAAGAAATGCAGTTCCTCCCCACAGGAGCAGTGTTGCTCTTTGTCAGTGAGTTTAACATCTTGTTTAATGTTGATGGTTTTTCTTCTCTCCTGTTGCAGTTATAATCAGTCACATTTGAAAATATTTTTATTGTTTTAGTGGCTACATTGACTAACAACACTTCATGATTATTTACTGCCATCAACCTTGTCCTCACTCGTTTTCTGTTTTAAATTAGCATAACTCTATCATTATATAGCTTCCTACTGAGTCTATATTTTGGGTTCCTGCCTAGATAGGTGGAGAAATAGTTTTTTTAAATTTCTGGAGACTTAGCATTTATTACTGGAGTAATGAAAACTGCGGTAGAAAAGTGTGATAGCTTCCCAGTACCCTTGCTGTCCTCCACTCTTCGCCCAAACCAAGCCACTTACAGAGGGGCTCCAGCATCGAGATCTTCATTAATACTTTATGACATTCTCTGAGATAGGACACATGACCCAGTCACTCTATAATTTGTTGAGTTCTGTAATTATAAGGGACTGTTATCAACTAAAATTCTACTCCCTCTGCCCTCACTGTCACATTCTTCTAGTGGATAAGAGGGAATCATTGCAGAGCAGTAGTCTTCAAGACTGCCTTATCATGTGCCTGCGGGTTTTTTTTTTCTTTTGAGACAGGGTCTCGCTATGCAGTTCAGGCTGGCCTTGAGCTCACTTTGTAGCCCAGGCTGGTCTTGAACTCAGAACGATCCTCCTGCCTCAGCCTCCTGAGTGCTGGGATTACAGGTATGAGCTACCACACCCGGCATGTGCCTGCGTTTTGAATGGCTCCAGCCACCAGCTACTGAGAAACTTTCAAAGGGGAACTTGCTTTACTTCCCCTTTAAGCAAGAGCTGTTGCACTAATATAGCATCAATCATAATTTCTCACAGTTGTCTCTTCTTTTTGAGTGTGCTTCCTTGGAGACCTCTGGGCATAGACTGAATGTGTTAGGCAGAGCTCTCTCAAAATCCAGACTTGTTTTGCAAACAAATTCCAGATTTCCTGGGAAGGCTGGGCACAACCCTGTTGTCCACCAATGCAGTGTGTCTAAGATTGTCTGTCTGGATAATCTTCCCTTTTATAGTGTTTACTTAATGTGGAAGTGATGTTATCCAGACCCTGGGTAGGAATGAGATCATGTCATGAGTTTCCTTCTGATTTTGTTTTCCTCTCGGTTGGTAGTGACCTCAGTATTTGAAGATAGATGGGTGACTTTGATGACATTCCAAGGTGTCTGCCAGTTTTAGTCTTCCATGATTGCTGGGGAGACTGGAGAAATGAGGCCACCATGTAAGGTGGCAATTCAACCTACAAGTTATTCGGAAGCATGGAACACACAATGGGACTGTTATTAGTATGCTGTGGAAACACTAGCCAGTGGTTCTCATGTTAAAAAAGTACTTTACCAATATGTGGATTGACTTCTTTAAGATCCCAGACTGAGTAGATGAATGCTTAATTTTTTCTTCTTCTAAGGTTGTAGGCAGGAGAACATTTTTAAAAATTGTGCCAGGAATTATTAGTGGATATTCCCTGACAAGACTGCTCCTTGGCCATATGGATTTGGGAAATGTTGTAGAAGTAGAGGATGGAGTCACTAGTTGGATATTTGCATTGTTATTCCTGATTCTGATGTACAAATTTATCTTTCTTTAAATTGAATTAATTATCTAATTACAACTATATTTCACTTCTGAGAAATTGATGAAAACAACAAACACCCTAACTATCTGTCCTCTATCTCTTTTGAGATTAGCATTCTTTTTATTAAAATTAGTGTATGTTTGCAGCACTTGCAGTTTATGTCATTTTGGGGACTAGGTACATGTACATAATACAACTTGTTTCTTCCTTTTTAATCCCCTTCTTTCCCATCTCTCTCCTGCCTCCTCTAAATCCCTCTTCTTGATTTTCATTCTCACTGAAATTATTGATCTTAGTTGATATGTATGACATATAATGTTTGCACTCATTGAGGTTATTAAATTCCTGTACATGGCATACATTTATTCTACTTATTTCCTTTTCCCCTCTCCTCTTGCCCTTGGTTTCCTGGACTCACTCCCATTTGTGAGTGATCACCCCTCTTGTCTCCTGTTCATCCTATATTAGGTTCTTTATTTGTACTTTGCCTTACTCAAATGAGATACCGTATGGAATTTAAGCTTGTCTGTCTGATTTATTTTATTTGACATTATATTTTCCAGGTACCTCCATTTTCCAGCACATGTCTTGAGTTTGTCTTTCTTTATAGTCAAGTAGTATTCCTTTATGTATAGATACCATATGTACTTTATCCAGTCTTCTGTTGATGGGTATATAGGCTGATTCCAGGGTTCAGCTAGTATGAATTGTACCGCTATAAGTATTGGTATGCATGTATCACTGTAATGTGATGTCTTAAGCACTTGGGAAAAACCTAGAAGGGGAATATCTGGGTCATATGGAATTTCCAGTTTTAGTTCTTTGAGAAATCTCCATACTAATTTTCATAATGATTGTACTAGTTTACATTCCCACCAAGAATGTAGGAAGGTTCCCTTTTCACTGCAGCCCCGCCAACATTTATTTTTGATTGGATGATTGCCATTCTTTGTAGTATAAGATGGAATCTTAGTGTTTTAATTTACATTTCTTTATTGGCCAGAGATGTTGAACATTTTTTCATATATTTGCTGGCCATTTTTACTTTTTACTTTGTGAAGTGTCTGTTCATTTCTCTTACCTATTTCTTGATTGGGTCTTTTATTTTAGGTGGTCTAGCTTTTTTGAATTCTTTATATATTCTAGATATTAGTTCTCTGACTGAGGAACAGCTGGCAATTTCCACCCCCTATTCTGTACACTGTGTCTTCACTTTACTTTTTGATTCTTCTGTGGTACAGAAGCTTTATGATTTGACATACTCTCATTTGTTGATTATTGCTTTTATTTCTTGTGCAGTTGTGCTTCTGTTTTAAAAAATCCTTCCCTAGGAACAGTTAATGATTAATTATTTGATCAGTCTTGCATGTCTGTATCTGTTTTCCTGAGAAATTACTTTGAAAATATCAATACATAATACAACAACCATTGTTAATTTCCTACCACTTTGTAACTCTGTATTGCTTATATTGTTCTTGTGCTGCTTTGTAAATGGCTATCTGTTTGTTAATATGTTTTCCTTCTATTTTTAAAATAAATTTTAAAAAATCCTTTCCTACACCTATGTCTTAAGGCCTTTTACCTATTTTATCTTCCAGTAGATTCAGTGGTGCTGGGAAAACTGGATAACTGTGGAAGACTTAAATTGGGCCAGTATCTCTTGCCGTATACTGAATTAAAATAAAGATGGATCAAAGATCTAAACATTAAAATAGATTAGCATTCATTTAAGGATTTTATCTGTTCATTTATTCAGTTGTTCATTTAACAAATGTGTATTTTAGCTTTTTCTGTACCAATACTTGGGAGACATAGTACCTTAACAAGCAGGAGAATGTGGCCTACCCTTCCGTTAGTGGCAGTGAGCCCGTGTAACCCAGAAAAGAGACTGTGTTTCCCACGTTTTCTGGCAGCGAGGAGTGCTGTGTGAAGTATGTTCAGGCCAGTGGGATGGGATCTTAAAGGTTATGTGGAGAGCTTTTATTTGGCTTCTGTGCACATGTTAGTGATTGGTAAAATGTAGGTATCTGATTCAGATGGCAGAACAAGACAGAAAGCCCAGGACTCTAATATATATAACATGTTCAGCCTTTGAATATTAATGATTAGAGTATATATACAAAAGAAATAAACTTTTATCAACTTAAGCCACTGTTACTTTGGCCTTTTTATGACAGTGAAGCCAGTAACCTGTCTGATCTAGAAAGAATTTCCAGTGATCAAGCCTGGCTGTAAGTCTGAGTAGATGAGACATTTAGGAGTTCAAAAACTATAACATGACAGTCTCACTTTATATAAAAGGTCTAGATACAGAGAGTGAACATTTTCTGAGAATCTTAAAGTTTCTTGTTCTCACACAGGAGGAAAAAAGACAGCATGAGCTGAGAGTTTTTTCCCAGTGGTGTGGAGCCATACCTTTTCGTCTCTATTTTAGCCAATATATATAGAGAAGTAAGGCTGTGTTTCCATAACTCAATTTGTCCTGTTAGTTCACGGTGTGAAGGCTTTTGACATGGATTCCAAGGTTTAAAAATAATCAACTTTTATTTTCCCAATTCCATCTATATATCTTTGTAAAACAAAGTTTGGCATAGCAAACTTCCTTTTACCAACAAGGTTACCTCTACCCACATAGTGGGCATATGTAAACATGCAAGTATATGTTTAAATGTGGCTTAGGCATAAAATAGCCCTTTCTTCCTAAGTGAGGAAAAGGAAAACCTCAATTCCCTGCTAAATGTGACATTTTTAGATCTAAGCAGACAGAAAGGACCATGTGAAAATGTGCTAAGCTTCCACATAGTTAGCAAGATGTCACTGTGTGAGAGAATTTTCATAATTAATGAACCCGTTCAATTTACTCTGCCATTTGACTTTAATTAATGTGTCATGGAGTATTTCCTCTGGGATTCTTTCCAGTTAGTTTGGGAAGCTGTTATGTCTATATCCTGTGCATGTGCGTGGATCAAAGTGCAGGCATCCAATACCTGCCATGTTAGGTCAGGGAACCGACATGAAAGCTCGGTGACGGTGTCTGATATCCTGCACCAGTCCAGCAACTGACTAGTCCCACGGCTCACTGGAACTCCTAACACAGCATTTCCCCAAATAAATAACATAAGTCTTTGACCCTCTCTCCCATTGTTCCTTGTTCTTCTTACACGGACACAAGATCCGTTTGGACAGTCCCCAGCCAATAAACACAAAATTGAAACCTAGTATTTGGAGAAGGGACTGAACCATCCATATGGCTATTTTTTAGAGTCTCATAAGCAGAGTTTATATAATTAAGTCTCATTGCTAATTCTTCCAGAACTGGAGACTGAATGAACTGACATTAGTGTCAACTTTAAACCATTTAATTAAAATTTGCTTTGTTGCAAACACAGTTTATGGAGATAAATTACTTATATGACAAGTATCAGTCAAGTATCAATCAGTGCATTATTCTGTTGCAAAACCACTGTATACATTCCATGAAGGAATTTAACACAGGTGACTTGTATATGATTTGAAGTGAAAGCAAGTTAACTTAAAGATTAGTAACTGCAGGAAGCCACTATCCCCTTAGATTTGAATAAGCCAAAGGAAACATAGTTGACCCTCAGCAGATTCTTGCTGAATTACCAAGGTTGTTACTAGTAAAATTGAGCTGGCTGAGCAGAAATTGAAGCCACACTTGCCAAACTTTCCTGCTGCTGCCATCTCCAGAGGTACTACTAGAAGGTAGAAAAAGCATTTCTCTTACTTTTACATTTCTGTTTGCTCCTGTTGCCTTCTGTGGTAGAACCTAACAAGGGGCTGATTGTGAGGAGATCTGGGAGCTGTAGTTTCAGGGCTTTCTGCTTCAGAGTCAGTGAGAGAAGAATATGGAGCTGACAAACTAGAGACTCCAGTCAACACCCAAGTGCTTCCAAAAACACACTGTCTATAAAGTTAGAGGTGTATTTTACTTGATTAAATGAGTGGATAAGAGAAAATTCTATTACTAGGCTAGTAGCATCGCTGTAAATTCATCTCTGTGAAATCATCTAAAATTATAATCTCACATATACTTGCAATTCCAAAGTTGTGTGGCTCCTAATGTTTACTATATTTAAAATGTTCATGTTCATTCAAAGTATCCAGCTAGCTTCATTGGTTGAACAAAAGCATGACTGTCATATGTTCTATCCCTTCACCATGCTAATCAGCATGGTACTGGCAAAAAAACAGACCTGAGGATCAGTGGAACAGATTAGAAGATGTAGACACAACGACAAACACACTCAGTCACCTGATCTTTGACAAAAGACATATTCACTGGAAGAAAGATAGCCTCTTTAATAAATGGTGCTGGGAGGGGCTGGGGATTTAGCTCAGCGGCAACGCGCCTGCCCGGCAAGCACAAGGTCGTGAGTTCGATTCCCGGTACCGGAGAAAAACCAAAAAAAATGGTGCAGGGAAAACTGGGATGGGGGAAAGGAGCACAGAAGAAAGGGAAAAAATCATATATATATATGCACACACACACAAGATAGCTAACATAATTGTACTACTAATTTCTGTTTATTGAAAGGAACAATTAATGCTTAATTGTCTGATCAATTTTTACATGCCTGTATCTGGTAATCTGAGTAATTACTTTGAAGATAACAATATGCAATATAACAACCATTGCTAATTTCCTATCATTTTGTTTTGACATTCTGTATCATTTTTATTGTTTTTTGTCCTCTTTAAAATAAAAAGAATATCCTAAAGGATTAAGTTTAAAAGAAAAGATAGTGAAGAAATGAGGTGAAATTCAGCCTAACCCCCATGTATCTTCCGGAGGTAAGAACTCAGATGGTCCACCTGCTGGGCAGTTATAATAACAAAGGCAACCCAAACTGGAAAGTGCTACAAGGAATCTCTTGATCAGAGTCTAGTGGTCAAAGCAAGCTGAGGTTTTGGAGGTCTAAGAGGCGGTATAGAAGCTCTTTGCTCTACCTTGTATCCCAGCAATGGGAAGCTGTTAATAAAGAAAAAAAAGCCTGTTGGTCTTAGTGGCATTGTATAAACAAGACTGGGTAATTGTGTGAATTCATTCTAGTGTCTTCTTGTGGGTCTGAGAAATGTGCCTGGAGGGCATTTTCCTCCTTGGTCAGGGGTGACTTAGCAGACTGGCAATTACCGTTAATAGGAGCCCAGTCATACAGCTGAAAGATCCGGGCAGCTGCTTATTCCTGAGTAGCATAGGACAAATGGGAACAGCTGAGACCGTACCGACGGGCCAAGGACTATAGGCAGGCAGCCTGCTGGGGGAAAGGTCCCTTTGATCTTTGCACCAGATGGCAATTTCAGCAGGAGCAGAGTTGATGATGTTTTTTATTGCAGCGGGATGGGCATTGCCACCTTGCATGTGCAGGTACCAAGAGGAAGAGGGTCATTAGCTGATCTGTATCTTCAGTGGGGTGATGACAAAGCATCATACTTTCCTTAAGTAGAAGTGATCTGAATATTTGAAGAAGGCAAATAATTTATTAATGTTTTAAACCATGTGGCCAGTTTCAGCTTATATAAGATTGAATAGTTGGCAGCGAACTTGAGACTAGACATGGCTATTTTGATACTTGGAGTGGACGACAAAAAATCAATCATTTTTGTTAAATTCAGTATGGAGCTTTCTCTGGAAACATCTGCTAGCAGCCTGAAGGGAGCTAAAAGACTTGTGTGGAAATGCTTGTGTGCCCTTGGAAATGCTCTGGCTTCTGGTTATGGTTATGCTAATTTGAAATAACAGAAGGGCTGTTTATAGAAATATAAAGAGTGGTCCAAGGAAGAAAGTGGATGTGGGTGGAGGGTATCTGCTCATTCCCTAGTCTTGTTTGCAAGACAAACATCTCATCACTGCAGCCATTCTGACTGTGGTCAGGATCTGTGGAAGACCCAGTGCGTTCAGAAAAGGTTAATGTAATGTGCAAAGGGACTGGTGCATAAATCATCTCAATTAAGCATCTAATTGAACTCATCAGAATATTATGGTTTCAGAATCATGTTTTTTTTTTTCCTTTAAGCTACGATTCCTCTAACTGAACAAGATGTAGGGTATGTTTATGACTGTGACTGTTATTTTGATCTTTAAGGCACACCAATAGGCTATCAATAAATAAATATCCAGTGAATGAACAATATGGATTCTTTACTTATAACTATCAATTTCTCTGTAGAACTCCTCTTTTTCTAGTGTCTACAGGAAATGTCTTTCCTGTTTGTATATAGATCTGCCAGGCTTGCCAGTTCTAGAAGCACACACTGCGTGACATGTCAGACAGATCGAATGGGGGTTTTAGCGCTGCCTACAAGGGGAAATGGTTAGTAATTAATAAGAGGATGTCAAATTGGTTATTTTGACTAAAAAGGCCCAGAACCTTGGTGAGAGACTCCCAGAGGCTGCCAAGACAATAAAGACTGTTTGAGCAGAGTTATGTATGGGTGAAGCTTGCAGGTGTTAATGTCTCTGATGAGGGGAGTGGCAAAGAGCAAAGCATGAAGTTTATAAGCTTGGCGGATCTCACTCAGGCAAAGGGCCCACCAATTATAAGAACCTCTTCAGCCAGAGCCATACTTTTGGTTTGATTTTAAATGGAACTTTTAGAGGCCATTGGGTACATACAAAAACTTGATAATGTTTAATTTTGAGAGTCAAGCTGTGGTTTCTCATTTACCATTTCTGGCTTTCATTGCTTTGTGTCAATACATTTTGTTTCCAGATTTAGGATCAAAGAAACCTTTTCCTTGGACTTGCTCATTTTTTCCCCCATGTGCAGTCTCATGCATCGACAAAAACAAATAAATCCCCAAGGAATGTGCAAGTCGGTTGGCTTCTCCATCATGACTGTAGCCATTATATACTGTTTTGGTAGCTTGGTCGTGAGAAGTCAAGTGTGGGAAGAGGAAGTGGCACAGATGACTGATGTCAGGAAAAAGGAAATTAGAGGTGAGTCATATCTCAGAAAGAGACTGGTGAGTGTGCCTTGGTTGGTCTTAGCTAACAAGACTGAGTCCTGAGATGTAGAAGTCTGGAGTGTGTGTATATGTGGGAGTTTGCAAACAAATTGTGGAACCTCCAAAGAAATTTTCCGTTAATTAGTTAGGGGACTTCAGAGCTTATAAATGGCCTCACTCAGTTTGTAAAAGCTGTTTTCCTAAGAAGGTGATAATGTTTGATCACTTTTGAAATCTTTAAAAATATTACAAAATAGGATGTCCCTGTATGTGAAGTAGATATTGTCGATTATAAAATCTTCCTGTTTTTTTCCTTCTTAACTCTTTTTTCAGCCCCTGTCAATCTCCTGACAGATGAGTGGCATGAGAAGTTGGCAAGGTGTGGAGGGTAGCACTGAGACACAGGATGGACTTTGTTGGTTCCTCTTTGGTGAGTGGCAGTTATCATTTGCCACCTAACGCTACAGAGTGGCACTCCAAAACTCTGTACCTGAAAACCAGAATGAATTGTGGTTGCTCACGCAGCTCTTGGTGTGGCTGGTGGTCCTGCTCCAGGTATGCCTGGCCCTCCTCTTACTGTTGGGAGGTTAGCCACAAGGCTCACTATGGCATGGTGTTCTGGCAGAGGAGGCAAACGGAAATAGGCAAGGCTACTGAAGTTGTAGACTAGGAACCAGAAACCTTTCATTCTACTCTCATGCCATGGGTCAAAGCAAGTTACAGGGTGGAATTGAAGTCAAAGGATAGGATTCTTGTCATGACAAGACTGGGCAAGAGTGTGAATGTAGAGAAAGGGTAAGATGGGACAATCATTTGACTATGTTTTCTTTGTATATGTGTATGTATATATGTGTGTTGTGTATGCTTATGTATCTAAATGTAAAATCTTATATCTATAAATATAGATATAAGATGTATTATTACATATAGATATATTATATTATAATATATCTATATTAATATAGATATATTATTATATTTTATTTTGTGCTATATTTAATAATGCAGAATCCATATATGTGACTATGATGATCTATATCTATATATCTGTCTATTTATCTGATATTCTTGGGAATGCTCGTATCTGGCTTTCTGAAAGTTCTTTTGGACTTCCTTATTTTGATATGGTTGAAACGTTTGTAGCTTCCCCATTGGGGGGACTTTCCTTGGAAAGGATTGAAATATTCTAAGCTTTTCATCTGTTTCTTTATTTTTCATTCATTGGATGACATGCCCCAGTGAACCTTCTGTGTTGAGAGCCTCAGTTTTGAATTTTCAGGTTCACTCCTTCTACGTTAAACTGGAGGAGCCAATCATTATTTAAGTCAGGGATGAATTTTTCTTTGAAACGGAGAAGTAAGGATGGTTTGTTCCTAGGTGGAAAGTAGTAATAATTCATCTGGGCCCATAATATTCGTTTAAAAAATACTTTTGCTCTCTCAGATGGCTACCTCTATCCCTACTTCATCCACTTTAGACCCACCTGATCTACGTGAGTCAGTATCCGCATTTAGAGCAGCCATAGGGCTTTCTGCATCTCTCCTTCCTTGAACTTTCTCCTGGTGGCATTTCATGGGGAGACAACTGGATGTGCCATGAAATAGTGGCATGTGTCTTCCTGTCTATCAATTAAGCAATGCCCTAGCTAATTCAGGCAAGCACCTACCTTACTTTGTAGCAATTTGTTGACACTGGGTAAATATGGAAGGAATGAGTGCCTCTGCTTTTCTCAGTACTGGAAAAACTTTCTAGTGGGAGAACAATGAACTAAGACACAGAAGGAGGCATGATGATGTGGCACAAAGCGAGTGAGAAAGCTTTTTAGAGCAGGTGGAGAGGGAGCGACTTCACTGAGGAGGTGATATTTGAATTGAGTTCCGTAGGAGAGGCAGAAATCAGCCATGCAAAGACCTTGGGAAGGAGATGACGAGGTAGAAAAAACAACAGGTGTCAACATCCCAACATAATAACAACCTTCCTTAAAACCTCCAGCTTCCAAAGGCTGCTTCTACCATGCACCCATAATTTCCTATGTTTTGACGGGAAACATGTCTTCCAAACTTTTTTTTTTTTACCTCTAAATTATGGTATTTTATTTCACACTTCATCAGTTTACTAAAGGTCCTCCTTTCATAGAGAAGATCACATCTCTCCTTTAGAGAACAGCCAGTGAAAATGATAACAGGAGCATGCAAGAGACATTTAAACAAATAATAGTCAGTGCAGGACTGTAGTTTATACAAAGTGAATATTTGAAAACATGAAGTTGTACTTTTTTAAAGAGACTGTGAGTATACTAAGAAGGCCAACTTCTAGCAGGATTGCTTACTTTTTAGAGCAGTTTCAGTACATAGAAAAACTGAGCAGGAAGTACAGAGGTTTTCTATGTAACCCCTCCAACACGTACAGCTTTCCCCATTATCAACAACTTGTACTAGGATGTTACATTTCTTACAGTTGATGAACCTATATTGACACATAATTATCATCCAAAGTTCACAGTTTACATCCAAGTTCACTCTTGGTGTTGAACATTTTGTGAATTTGGATAAATGTATGACATATCCATCTTATAGTAGCATACAGAGTAATTTCACCATTCTATACATATTTTGGTTACTTTCAAGTACAGGCAAGTCTCACAAATGTCATTTACATAGCAAAAGAAGAACAAAGAGAAGTGACTAGTACCGCCTCCCCCTTTTTTTCTTTCTTTAAGATCATAAAGGTCTTTGACACGTGGAAGGCAGGCTTTTATTAACTAGGCATTTGTATCAAAAACATGATTCCCAGAGAAGTCGGAAAGTCCCAGAATTGTGAGTCATTGATGCTTGAATAGATGTTTTGTAAGGCCAAGTATTTGCTTTCACAAATAAAGCATTGATGAACTAAACAGTTGCTTGAAATGAACCGAAAAAGTTTTATGATGTGTACTTGGCTTTCAGAGGAAGATGGTGCCATGATCTATAACAGTTTTCCCCTTTTTAATCTGTACTTTCAGTCAAGAAAATCTCTCTTTTTTGGCCACCACTCCTTGTTAGTGCCTGGTGTAAAGGAGTCCTGTTTCTGCAAACAGAAAAACATGAAATACAGTTTCAGATGGAAAAGGTACATGTTGGGGAAACTTGATACACACTACATACCTACCTTCGCTTTGTGGGCTGTGGTGCTACAGTAGTGTCTTCTCTCATGATGATTTATAGGAAAACAAGGAAGATTTCTGTTTGTGAAGTATAGTTTTGTCAGGAGAAAGAGAAATATGCTTTATTTCTTGATTTGGGCTGCTGGTAACACAGCTGGGATGTTTTAATACATTTGTAGCACTTTAATAATAGGAAGGTGTAGAAATAGAACTGGAAAGAGATCAGAGAGGGACACAGCATCAGATGTTTGATGCTCCAGGCTCTTATTTATATTTATAAGACAAATACCTTATGTAGACTCTGATTTAACAACAGTAAATGGTGGGAAATACTAGCTATCTGTGGATACCTAAACAGACGTAATTCGAAAAAGAATAATTTAGCTTGATTGAGGACTCAGTGGGTAGAAATGATGGAACTAGGAGAGTCTCCTTGTGGAAATAAAGTCATTTATATTAAAATAGACATGTCACGGGCTTATATAACTCCTTTCTCTTTATCCTAAACTTCCTGTTCTCTTAACTGTTCCTCACTCAAGCTGTCCTTTTGGGCCAGGAAGTCCACTCTGAGGACTGAATCCAGCTGTCTGAATCAGGAGTGTGGGGAGCAAAAACAAAAAGATCTATGGTTGGAACACATGGGCTTAGCTCATTCAGCCCTTCGGCATCTTTAAGACCTTTTCTGTTGTTCAGTGGAATTGACTTATCCCTGCTGTGAATCTGAAGGTCTTAGAGTTGGGTATTAAGGTTCATCTACTCTCTCACTTGATACAGGACATCTCTGTGAAGGCAGGGTTGATTGCTTGTCACTCAGACTCTTGTTTGAACACTTTCAGTAATGGGCGTGTCAGTTCTTTGTAAATGAGCATTACTCTTTGATATTTACTGTAGGTCAGTCCAATGGACAATCATGGAAGTACAGTGTAATCAAATGGTGAATTTTTATGAACTATTTATTGCTTACATCTCACTCTCAGTGACTGTGGTAGAATTGCAGCATGAGAGCTGGCATCAGTGGTATTTAAGCTTCAGGTGATGGCACTGGGCGGTTGAGGTTGAGAGTAATGGCCCTGGGCATGGGAAATGCTTTGTAATCTGACAGAAGTCAAGTCTCCCTGAACTGCCACCCGTCCAGGATCATGCTGTCTTCTGGAGCTAAGTCCATCAGTCTCCTCCTTTACATGACAGTCTATCAAATATATGGAGATGACAACCTACTACTCTAAGGCTTTCTCTTGTCCAGATGAAGTCATTTGTTTTCTGAACAGTTACTACTATGATGGAGTTTTATTCCCCTTATCATCTTGATCATAATCCGTATTGTCAGGATGCCACCAGCAGTGTCTGTCTTTCTGCTTTTGTTTGTTTGTGAGATGAATGTCAGCTAGATATCTCTAATACTGTTCCACTGAAAGCTTACAGCTTAGTTAGGGAGGTAAATGTATCAGTAAGCTAAAGCTGCCCATCCTGCAATTTGAAACTTGATTTTTAATGTCCAAAATCAGGACTTACATCTATCCTTACTTACTTAGTAAGATGATTTACTAAATGTCATCTTATTGGGTTTAACCTAGCCTATCTTTAAAAAGGGTTGGTAAGTGCTGTATTCTGCATCTGGAATGTCTCCCAAAGGCCTGTGTCTTTAAGGCATGGTCTCTGGCCTGTGGCATTATTAGGAGGTTATGTAACCTTTGAGAGGTGGGGCCTAGTGGGAAGACATTAGGTCATTGGGTGTGTGCACTTAAAGGGTTTTTGAGACCTCACCCTTTCTTGTTTCCCATTCACTTCTCAGTACCCATGTGATGAACAGCTTCCTTTGGCATGTGCTCCCTGCCATGATGTACTGCCTTGCCACAATCCCAAAGTCAGTGGGGTTGAGGGACCATGGACTGAAACCACTGAAAAATAATGAGGAAAAATAAGACTTTCCTCTTCTTAAGTTGATTTTCTTAAGTATTTTGTTGTAGTGATGGAAAGCTAATACAGCAAGTATACCTGCTTGGTAAGACATCTTTATAACTTTATCCATAGTATATATTATAGTAATTATAATAACCTTTCTTTATTGACTGTGAGCACTTTGTTGACTGCAAGCACCACCAAATTGGATTGAAAGAGGCAGAGACAGACCCCTAACCCATGGAGGAAGTAGGCTGAGAAGTCTACAAGATCTCCAGTGTAGTATTATAGAAAAGGAAGGATACTCGGGGGCAGAACCAAGACACCTGAGGGTGCGACCAAGAGGTGCACTGGAGAAAACTGTGCTGTAGAAAGAAACTTACAACATCTATGCTGTTGGTTTGCACAATTGCTCTGAACCCAGTGCCGACTATGTGCCTTCTTTTTCTCCATTGGATGGGAGTGTCTACTGTGGTAATCAGTGCGTATTCCACTTTTGTATGTGTAGTGTGTATACGTATGTGTAGATAACTTGTCTCTTTAGTTCATAGTATTCAGATGGTGATGAACAATATTTAGTATGTTGTACCTAAAGTGCCTCATGCAGGGAGCTTCATTTCCCCTTGGACATGATTTAGAGGGATAAGATCCCAGGGGGTCTTGGGATGGGTAAGTATATATTTCATGTGTGAGGGGTGTTAGTAGTTTGTGTCCAGAGGCAGATTGGATCTGGGCTCTATAACTACTTGGACAGTTAGTAGTATAATATAAAGTCTTTTGCCTTAATAAACTGGCAGCCTCTATTTTCTATCTCTTTAAAGGCTTAGTCTTGCAATCCAGCCACCATGGTAAGAGGAAGCCCAAGCTACCCTATAGAGAGGCCAGTTAGGGGAGAATCAAACAACTAGAACAAATTGTCTAGGAAGTGATCCTTCAACTGTAGTTGAGCTACCTCCGCTTGTACTAGTGGAGTGGCAATGAGTTAGCCCTGCCAAGACCTGCTCAAAATCCAATTTGTATGCATAGTAAATCACTGATATTGTTTTAAGCCACTAAGTTTGGAGTGATTTGTTTTGAAGCTATAAATAATAATACATAAGCATCGTGCTAGTGACTTTTCATATATATCATTATTTAATCCTCTAGATGATACAATGACATGAGCATTATTTTCTTCTTTGGATAGATGAGGGAAGTGAGGCACAAGGAGTTTAAGATGTCCAAGATCATACAAATGGTAAATGGCAATAATGGGATTGAAACTGGGCAACATACCATTTTTGTTTAAATCTCTGAAATATTGAATAGAATACGGCCAAGGACAGTAGAGCAATATGGCCATTTAACAAATATCTATAAGGTATTTTCTGTGGAGAGAAAAATAAAACAGTTTACTAAAAAAAAACTTAGAAGAGGAGGCATAGATGTGAAAACAAAAAACAATCCAGTTCATGTGATGTGTGTTAAAACAATTGTATGATATTCTATGACAGCCAAAGTGAAGGGACACAATGACAATTCCAGCTCTTCCCCTGTAGACATTGTACCTGCAGAGACAGATCATGCATGACTTAATAAAAAGATGATGTGATATAAATATTCTATGATTTGCCTTTTTCTATCATATGTATCATATGTTATAATATATATATGCTTAATATTTTAAATTGAGGGCCAAAATTTACTAAACCTCTTTCCCATTAGATATTCCTAGATTTTTTTTGCTATTAAATCCAGTATTACATGAGCTACCTTTATATATACAGCATACATATATGGAATTTTTTTTAGAAATTGCTAATTAAGTTATTTTGGTTATTTTAAAAAATTGCTGGTAAAATTTTACTAACTGGACTTTACCAAGAATTCATGAAAAAGCTAAACACTCTACCCTTCTTATGAAAACACTACTTTGTAAATGTCTAAATTTATACCATAGTGATTGGAGAATATTCTTGTTTTATTTGGCAATTCTTATTACCAGATCATTTTATTTACTTTGATCATATACCCCCAAATCTTATATATGATACATATGCATATGATACACTATCTACATATGTTTTTCTGCTTTAAAAAAATTCTTGTGGATTTGCATGAGTTCTTTATTCTGTGTATCACTCCTCTTAACTGTTGCAAGGATTTTCTCCAAGACTGCTATTTGCATTTTGATTTTGCTTAAGGAGGCTTTCTTTTTTTAAATGGCAGCTTTAAATTTTCATGAGAACATATCGCTCAATTTTTGCTTTTGTAGTTTCTAGTTTTGACTTCGTTAAGAACGCTTCATTTATAAGTAATAAAACTCTCCGAATTTCCTCCTCCTACTTAGAATTTACATTAATGTTGCTCTTCAATTCATCTAGAATTTGTTTTGGTGTATGCTATGGGGGAGGGAGGTCTAACTTAATTTCTCAATAAATATATTATTTTTTGGACATCATATATTTAGTGATCTATTCTTTTCCCACTGAGTTGAACTTTTATAAAAATGAAATGTGTAGCTGGGACTTTTTGTAGACTCTTTTACTGATTTGTCTGCTCCTGTTCTAATAATAAACTGTTTTTGCTAATGGAGATTTGAGGTATGTTCTGATATGTACTGGGAGTTACCTGTAAATTTTCAAAACATTTGACTGCACATAGTATTTTCCTTCCTGATGAACTTGGAAATCAACATACCAACTCCATAAAAAACTGTGTTGGATGTTGATTCAGATAGCATTGAATTTATAAAATAAGTGGGGGTAACCGATATCTTTACAATTTTAAAATTTCTCATCTAAAATGATTACATTTGTGTTTTTGAAAACCAGTATCATTATATTTTGTAATAGAAAATTTTAATCCTAGCTGCCTACATTAAAAATTGGATTTCCCCCTGAGAGACTGATTTAATTAGTCATTTAGTGTTTCCAATATAGAAAAAATTAAATCAAGCATATTTTTCATTAGGCTCATTCCAAGGTCTATTATGTATCTACTTATTGTTGTCATTAATTGTATTCCTTAAAATATCAAATGTATGAGTTAGAGTCCTAGGTTATACCTTACAGATTATATCAGATGGATTAAAGAACTAAATATAAAACAACTATAAAAATATTCAAAGAAAATATGAGAAGTATTTAATTTGTTATTTATTATGTATAAGTAAGCTATTGATTTTGTATCTGAATTTATTATTTTTAATAGTATTTCTGTTACTTCTCTTCGAATAACAATTTTTGTACAAGTAGGGAAATTTTAATCTGTTTTGTTTGTAGTTCACACCTCATTTCTTTGACTTTCCTATCTTTTTAGATTGAGTGACAGATAGTGTATATAGTCTTGTTCTTGACCTTAATAGAAACTATCTATATACAGAATAATGGTAGCTGTATATACTATAAAGACATTTTTGTGCATTTTCAGACACATATGTAATTTAAGATTATCATTTGCTTTAGGGACTAGAAGTCCCCGTAATGCATTTAGACTTGCTACTTTATTTTAAGGAATGAGAACTCTGTCTTATCAATACTTATAAGTACATTATTGATGCATTTTCTCCTTGTCAGTTTTGATTAATTCATGTTTTTGTATAAAATCATGCACTTGCTAAGATGGAAAGGTTCACATTTAGTTAAATTTATATTTTTATTTATATATTTGTATTTATTGAATAAAATTGATATTTAGAGAAATGTCTTTTTCTCATTGCTGTCTTGTTAACTAGTATTTGGAGTCAGTGGGTATTTATTTTGATTTCATGCCTCAAATAAAAGCAGAATCTTAGCCGTTTTCACTTTATCCTCTCTATTCTGCCAGTTCCACCACCTCCCATGTTGAGATCTTCTGGGATTTAAATTGCAGAGTTTTTCTATAATTTTAAAATACATGTCCATGATATGGTTTATTGGTTTTTCTGCTTATAGTTTATTCTTTGGTTCCACATCTGCTCCTTTTGGAATGAATTTCTTTTTTTCTTTTTTTTTTTAATGTTTTGGTTTTTTTCTGGTACTGGGAATCGAACTCATGACCTTGCGCTTGCCATGCAGGCGCTGTGCTGCTGAGCTAAATCCCTAGCCCCTGGAATGAATTTCTGTTTTTGTTTGATTAAGTCTGGTAGAGAAGGTCTGTGTGTGACGGCTTAACTTTCAGGATCACTGAATATCTGAAAACTCCTCTCTTGTGTTCTTCCTTTTGAGTGTTATTTAGACAGGAGTCACATTCTAGATTCAAATCAGTTCCTTCTCAGAACTTTTAAATTATTATTCTATTGTCTTATAACATCAGGCATTGTTAAGAGGAAATTCGATGCTAGCCAGAGACTCATTCATTTTGGGCATCCTATTTGTTTTCTCATGAAGCAGTTAGTATTTTTCCTTGATCCTTGAATTTCCTAATTTTACAGCAGTATGTCAAAGGGTAGGTCTTTTCACAAGTGATGAGGGTTTTGAATTTGTGTGTTTCTTTGACCCTGGGGAATTTTCTTTTGATTTCTAAAGTCTATGTTGTTTCCCATTCCTAAAATTTCTTCTGTTCTCTTTGTCTAGTTAGATGCATATTTGCTACTTCATGTATTTTTAAAAAAGAAATATTTCCTATTTTTTTTCCTTTTGGTAATGTAGTCTTAATCAATCCCTTGCCTTGGTATTCCAGAGCAACAGTTTATGATTAAGAAATGCTGTTAAAATATTTCTAAAATCTCAGATACTCATGGCTGACTCCTAATTTATGATTGTGATAACCACTTTTATATTTCCAAAAGATGGCACATTAGTTCTGTTCTTTATGCTTTATAAGCTCTGTTTCCTTTGCTACCATTTCTTCTTTGTGGTGACTTTTGTGCCTCTTTCCTTAAATCTTCAGTTCTTTATTGTTTTTGTGAATCCTGATTTTTCATCTGTGCATGTAGGTTCTCATCACAAGTGTTTATCTTTGGTGTCTAGAGCTGAACACAAAGAGCTGCTGGGATAATGCTGTGACTTTCTTCAGTGTGTCTCCCAGAGCTATCCTATGTCCTGATCAGTCTTGCTCTGTGACCCACAGTCTGATCTCCTTATCACTGGACTCCCTGGCCTGCTGCCTTCTGGTTGGTCCAGCCAAAGGGAGACTCTCGCAGAGTTTGAAGGACAGCAGAAAAGATTGGCTTATTGATTCCCCCTCTTCTGCCCTTCTCTGTCTCCCTGGTTTTGGCAGTGGTAGAGTTTGTCTGCCAATGGTTGAAACTCCTTGAGGAACATTCTGTTCTGTGGCTGCTGCTCTTCCTGGTTTCTAGTACCTGCTCCATCCCCTCCCACTTCAGGGGAAGGTGACTATTTCCTCTGAGATCTTCATTATCTCCTGATGGGCCCCTCAGCCTTGGCTTGAACTCTTGATAGTGAACTTATGAACATCTCATTAGTTAGATTTGAGCATGTCATTTATTTCCTGTCAACATCTTGCCTGACATTACTGGCTCCTCCATATTCTCTCAGGTGTTCCTTGGCTATGGCATTAGTCGAATAGCTCATACCATTTTTTGCATTATACATCACTGAATAGCTCATCATTTGCATTATAGCATCATTATACATCATTGAATAGCTCATATACATCATTTTTGCATGTATAATGCAAAAATCTTAGAAGTTCAATTGGGATTTTTTATTTCTTAAAGATTTTATTCTTTTACTCAAAAGATCCTGGCCCTTTCCATCTTGAGGCATTGCCCTCATTCAAGGATTCCTCGTGGATCCTACTTGGATCCTTTAGGAAGGAAAGAATGAGGAGGATAGCATGGCATATTTTATTGTGAGGCCTGCAAAAGTACAGTTCATGTCATCCATTGGCTAGACACCAGTTACATGACCTCACCATAACCATAGAGGAAACTGCGAAATGTAATCTTCCGTGTGCCCAGGAAAAGGAAGATAGGCATAATGATAATTTAGCCACTTTATGCCATAGTTTCAGGGGGAAAGATGCCTCCCAGGTCCAAGTCCAAACCTGTGACTTTAATCTGTGCAGTACGCTGCTGCTGATCATTACTCAGGTCATGAGGAGGAGAGAGGAACCAAGAGATGCGGCTGCTCCAAATGCACTGACCCAGTGAGTCCCCGGTCGTTTCCGTTCATGTGTTCCCTTGCCTCTTGGAGCTGTCATCTCATGGAGCACTGCATAGCCCTTCTGTCTGCTGCAGGCTTCTCTCTCTGGGTGTTTGCCTGAACTTTGGTCTAACAAGATGGTCTTGTTTGCTTCACATCTTTTTGTTTTCTCAAATTTTGTAGTTAGTGGTCCTTGTTTGGCATACTTCTTTGATTTCTGTTTTAAAAACCACGGAAGAAAACTAGGTGAAAATCCTCCATTTGCCATCTCGATCCAGTGTCTTCTTTTTGTGAAAGCAAGGAATGACGGCCATGGGAGCAGTTCTGATAGGCAGTGGTTCACACTGCTAAAAGAAAAATGAAATAGTAAGCTATTTTGATGGGGATGTTTTGATAGCAAAATGGTGATTTAATGGTTCTGTGTACTCCTGTTATCTAGAATAGTGTTTCTCATTCTGTATATTACAATTTGTGATAGATAAGGACAAACTGGAGTTTTTCAAGTGGAAGTCGTCTATAATAGTGCTTGTTCTAGAAACCTTATCATAGGGTAAATGTGGAAGTAGACATTCTGCATGGAGAATAAATGTAAAGTGGAATAGTAATGTATGTGCGTCAACACACCAGGTTTCCTGTTCACTATTAATATGCTTAGATTTTGAAGGACTTGATATTGAGCATTGTGGTCTATTATGAATCCCTCCTACCCTTTTAAAATTTGAGGCACTATGTGTCTCTCAGTTCCTAAACTCTTCTCATGCTCTAAGATGATTGACAGTGGCTGATAATCTGGTATGTCAGAAACATTTTGACATTTGTCTTTACTTAAGAGTTTTGGAAGGTCCAGTCATCAAGATGACATTACTGTGCTCTTTTGAAACTACTTTAAAATTGCTCGTGGTTACTGGGAAGACTTAGAGTTTGGCTCAGGAGGACAAAGTGAAAGTTGTGAACATACCTTTCTAAGAAAAAATAAAAAAGACTATTTTGTTCCATTGTGTCTTTTTCTTGGTAAGAATGTTTCATTGAAGGAATGAATGAATAAACTTCTTCACTATGCCTGATAGTTAGGGACAGTTCTAGTAAATCAGTCTTCCTTGACATGTGCATCCATCTATCTATCCACATAATGATTCATTCAAGAAATACTTCTTGCATTCTTTTTATGATCTAGGCATTAATTTAGACATTAAGAATACAACAGTGAATGAAACTTACTGCCCTCATATTCTGATGGGAAAATACAATAAATGGGCTGGCAAGTGTAAATACAAGCATAATAAAGAACATAGAGCTGGGTCACTTAGTCCAGAGCCCAAATTCTAACTGCAGCATTTTGTTTGCCATGGGAAGACACAGGACTAACTTTCCTCTGCTAGGGAGGACCTATGGGGCTTTAGCATTTTTAGCTTCTGTAATCATGGTGGGCAGTATGTGTGGGGGAGACAACCCCAAGCCTGGAGAGTTAAGATGCTGGATTGTCACAGCTATAGTAAAATTGTTAGGGCATTCTCCAAAGGTTTATGTAATCCTTCCTGTAAATTGGTGCCAGATGAATCTAGTTACAGGGCCCAAACCTGCAGCCCAGTTCTTAGAAACGTTTCTTCAACGATCTCTATTTAGTGAACACTGTGGGAGGAAACCCTCCACAATTTTGTTTTTAACAATGTTCTAAGGTTTGGAATACACATATTTTATTGGGGTGTGTTCTATGATCGAACCTTTTATTACTCTACATATAACCCAGAAGGCATCTGAGAAATTTATAACACGGGTTGTGGAGGAGATGTGTAGCCTGAGCTATGTGTTCAATGCTGGGGGCATTTTGGAGAGACATCTAGAAGATAGACACTGTCTCTGAGCGTTTAGGTGAATGATCACATGACTGAAGGCCCAGCTGCAGGTGATGCCAACAAATGGGCAAGGCAATAATTATTTCTATTGTGAAGCTCTGCGTTTTGTTAAAGCAGATAAGATCTTCCTTCTTTGATTTTAGGTAGTAGTATCTTGAAGCACTAAATGCACGTTGATCCTTGCTTTGAAAAGTGAGCCAAGGAAATCCTATTGCATGGCACTTTCAACTTTAAGCGGGTCAAAATATCTTAGGTTTTTGCTTAGTCTATAAATAGGAATACTTTGAATGAATCTGCTCGTTGTTGAGGGAATAGAGTGGAGTGGTGAAAGTGTAGGCCTAAGACCCGTGTACTTGAGTTTGAATCTCTGTTCTGCTGCCTACGAGATTTGAGCAAGGCATTTAACCTTTGTTTCTCAAAGGATTTAACCTTTATATTTAGAACCCAAAATAATAAAACTTTGCCATATTGTAAAGTATTAAGCAAGTTAATATGTGAAAGATTAGTGCAAGGCAAAACATAAATGCTCAATAAATAGGAGCATTTTTTTTTTATTAGTAATAATGACTTTTCCTCACAAATGAATTTCGGCAAGATAGTCAAAATAATACTTAGCAAAGCTTCTTTAGCATGGAGAGAGATAATTTTTAATTACTTCCATCTAACAAGTCAAGCCATTTTATTTCCTTTTTATTTTCTTTCCTGGTTTATTGTGGGGGAAGTGGTATCAGGCCTTATCATGTCAGAGGTTCTTGGGAGCACAAGAAAGCAGAATCACAGTAGAGGCCAAAAATCTTCTAGTTTAAGATCTCCCTTTCCTTCATCTTCAGAATATAACCATGAACGCTGATCATACTGATCACTGCAGTTTATGATCAGAAACTGAGTAAACCCAAAGTCGTAGATCCTAGAGCATTCTGTACCCTGGAGCACGGTCTCATGAATCACAGAACAATACTCACATTCTTAATTTATCTCATTAAATATCTCTGAAAGTTTATCGTCTGCTTGCAATTTGGGGATCAAGCCGTATGGGTCTATTTTTGCTATGAAACTAAATAGACAACCTGTTCTTCTGTCATTCATTAGTGCCTTTTTTCTGGACTGGTAAACATTTGGATTGGTACTGTGAGTGCTGATGTGAATGCATGTCTGTTACTCATAATTTTCACCAGATTTCATAGCTGTGTCTCAATGCAGAGGACCATTCCCCAAATGCAGAAGAACTTTACCTCGTTCTCCTTCGGCCCTGAAAACACTACATTCCTGCTGTTATGAGGTGAAATAATGGCTGGAGTATTACAGTTTTATAGACATAGGCAGAATGTCTCCCAAGTTAGTGTATCAGGTCAGGTTTTCTCTATTTGTTGCTCACAGACTTCTTCAGTTTCTAGCTAAAAATGCCAGTCTGAGTCAAGACAAATACCCTAAGATTCTCACGTGACACCAACACACTTACTAATGAACGATTCACTGTTACCTGGAGTGCTAACTTTAAAAAGTGGAAGACACAGCACAAATGTTCCAAGCTGCCCTTAGTAAAATTTTTTTATGTGCTATCTATGGGTTTATTTGAATTCATTTTTAAATATGTTCAATATCATGCAGTTATTTTAATGAGATCACTATTACTACTTTTTCTGCCTCTTTCTCCTCTTTACTGTCATTGCAGCTTCCAAGTATGCATTGAGGGCATACTATGCACCAAACTTGGTTGGCAGACTCCACTCCCCGGAGATGTTGACATCTTAATCCTAAAACCGATGAATATATTATCTTGCATGGTAGAAAGAACTTTATGGATGTGATAAATTTAAAGATTTGGGGCTGGGGAGATTATCCTAGGTTAGTAGCATGGGCTTAAGGCAATCACATTATGGTTAGAATGTACCCTTTAAATGCATGTTGAATTTAAATGGTGGTGTGGGAGACAGGGCCTTTAAGAAGTACTGGTCACGAGAACATCACTCTCCTGATGGAGTAAGGCTGTTATTGTGGGAATTCGTTAGACATTGTAAGAATAGATTACTGTAAAAGTGACTCTGGCTTCCTCAGACATTTTATTCACCTCCTTTGCTCTCTTGCATGCACTGTCTTGCCATATGATGGCTTGTGATGCCTTTTATGAAGTTATGATGCAGCAGGAAGACCCTTGTCAAAGCTGGTGCTGTGATCTTGGACTTCTTAGCCTCCATAAGTGAGAAATAAATTTGTCTTCTTAGAAATAATCCGGCATATAAGATTCTGTTATAGAAGCATAAAATGGACTAAGCCAAATCCCAAGGATGTTAATAAGTGAAAGTGTCATCAGCCTGAACTCCAGAATTATCAATAGCCAGATGTCCTGCTAGCTGTGTGTGCTTTCAGGTGTCACTTGCTTGTTAGAGTTAAAGCTAAGTGTCATAACCACATGCTTCCAACTACTGGCCACCGAGAGGAACTCCACCCGACTTGATCTGATTCACTCCAGATGAAGTTGAACTCATTATAGTATCATTATAATGATAGAAAAAACCCATTGGTGACATGACAGATCCAACTATGCCAAACTTAGGGAAGGAAAGAGGTGGCATCCTGATTCATGGAACTCTCTCTTCTCCATGAAAAACTCGGATGATAGCATGTGTGCCACACCTCCTCATAACCCAGTTCCAGGAAGAATCCAGACCATAACCTGCTCTAGGAGAAGCTGCCTTTTAGAGCCTGAGCTCCCCTTCCCCTTTCATTGGCCACTGAATAAAATTTCCTGCCTGTTCTCACACCTGTGTGATCCTTTGCACATGGTATTGAGTAGGGACAGAACCTACTAATTCAGTAACAAAAATGGGAAGACTGCTCTTCATAGGAAGACTGGAAGATGTCATACATTGTTTTTAAGATGGAAGAAAGGACCACAAATAAAGGAATTCAGGTGGCTTCCAGGAGCTGACTAACAGAAGGCAGTGGATTCTGCTCTAGAGCCTCCAGAAGGAATGCAGCCTTTATAAAGCCTTTCTTTTATGTGGTAAGACCCATTGTGGACTTTTCAGAATTATAAGGTCATGTGGAGAAGACCGTTTGTCTCCATTTTGGCTACCCCTTGTCCTACTTTTGTGTATTGACATGTACAGAGCTGGGAAGGAAGATACTCTACCCACTCAGTTGACTTTAAGCAATGCAAATGGGTCTAGCTGAGGTGCTGATGTGTAGCCTTTCAAGTAGTGCCACAGGTCATTGATGCCCCGCCTAGAGCTCCCTACTACTAAGCATGAGCTAGGCTGAGAGACGCCATGCAAGGCTGGCTGGGATTAAGAAAGAGGCTGTGATGTCTCAGGGCAGGAAGGCCAGACATCAAAGCTGAGGCAGCCAACCAAAAACACAAGGCACCGCCTCAAATTGTGTTATACAGATTCTTCCACATTTAGAGGCTGCTACCTGAATCCAGTACTCTTTTCACGTACCTCTCTGTGCATATTGCAGAGGTGCTGTTGTGCCTCCTACCTAGCCCAGCTCACGGTACTTACACATTTCCCAACATTATCACTCACAGTCACTCACCCCCAAGCCACTCCCCTCTTTACAAATTAATAAAACCCACGTTTGACCCTGGGTTGTGGTCTTTGTTCTGTTAGCCATTGTTTTGACTGGATTTAGGATCTTCTTGGCTCCCTACAACTACAGATAGGTCTTTGTCTCTTTATTCTTGCTGTGGGTTGCACTAGAAGTGGTAGATTGGAATTTACTTACCAGAATTCCAGTGACTTTTCTTAGGAATTACATATATAAACTTCTCCTGACCACAACGAGGTCCAGATTGGGGTCTCTATAGGTAAGACATCTGTGTTGTTGTGTACAACATACCCAAAATGAAGTAATTCAGGACAAGAAGAGCCTAGCCCAAATGAGGTAATTCAGGGAAAGATAGAGTTGAAAAATGTATCATATAATATTTTTGAGTGGATGTTTCAGTATTTACCTTTTTTCTCTGAAAAATTCAGGATGGAAATGTCAAATTATTACAAGTTGATATTTGTTTTTTTTTTTTTTTTGTTTGTTTGTTTGTTTTTCTCCGGTACCAGGAACCGAACTCACGACCTTGCGCTTGCCAGGCAGGCGCTTTGCCGCTGAGCTAAATCCCCAGCCCAAGTTGATATTTGTTTAATGAGTATTTTTGAACTACCTAAGTGCTTGGTGCAAAAGGAGAAGGATGTGGCATAATGTAGTCCTGAGTTATTTTAGGCAGTGAGTTTAGAGTTTGACAGATCTTGGTCACTTATCAAAGTCACACTTCTCTCTAGGCATTTGCTCCAACTCAAAACCAGTTGCTGCTCATATTTCTTGCTAATTGGGCCTGTCCAAGATGATTGTAATAAACTGTCCATAATGGTCATGTTTGGGCTACTTGACAAGTCAGTTCACACTCTGATGAGAACAGAGCTGGCCTTCAGTGAAATAACAAGAATGTAGGCAGGGCATTGGAAACTTGCAGTGCTGAAATTGAGATAGCCCTCTTAATACATTATGTATGCTCCACACTGGAGGAAAGAAACAGATTTCTCTTGCTGTTGGGTTGTTGGTCCCTGATCAGCAAACTGATGACCAACAGCAAGTTGTCAAGTATGGCAGCAAAGCCTCCAAATGGCCCCTGGTGATCTTTATCTTCCTATGATAGTCATGTCCTTGCCACATTGAAGGAGCTGGCTTTTGTGACCAGTAGAATGTGGAGAAAGTGGCTGTAAGACTCGTAGTAAACGCTGTTGTACCTGGAAGTTAATGTGAAGATCCTCTAGTTAAACAGGTAGTCCATCACACATGCAGTCTCTGCTACAGGTGTTCTTCCTGAGATTAAGTCCAAGGAAGATGCAGAATCATTTGGGCTCACTTTGGGTGTACTTTGTACCTCCAGATCCATGGTACTGCGCTTTCCTGCCTTTAATCAGAAGACTCAAAAGAACACCAGCACACTGATTGCAAAGATGGAGAAAACAACCTAAGTTAATACTGCTGTTCTGTGTGAGAACTTAGAGATTTTGAGTTTAAAATTTATCATGAATTTTAAAATGCAGCATTGAGAGCTGTGAGGTAACAATTTTGTTTGATAAATGCAGATTCTAGTGCATGCATGAATAGTTTCTTTTAACCATTTTGTTTTAAAATTAAGGGACGTATTAGTAAAATCATAGTTATTATTTATTATAGCACATTGTGATTTAGTAATAGAGAGGCTCTTTGCTGGCTGTGAAATACATGCACTTGTTGCTGTTTTGAGACTGTCTTTTGACCAGCACTTTAGCCAATGATGTGATAATGGCCAGTCTATCCCAGTTTGCTCTGGTGCCCTCCATTTCACTAATTCAGGCTTCCTCAACCTCCCACTAGTGACATTTAGCCTTGATAATTCTCTGTGGGACTGTCTTGGTCGTGTATGGTGTGAAGCTACAATCCTGGCCTCTACCCACTAGATGCCAGTTGCACCACTCCCCCGGTTGTGACCATAAAATATATCTACAAACATTGCCAAATATTTCAAGGAGTTGGGGGGCAAAATCATCTCGGATTGAGCACCCCTGCGCCAATCCTTCTTACTTTCACCATTTGTGTTTAATGTACTTAGTCTATTTAGTTGGCTACAGACAGCTGGCAAAGAAACTTAAACTATAATTATCATCAACACTGATTCTGTTGGCTGAGCTTCTTTGTGAAGGCCCAAGATATCTACTCTGTAATTAAATAGCATAGGTCTGGAGAATAGGCCCAGTCAAAGGAAATCCTTCTGGCAGTGTCTGAGTTCTTTGTCATACTAAAGAGCTAGATTAAGGACTCAGGACTTGTAAGCAGATTTTTCTGTAATGTGTGTGTGTGTGTGTGTATGTGTGTGTGTGTGTGTGTGTACACAAGAATTTGGCTGTCTGTTGAATGTAAAAGAAAGTCATTCTTTTGAAATTCATGTCTAGGTGAGTGAAAAGCTTCCTGACCTCTAATAGGCAGTAAGTAAATGAGGAATAAGGAGTATGACATCAGAAAAGAGCTCCTTGGGGTCATCTCTGAAGCCACTGGGCCTTGAGAGACACTTCCCTAGTATTCTAGAGTGTGTGCAGGTAATAGACCTAACTGAAAATGTAAGCTGATAGGAGAAGTGAATCTGTTCCTCTAGTTGTCTATACTATAGTCATAGAGTTCACCTTTCCTGGTAGCATTACTTTCATATACACAGTGCTTCTTTTAGGCTAGAGGCAATGCTGGAACTGTGCTTTGGTCTTCCCCTTGTCCTAGGGAAGATCCCCAGGTGCCTCCTAGTGGGCCATACTGGTTCATGATTGTGACTGCCACAGTTCCGAGCTGTGTATTCAGTGACGACACATTGCTAGCTTGAAACTATAAGGAAATTAACAGATAGTATACATCAGGTTTTCCTATACTCACTTCTGAGGCCTGCTTATTGAACAGTTACTAGCAGGTCTTCCAGGGACCCTAGGGACTGTGGAACAAAATTTCAAAACTACTAGTATATTGACTTAGTATACTACTAAGTAGTTGTATAACAGTAGTTTGCTAGGCTGCTTAAATAAAGTACAGATGGTCTCTGATTTAATAGTCTGTTATGACTTGTACCTTGATGTACCCCCAAAACCTCACATGCTCATAGGTGAGGCTTTTGGGTAGTGGATGGATCATAGGTGTGTGATACTGGACTAAGGGTAACTAATGATATTAATTAGTTATGATAGCTAATTCATCCACTGATTGGTTTAGCACAGTTCTGGAATAATGGGAAGGCCAACGCTGTGTGTGGATGGCACCAAACTGTAGGCATATAGCTTGAATGGAACAAAAGAGAAAGGAGACTCACTGCTTGCTGCCTTCTGCCTGCTCTACCATGGACTGTTTTTCCTCTGCAGTGCCCCTCTCCCAGGACACCCTGCCGGCAACCATGGACTGAAACTTAGACAAGCTACGAACTAAAATAAACCTTTCCTTCTTTAACTTGTGGGTGTTGGGTGTTTTGTCCCAGAAACAAGAAAGTAACTAAGGTGCAGTCTTTCCATGTAAGGTTTTTTTAATCTTTAATGGCACATAGTTGACATACATTTAGTAGTATCTACCAGATGCTGAGTGGTTTTAACAGCAGACACTTCTCACCTCATAGTTGTGAGGCTGGCAGTCTGAGACCAAGATGTCTAGAGCACTGTGCTCCCTCTATAGGTGTCTGGGAGGGATCTATTCCAGACTTCTCTCTCAGCTTCTGAGAGTTCCTTGGTTTGTGGTGCTGTACCTCCAATCTTTACAGGGTGCTCTCCCTAGTTGCATGTCTCTGTGTCCAGCTTTTCCTCCTACAAGGACTCCAGGTGCACTGGCTCAAGGCACAGCCTGATGGCCTTGTTCCATCTTGATTCTCTCTTTAAAGACTCTATCTCTAAATGAGGCCACGTTCAGAGGTACTGGGTGTTATGGCTTATATCTAGAGGTCCCCCACAGCCTCATGTGCTTATAAGTGGGGCTTTGGGGAGGTGGTTGCATCATGGGGGCTGATACTCATCAGTGGATTAGTCTGTTGGGAGGTAGAGCCTGGTTGGAGAAAGTGGTCACTGGTGGTGTGGCCTGGAATGTATCTTCCTCCCTCCTGTCTTTTTTTGTTTTTTTTTTTTTTGTTGTTTTGTTTTTTGTCTTTTTTGAGACAGGATCTCGCTATGCAGTTCAGGCTGGCCTTGAGCTCACTTTGTAGCCCAGGCTGGTCTCTAACTTGAACGATCCTCCTACCTTAGCCTCCAGAGTGCTGGGAATACAGTGGTGCACCACCATGCCTGACCTCTCCCTCCTGTCTTGATGTCTCTCTGGTTCCCACCACCATGCCATGCCCTTCTTTCATGCTCCCCTGCCTTGGAGCCAGCTGATGGTGGACTAAAATCTGTAGAGACTGTGAGCTGAAGTAAATCCTTCCTCCTTAACTTGTGGGTGTTGAGTAGTTCGTCCTAGCAATGAGAAAAGTGACTAGGACACTAGGGCAGTATCCAATATATTGGACTCTGTTCTGTCCCTCATTGACTGTGTGTCCTTATCTTGACACTTGGACCCCAGTTTATATCTAAAACATGAGGAAGCTGGACCGTACATTCTGTGAGACTTTATCTCTTAAATTTTATGGCATCTCATATACACTACTGTTACTGACACTCTGTAAGTAGGATCCTTCTCTACTTTATTTTTACGGTTTCTTTATGTATAAGGGAAGCTGTTTAGAATCAGCTGGTGAATAGCAGTAACTGCTGTTTTTTTTTAAAAGCAATTTATCTGCCAGACACATTTAACTTAGTCCTCAGAAAACTCCTGGAAGATATTTATTAGAATCTCTATTTGAAAGTTGAGGCATCTAGGGTGCAGAAAAGACATCTAATTCATTAAAATTTATGTTATGAACATATGGCAGAGTTGGATTTGAACTCACATCTTTATGAGTCTAAAGCTAGTGTCTTTTCTGCGTTCTGCTCTAAGACAGTGAGTAGGAAGAGGTGGAACTGTAACTGCTAAATGGCCATCTGTTAGTGAAGAAGACTGTACATCAGGTAAGTGGAACCCACAGGGCCAAGTCCTTTGGCATTGGATTCTAATGGCAGCCACTGGTCTCTGTCCTGCAGTCTGATTTGCTTATTAAGACTATTTTTTTTTCAGCTCCTTCCAATTTCAGGTTGACCTGGGAAGCTGCCAGACTCTGAAGGGAGATCAGAACCTCTACATCATCATTCAAGTCTACAGGAGAGGTTCCTGCACTCTGAGGGGCTAATATCTCCCCTCTCTGCTACTGCTGCAGATGTGGTAGTGCGCTTAGAACCACAGCAGTGTGGTCTACAGAGAGAAGTCCTTGTTCCACCTACTTGTGACTTCATGAAAAGTGACCCAAGCAATGATGCCCTTTCCTTAATCCTTAGGTATCTTTAGTGAAAAACAATCTGTTTTCATTTACAGTCTGTGTTAGTTAGCTTTCCTGTCACTGTGACAAAATACTTGACATTCACAGTTTAATGGAGGAGAGGTTTATTTGGCTCCTGTTTGCAGAGGGTTCAGTTTACATTTGGCTGGCTCCGGAGCAGACACATCATAGCACAAGGGCTTGGTGGAGGAAGCCTGCTCACCCTGTGGCAGTCTGAAAGGGGATGAGCAGGACAACACCAGAGAGGAAAGGGCCAGGGACCAGGTATAGACCTCGAAGTCGTGCCTCCATGACTCACTCAGATATTCTCAGAAGAGTGCTTTACTAATCAGCTAGGTGGCTCACAGGGCAATTAAGTAAAATATTAAGCTTAACTATTGTATTTTGCCCCTTGTCAACTTGACACCCCAAAACATCTCCTTTAACTGAATTTAATCTCCAAATAAAGACAATAACAAGTTCATAATTCCACCTAATCTGTTATAAATATACTGCATACAACTGAAAACACAATCATTCTCTTTCAAAAGTTTCAATAGTTCCAGTGTTGCTCAGAAGTTCACGTCCAAGGATTCCCTTGGGATTCAAGGTAGACTCCTAGCTGTAAAACCCTATTAAATAAAAAAGCAAGTTATATTATCCCAAGATATAATGGCATAGGGTGACATTCTCATGTCAAAAGGGAGGAATGGGGTATAGAAAGAATAGGACCAGAATAATACTGACACCCAGTAGGACTAACATTAAGTCCCATAGTTCAATGTCCAGCATCTGGGTCACATGATAGTGAGGTGTGATTTACAAAGGGTTTGGGTAGTCTCACCCCTATGGCTTGCTGGTTGAAGCCCTCATGTCCTCTCTATTGGGGCTGGGATCACACTTCTGTGTTAATAAAGTCACCAGGAAAGTGGGCATTCTTACATTGATTAAAGAAAAGGCTTGGGCCAGGAACTTTTCAGACAGTCTAATGAATTTTTTCCTAATACATGAGTCAGCAAATATACATTTGAAATATTGTTCTCCAGTCTGACTCTCACCCGCTATTGCTCTCTGGAAGTGAGGAAACAGAGACTGTCTGGCACCCATTCCCTTAAACACATTTGAGGTTCAGATTGGGGAAGTCCTTGTCCATTTCTGTCTTTATTTACTATCTTCCCTTACCCCCAAATCATATGATATTCTTTTTTTATTTTAAATAGAGTAGTAAATGAGAAACAAATAGAACAGTAACAACATACCAGTATCACAAACATAAACAAATCAAAGCAAGAACATTCAAAGTGATACAGAGTCTCAAGACAAAATAATATGAATCAACAGTGGTTGTTACATTACATATTGCTATCCTCAACTACATTGCTTGGATTACCAAATGTAAGAATGAAAGATTGCTCAAACCATTATAGGGAATAAGAAAATAATTCTTGGATAAAACAATAGAGATAATACAGAGTTTCACTAGACAAGATGGTAGGAATTCACCATTATAATTCCGTTGCACATTGCTACCTTCAAATCAGTTGCTCAGGCCACCAGACACAAGCATGCACAGTTGATCAGAACATGAAAAATTGTAATCATTAACTGTTCATTTCAATACACCATCAGACACCAGCAATACAGTTATCACAGCTATTCATCATATGACATTCTTTCCACCCCCATTTCATTGACTATTTTTAGAAAAGAATTTTTTTTGAATGAAACACTTTTTCTCCCCAATGGAAAACCTTTTCAATTAGAAAGATGAATTTCAGAGATTCTGAGGAACTGAACTAACAACTTTTGTTAGATCTCTCTTGAAAAGGGAAAATTGATAGTTCCACAAGGTTAAAAAAAAAAAGACTTGGCTCCCACTGCTTGTCTGAAAAAGGCTTCTTCTGGCTGAATAGACTGGTAGTTGGGGCCAGGTGACTTCACTGGGGTTGGCTGGGTCATACCCTAGTTGGTGCATGAACTCTTGGCCACTTGTAGGACAGCTAGTGAGTCTGCTCCAGCAATTGCAGACTGGGCTTTTCAAACATGTCTATAGTCCATTGCTGGTGTTGCTGCTGCAGATAAGGTTCTACTTAGTTTGGCCAGAGGTGGCTGCCCTCCCTTAGGAAGCCACCAGGTGATCAGACCTTTCAGAGTCCTCTGGAATATCTGTTCTTGAAGACAAGGAATGCCTCTCTGGCTTGAATCCATCTGGGTTCACTTGGTCCCTGGGCATCTCCACTGATCTGGAGTCTCGTGTCAGTGAACATACAATCTGTGTGTGGTAGGATTGGAAGCCTTAAATCAAGGGGCTTTCCATGTCTAAGTTGAACCATTTTTCCTTCTGTTCCTGGTGAAACTGATGACGAGGTATGAGGAAAAAATGAATGAAGTATAGAATTCAGCCTTTGGAACTCATGGTTCAAGTTACTGTCTGCAATTTCAGAGATCCCCAGATGGTAGTCCTTTCAGTCATCTGAATGCTTGTTGACCATGCAGATTCCTGGGACACGTCTGTGAGATTCTGATTTTTATCAATACTCTGGCTCAGCCCTCAATAATGAAAATGTAATGTGAGTCCTCTGTGTAACTGAATTTTTCTAGTGGCCACATGATAGAAATAAAACCAGCGAAACTTTAGTAATATATTTTCTTTAATCCAGTATAGGCACATTATTAGTTTAAATATGATTTCTTGAAAGGTTATTAATGAGTCATTTGACCTTTCTAGTCCTGTGTCTTTAGAATTTGATATACATTTTATAGGATACCCTCATTTGCATTAGCAACATTTCAAGTGTCAAAAGCCACAGTGCTGTTGACTGTCCTGTGGAATGGTGCAGATCTGCAACTTTCCTTCACAATCAATAGAACTTTTCTTAAGAAGGTGCAAGCATCCAACAAATTAGTGAAGTTACCATTGCTAGATGCATTGAAGCATCTGGTTTTGTAAAGCTCAAAAATCCAAGTGCCCTGCCATGTGAACCTTGTTAAGGTTATGGGCATATCACTGACACAGCACATCAGAGGACAGAGATGTGTTTACATTGAAAATGTGCAGGTGACTGTTGGCCCCAGAATGATACAGAGATCTTGAAACTACACATCGCTTGTGTAACACCGAGCATGTGTGCCTGCATGCATGGACTACTGTGCAAGCAGGGGAACTCCATACACTGAAGACATGGGCACGGTGAAGTGTTTGAGTGGAGTTTTCAACCAGGAGCAGCTAAAAAGGCTTTCCAACTTAATCCTTAAATGTAGTTGCGGGATTTTTGCACATGAATCAACTTGTTTGGCTTGACAAACCCTCTCTGTGCTCTGCCTGTGCCCGGTCCCTCGCTCACAAAGGTGCTCTGTGTGTAAATTGCAGGGGACTGGAAGAGGTGTGTAGAAGTTCAAGGCAAGCTTTCCTGAGAAATGCGGCACCAGGGAGCCAGGGTGGAAAGGACGAAGTATTCCCTGTCTGAATTTCCATTCTTCTTCACAAAGTGGTTTTCCCAGAATTAGAAATACAGTTGAATTCTAATAAGACTGAGGCACACATGATGGAATACACACTTTGTGTGTGTGTGCATGTAGGTGTATATTTAAATAGATATAAATGTAATCAGTTAATATAATGTGATTAGATATATTTCAACAGTAGTTATAAGGATACTAACTTTTAAAATATGCTTCTCATCTTGTAAATCACAGTCTGTCTTAGGTTTCATTTTGATTAAGAAAAGAAAGAAACCCAGTGAGCCTTAGAAGAGGGCTGGGTATCTTGTACCAGCCTCTGCTTGGTTGTCTCGTGTTGTGTAGCCCATTTCAGTGGAGTCTACTGTGAGGGCTCCTGTGATGATGGACAGTGAAAGAGAGGGAATCAGAGCCTGCAATAATAACAACATTATCGTAATAAGAACTTACCAAACATTGATTATGTCTAAGATCCCTTAAGGGGTGAACTCATTGAATCCTCACTCTATAAGAAGACACTGATACTTACCCCAATTTAAGTATGGAGGGAAGAAGCAGAGAGAGCTACTTCACCCAGTTGGGAAGGAGAAGAGACGGGGTTCAAACTAAGATCTTACCTAAAAGACCACACCCTGCTGTGCTTGGAAGTGTGCTTAAATGTCCTCCCACCAATTTGCCACTCAGGTGGACATCTCTCTGGCCTTCCAGCCTACTGGTCATCCAGCCCCTGCTTGAATACATACAGTACAGCCTTCCTAGTTGGGAATTTACTCTCTACTAAGCAGAACTCTGTGGTCTGCGATGCCTCTAATCATGGATACTCTCCAGGTGTTATTCTGCTGCTTCAGGTTTAGCATTCTGGTACTTATTTTTTCATGGAAAAAAGGTAAAATAAAATTTCATAACAATTTAATAAGAGAATAGCAATAGTTAATACATTATGTGTTGTTATCTTTAAGGTAGTTGCTCAGGGTATAAGATACAGGCATAAAAAATTCCCCACTCGATATTAGTACAAATCTTCCTTTTTAATGAACTAAGAGACACTAATCGTATAACTGACTTGAATTTTTCCCTTTTCCCTACTGTTCTTTTCCCTTTCCCCCACACTAGCTCCTCTTTCCTCTTTAACAATTTCTTCCCATTTTACAGTATCTACTGTATGTTTTACAACTTATTTATTCTTTCAGTTTCTCATACCAGGGAGACAAGACGATGTTTACCCACATGTGAGTCTGATTTATTTCACTTATGACTATGGTCTCAAGTTGCATCCATGTACCTATGAAAATCTCAAGTTTATCCTTCTTTATGGCTGAGTAGTACTTCATTGTATGAAAATACTATGTCATTTTATCCATTTCTTGGTTAATGGGCATTTGGATTATTTCCAAGGTTTAGCTATGACAAATTGTGCTGCTATAAACATGGGTGCATGCATATCGCTGCAGTATGATGTTTTTAATTCTTCTGAGAAGATACCCAGAAGGGGAATAGGTGAGTGGAATGGGACCTCTAATGCTAGCTTTTTGAGGAATCTCCACACTGATTTCCACAGTGGTTATACCAGTCTACACTCCCACCAGCAGTGGAGAAGAGTTCCTTTTTCTCCATAGCCTCTCCAGCATTTGTTATTGATTGATTTCTTGATGATAGCCATTCTTTCTGGGGTGAGATGGGATCTCACTGTCGTTTTAATTTGCATCTGTCCAATGGCAAATAATGTTCAACATTTCTTCATATATTTATTGGCCATTTGTATTTCTTCATCTGAGAGGTATGTATTCATCTCAGATGCCAATTTTTTGATTGAATTTGTGGGGGGTCTGATTTTTTCAATTCTTTATAAGTTCTAGATAGAAGTCCTTTGTCAGAAGGACAATTGACTAAATTTTTTTCCACTCTGTGGGTTGTCTTTTCACTCTGTTGGTGATTTCTTTTGCTGTGCAAAAGCTTTTTAATAAGATGAGATCCCAGTTGTTGATTCTTTGAAATATTTCTCATGAAGTCTGAGTTTTGTTCATGAACTCTCTGCCTGCATATATGTCTTCAAGATCTCTATCTACTTTCTCTTCCAGTAGATTTAGTGTTTCTGTTTTAATATTTAGATCTTTAATCCATTTTGGCTTTAGTTTAGTGCATGGTGATAGACATGGGTATAGTTTTATTCTTTGGCATGTGGAAAGCCAGTTTTTCCAGCACCGTTTATTAAAAGGCTATCTTTCTTCCAGTGAACATGTTTGGCCCCTTTGCCAAAAATAAGGTCGCTGAGTATTTATAGTTGTGTCTGCACCTTCTAATCTGTTCCACTGATCTTCATGTCTGTTTTTTTTTAAAGCAGTACCTTGCTGATTTTATCACAGTAGCTTGATAGTATAATTTCAAGTCAGGGACTCTGATGCCTCCTGCCTTGTTTTTGTTGCCCAGGATTGCTTTTACTATTCTAGGTCTCTTCTGGTTCCACATAAATTTTAGGAATATTTTCTGTAGCTCTGTGAGGTATGCTAATGGTATTTTGATTGGGATTGCATTAAATCTGTATTACAGTTTTGGAAGTATGGCCATTTCCACAATGTTGGTTCTTCCTGTGCATGAGCAAGGAATATCTTTCCATTTTCTGATACCCTCTTCATTCTCCTTTTTCAGAGTACTCTAATTTTCAATATATATATTCTTTGCTTTCTTTGTTAGATTGAATTCTAGGTATTTCATTTTTGGATGCTATTGTGAAGGGTGTGGTTTCCCTAATTTCTCTCTGTAAGTTTGTTGTTTGTGTACAGGAAGGCTGTTGATTTTTGAGTGTTGACTTTGTGTCCAGTTATGTTACTGAATTTGCTTATTAAGTCTAGAAGCCTTTTGGTGGAGTTTTGGGGGTCTTCTATGTACACTATCATGTCATCTGCAAATAATGATAATTTAACTTCTTCCTTTCCTATCTTTATTCCTTTTATTTCTCTCTTGTCTAGTTGCTCTGGCTAATGTTTCCAGAATTATATTGAACAAGAGTGTTGATAGTGGATATACTTGTTCCTGATTTTAGAGTGAAAGATTTCAGGTTTTGTACATTTAGTATGATGTTTGCTGTTGGTTTGTCATAGATGGCTTTTTTTCAGATTAAGGTAAAGACCATCTATTCCAATTTTCTGTAGGATTTTTATCATGGATGAGAGTTGGACTTTATCAAAAGGTTTTTCTGCATCTATTGACATGATCATGTGATTTATGTCTTTGGTTCTGTTGATATGGTATATTATATTTGTTGATGTGTATAGTTGAACCATCCCTGCATTCCTGGGATGAATCCCATTTGGTTATGTTGTGTAAGTTTCTTCATGATTTGTTGTATTCTGTTTGCCAGTATCTTATTGAGGATTTTTGCATCTATATTCATTAGGGATATTAGCCTGTGGTTCTCTTTCTTAGTTGGATCCTTCTGTTTGCTAGTTATCTTATTGAGGATTTTTGCATCTGTGTTCATTAGGGAGGTTGGCTGTAGTTCTCTTTTTTGGTTGGGTCTTTCTCTAGTTTTGGTATCAGGGTAATGTTTCCCTCCAGGAATGTGTTAGGGAGTATTGCTTCCCTTTCAATTTCATTAAAGAATTTAAGGAGTATTGGTATTAAATCTTCTCTAAACTTCTTATGGAATTCAACAGTGAATCAGTCCATCGGGACCTGAGCTTTTCCTTATTGGTAAGTTTTAATTACATTTTCAATTTCATTGACATATTGGGTTATTCAGAATTTTTATATCTTCTTGATTCAGCTTTGGTAATTCATACATTTCTAGAAATCTGTCCATTTCATCTGTGTTTTCCATCCTACAAAAATAATGATTTTCAAAGTAGGTATTGATGATTTTTTGAATTTCCACAGGATCTGTAGTGATTTCAACCTTTTCATTCCTCATTGCATGAATTTGAGTTCTTTCTTTCCTTTTTTGATAAGATTGGCTAAGGGTTTATCAATTTTATTTATTCTTTCAGTAAATCAACTCTTCAGTTAATTCTTTATATTGTTTTCTTCATCTCAATTGTGTTAATTTCTACCCTGCTCTTTATATTTTTCTCCCTTCTGTGGGTTTTAGGTTTGACTTGCTCTTCTTTTTCTAGAAGCTTGAGGTGCAATGTTAGGTTGTTTATTTGTGCTTGTTCTGTTTTTCTGATGTTAGAATTCACTGCTATATATTTCCCTCTTAGTACTGCTTTCATTGTGTCCTACAGATTCTGGTATGTTGCATCTGCATTTTACTTTAATTGTAGACATTGTTTAATTTCTTCTTTAATTTTATCTGTAACCCACAGTTGTGCAGGAGGGTGTTATTTAATTCCCATGTGTTTATAGAGTTTTTGTGATTTGTTTTGCCATTAATTTCCAATTTCATCGCACTATGGTCAGATAGTATACATAAGATAATTGCAATTGTTTTGCATTTACTTTAGAATGTTCTATGGGCTAGTATGTGGTCTATTTTAGAGAACATCCTATGTACTGCTGAGAAGAATGTGAATTCTGATGATGAGTGGAATACTCTGTAAACATCTGGTATGTCCATATTTGTTCGCAGGTTTGGTTCAGTTCTGATATTTCTTTGCTAACTTTTTGTGTGGTTGATGTATCTGTTTGTGACAGTGGGGTATTAAGGTCCCCCATTACAATTGTTATTGCTCATTTGATCTTTCATATCTGTTAATATTTGTCTTATATAGTTATTTGCTTCTGTATTTGGTGTATACATATTTATGATTGTTATCTCCTCCTTTTGAAGTTTTTCCCTTACATGTAGTTACCTTCTTTATCTCTTTTGTTATGGCAGAAATTCCCCTGGCACAAATTGGGCTGTATTCCACAAGAGACCCGAGTCTACTGAGAACAAAACCAGAGTTTAATTTGAGGCTAGCCACCCTCAGTTCCCTTGCCAATCTGGAATTGGGCCAAGGCCAACTTCGTTTCACCTTATATACATTTTGGTTTCCATTTGCAACAGATTGGGATGTTGCATTCACTGACCCCAGTGGGCATATGGTATTTCTCTCAGCCTGTTGGACCCCAGGTCAGTTGCAGGTTGCATGTCTAACCATGAGAGATGTTTCCCCCATTATATTCCATTTGTCTCCTTTTTTTACAACCTATGCATTCCTTTAGGGTTGCAATGTTTACCTAGGGCCAGGAGATGGAACTGCCCAGGCAGAGTCACAGAGGGTTACCTAGGCCTAGGCACCCCCTTATCTTGGGGAGACATTCCTGGGCAGTGTTGATGTGGGGAATTAGCTCTTACACTGTCCCGGGAGGCTTCCCAAGGCACCATGTAGGCTTTTACTAAAACTATTTTATCTAAAATAATATGCTAAGATTCACTGCCCCCTACATTTTTAATTATTATTGATTTGAAGTGTACAATGTCTGCAAGCAGAATAGCTATACCTGCTTTTTTGGAGGGGTTTCTGTTGCGTGGAGTATTGTTTTCCATCCTTTGACCTTCAGTCTGTAAATTTCTTTTTGAGTTAAATATATTTCTTGTATACAGCATATTGTTGGATCTTGTTTCTTGATCAATTCTGGAAGTCTGTTTCTTTTGATTGATGAATTGAGGCCATTTACATTGATGTTTATAACTGAATTGCATTAACTTACCCTTGTTATGCTATTTTCCTTCTATTGGTCACCTACTTTTCTGCTCTGTTTAATTGCTTCCCTTCCTTGGTGTTTTTTTTGTTGTTGCTCTTGAATTGTGGTCATTTTTACTGCTGTCTAGAATATCTTTCAGTAATCTTTTTAGTATTTGTCTTGGTTACTTTTTTCTTGTTGCTGAGACAAAATACCTGACACCCAAAATTAAGGAAGGAAAAGTTTATTTTGCTTACAGTTTGTGGAGGTTTCAGTCCATACTTGGCAGATTAGAAGGCAGAGTGGCACATGGCAGAGAGCTACAACTCAGGGTGGCAGATAACAGCAAAAGCAACAAGCACACACCAGCGAGGAATGGGGGAGGAATGGCCTCAAGCACTCTTTTCCTCCCCCTTACATATGCAAACTATCCACCCCAGGTTGGGTGCAGCTCTCACACTCACTGTAGTGTCTTCTGTTTAGTGGAAGGCAGAAGAGGCAGGGGGTGTTGTATCCCAAGTATATCCTGTATGGCTTGTTTAGCCACACTATTTTATTATATACTTTTTTTTTTTTTTTTTTTTTTGCTTCTTGTAAAATTCCAAGTATGGCAAGCAGTTGTTCCGATCTGGAGACCCACCCGCAGCCAGGTGGGCTGACTGGTTGTTTTATGAAATCCTTTATCTATGTTTTGTTTTGCCTGATCTGTTAGTCTCTTATGTCAGAATGATCTTAGTTTCAGGGTGTATGTCCCTCCTCTTTCTTCCAGTTACCTGTGTTTTAGTTGAATTTCTCTGAGTAGCTCTGAATGAGGCTCCTCTTCTATTCAGCTATGTTGTTTCCTCCCAGCATTTTGGTACTTTTAATATTGAGGCAGCAGCAGCAGAGCCTGTGCTTTTTTGTGATTTTGTCACCAAGCGTGAAAGCTGCCATACCATAGCCTGGAGGAGACAGACCACTGGGTACTGCAGCAGCTTCAGACTCCATAGGGCTCCTCTCCCTGCAGGGCATTTTCCAGTGGGCTGCATCTTGCAGCCCATGCAAAAGCCAAGGCAGCTGAATGACCGATCTCTGCCCTCTCCCCATGGCACTCTTCTTCTGACTCTTGACATGCAGGCTGAGGGAGAGGAGGCACAGGTGCAGAGAACTTTCAAGAGTGACAGTTGACATATTCTCTGCCAGGGTTGTCTGGTTCCTGCTCCCACTGCAAACCTATGAATATCCTGTGTCCAGTCTTCTTTGGTGGAAATGAGTTGCAGCACATGAACATGTTTTGAGAAATTAAGAGCATCATAGAAGACTCAGGATTATTATCTTTCCTGATTGGCATTTGCTTCTCTGGAATTCTTGGCTTTTTCCCCATTATTGTGAAACTGCTCTTCAAAAATGAGTTGAACTTCTTGTAACTATTTAGAACCTGCTGAGAATTGCCAGCTTCCCTGATGAAATGCTCCATAAAAACAACAAGCAAGTGCTCACAGCCATTGGAGATGGTTCTTGGCTGGAGAGAGGGGTAGGCTAGAGAGGAAGAGAGCCCATGGGCTCCCTGTTTTGCTATAGGTGCCCTGTCATGAATGTGCCCGGTGGGAGGGAAGAGCCTATGAGCCAGACTCTTCTTGTTGGGGTGATAGTCCAGCTTTGCCATTAGCTGTGTGACCGTAAGCAAATTATTTAACCTCTTTGTTTTCAGTTTCCTCATTTATATAATGGATAAAGTGTTATAACCTACCCAGGGATGTTATCAAGATTGAGTGGATCAGGTAGTACACTTAGAATAATTTAATCATGCCAACATTTGTCACTATTAAAAGAATGGTTTATGGTAACCTACATGCTGGTGCCTGTGTGTGGTGCTGATTCTCCCTTTATTCCTTAAACCACACTGCAAGCACAGAAGTAACCATTTTGACCAGGAGGAAAGTAGAGGCTGAGAGAGAAGGTTTCTTCATATGGTAGTAAATGGCAGATTGGAGATGTTTTCCCTTCTTACTACACATTAAAATTGAGTGTACAAATGGGATACCATATGATGTTTTGATACATGTCCTCATTATGGAATGTTTAAATCAATACAAATATGTCTATCTCCTCAAAATATTCATCATTTCTTTGTGGTACAAACATTGAAAATCATTTCTTGTAGCTTTTTCTTGGAAAATATACAGTATGCTATTTTTCTTTGTAGTCATCCTACTAGGCAGTAGAACATGTTGTATTTAATATTAATTGACCAACTTTCCCCCTTTTCTCCCTCTGCCCTATTCTCCCCAGCCTCTGTTAGCCATTATCTACTCTTACATACTATAAAATCAACACCTAAATGAGATCATGTGATATTTCTGTGCCTGATATATTTCACTTAATATGATGCCCTCTAGTTCCATGTATAATAGCACATATGACAAGAT
This sequence comes from Chinchilla lanigera, assembly GCF_000276665.1. Classification (NCBI taxonomy): domain Eukaryota; kingdom Metazoa; phylum Chordata; class Mammalia; order Rodentia; family Chinchillidae; genus Chinchilla; species Chinchilla lanigera. The sequence goes on along the minus strand of NW_004955407.1, from coordinate 35,084,879 downwards.
TTCAACCTTTAAAGGCTGACTAGTACTCCACTGTATGTGTGTACCCCATTTTCTTTATCCATTCATCAGTTGATGGACACTTAGTTGTTTCTATGTCTTGGCTATTGTGGACAGTGCCACTATAACATGGGAGTTCAGATGTCTTTTTGACATACTGATTTCATTTCCTTTGGATATATATCCATTAATAGGTTTGCTGGATCATATGGTAATTATCTTTTTAACTTTTTGAGAAAATTCAATACTGTGTTTCATAATGATTGTATAAATTTACATTCGCATCAATAGTGTCTAACATGCTCTTTTCTCCACATTCTCTCCAGTTCTTTCTCTTTCTTTTTCCTTTCTTTCTTTCTTTCCTTCATTCTTTCTTTCTTTCTCTTCCTTCTTTCCTTCTTTCCTTCTTTCCTTCTTTCCTTCTTTCCTTCCTTCCTTCCTTCCTTCCTTCCTTCCATCCTTCCTTCCTTCCTTCCTTCCTTCTTTCCTTTCTTTTTGTCGTACTGGGGATTGAACTTATGGCCTTGTGTATGTGATGATTAATGAAACTGAAAATTGTTTTCCTTGTATCTACTGACCATTTTTATGTCTTCTTTTGAGAAATGTTTAATTCCCACTTTAAAATCAGATTATCTGGTTTTGGTATTTAATTGAGTTCCTTATATATTCCAGATATTAACCCTATGTCTGATGTAATATTTACATATATTTTTTTCCCATCCTGTATGTGTCTCATCATTCTGTTGTTTCTTTTGTGTTCAGAAATCTTTAATTTGATGTAACCCTATTTTTGTGTTTTTTTTTCTTGTGCTTTTGAGGTTTTATAAAAAGTCTTTGTCTATTCCAATGTCCTAATTCATCTACCCTGTGTTTTCTTACAATAGTTTAACAGTCTCAGATCTTACATTTGAATCTTTAATCCATCTGAGTTTTTATGTATGATGAGCAAAAAGTATCTAGCTTTGTTTTTCTGCATGGTGACATCCGACATTATTAGTATCAGTGGTTGAAAAGACTGTCCTTTCTTCAGTGTGTATTTTATGCACCTTTGCAAAATCAATTGGCAATACATGCATAGATTTACTTCTATTCTTTTCCACTCATCTATGTATCTTCCAGTCACACACTGTATTGATTAGTGTAGCTTTGTAGTATATTTCTAAGTCAGGTATTGTGACATCTCTGATTTGTTCTTTTTACTGAAGATTACATTGGTTGTTCAGGAATTTTTATAGCTCCATAATATTTTGGGAATCTTTTTCTACTTTTGTGAAGAATTTTATTGAACCTGTAGATTGCTTTGGGTAGTGTGGATATTTTAATAATATTGATTCTTCTATTAATGTGAAATGTCTTTCCATTTTTTGGCATTCATTTCAATTTCTTTCATCAATGTTTTATACTGTTCTTTGTAGAGATACTTCATCTTTGATTAAATTTATTCCTTGATATATCATTGAAGGACTTAGAATTTAAAACTTAGGACCTGCAATGCAGTGTTCACCTTGAAAAGTTACAAATAATAATTTTTATTTCTTGTTCTCTTTAAATTATTTTACTTTGTATTTCTCATATAAAAGAAGTTATATGACATTCAACCTTATGTATCTAACTTATTTCACTTAATATTATGGTCTCAAGTTGCTGCATTTTCCTATAAATGACTCAAATTTATTCTTCTTTATAGCAGAATAGTACTCCATTGTGTATAAATACTACATTTTCCTTATCCATTCATCTTTTGATCATGGACTGCTTCCAGGATTTAGCTATTATAAATTGTGCAGCTATAAATGTGGGTATGCCTTGTATTACTGTAGTATGACATCTCTAATTCTTTCAGGAAAATCCCTAGAAGGGGAATAGGTAGGTTTAATGAAATTTATAGTTTTAGTTTTTTTGAAGAATCTTTGTATGGTTTCTATAATTGTTTTACTAGTTTACATTTATACCAACAATGTAGAAAGGTTTTCAATTGGTGACTAATACAATCTGTGTCCTTTATGTTTGCACCATTTCCCTATATTGGGAGGAAAGTGAAAAGTGAGACTTCCTGGGTATTGTGGACTTTTCTAGTCATCATCTGTTTAACTCTACCAGGACTTCCATGGTTTAACTTCTTGTCTCTTTAGTGGTTAACTGTTCCGTGGATAACTCCATCCAGGTTCCCCCCAAGATAGCCCAACTGCTACATATCTCAAATGGGTCTCAGTTACCATCTTCCCAAATCTTCTCCTTCCATGGTATGTTGGTTAGTCTGTTGATATGACAAAATATGGGAGAAAAACAACCTAAAGAGCAACGGTTTATTTTGGCTTATGTTTACAGAGATTTCATTTCATGGTCAGCTGGCTCCATTGATTTCAGGCTTGTGGCAAGGCAGAAACATCATGGCAGAAAGGCCTGGTGGGGCAAATTTGCTCACCTCATGGCAGCAGTTACAGTTTAAATCTAGAACGTCACCCCCAAATCTCATGTGTTTAGAGTGGGGCTTTTGGAAAGTGATTGAATCACAGGATCAATCCATTGATGAGTTCATACCTAAATATGCTATTAGGAAATGGGACTTTGTTGGAAGAGGTGTGTCATGGAAGTGTGCCTTTGCAGGTTATATCTCCTTCCCCAGCTCCTCCTTTTTCTCTCTCTTCCTGGATGCCATAGCAAGGATGCTTTCCTCTGCTATGCTCTTCCACATGCTGTTTCTGATTTGGAGTGCACTGACCATGAACTGTATGTACTGAACTGTGAGCCACATTAAACCTCTCCTCTTTTAAGTTGTGGATGTCAGGTATTGAGTCTCAGGAATGAGAAAGCTGACTAATACAGAAAATTGGTACTAGAGAAGTGGGATCATTATTGTGACTGTACCTGACTATGTAGATTTACAAGGCTTTGGAGCTAGTTCATGGAAAGATTTTGGAAATGTTTAGAGGGGCCCTAGAATATTGTGAGACGTGGTTGATGGGTGATACTGGCTAGAGCTTAGAAGACCAAAATACTGACAGTAATATTGAGAGTAAAGGCCAGTTTGTTTTATGAGGTTTCATTTTTTTTTTTTTTTTCTTTTTTTGTCTTTTTGAGACAGGGTCTCGCTATGTAGTTCAGGCTGGCCTTGAGCTCACTTTGTAGCCTAGGCTGGCCTCAAACTCACAGTGATCCACCTGTCTCAGCCTCCTGAGTGCTGGGATTACAGGCGTAAGCCACCACATCTGGCTATGAGGTTTCATCTGGAAATGAGAATTCTATTGGAAACTGGATTAGAGGCTGTGTGTGTTTCACTTTGGCAAAGAATTTTTCTCTATTTTGTTTGTGTCCTAAAACTTTATGTGAGGCTAAATTTAAAGGTGGTGGGCTAGTTAATCTGGAGGAAGAAATTTCAAAGCAGCCCAACATTCAGATAGTGGTATGGATGCCATTGGCTGCTTTCAGTCGGCTTCATAGTAAGAATCAGGGATGTAAAGGTAGAGCAGAAAAATTTGAAAAATTTAAAGCACGGCCATAAAGGAAGTTAAGTAAATTTTGGGCCCTGGAGCACATGGCTGCTGAAAAGATTAGCATTACAAAGAAGCCAAGTGTTTTGTATCAGGACAATAGGAAAGATGGCTTGAGGGCATCTTAAGATATGGCCAAAGCCCATTCTTGGTACCAGTATTCCATTATTAGTCACTTTCTTATTCCTGGGACGAAATACCTAACACCTAAAGCTTAAAGAAGGAGAAGTTTATTTGGCTTACAGTTTCCAATGGGTTCAATCCATGGTTAAGTAGCTTTAAAGCAGAAACAGCATGGGGGAAGGGTGTGGAGAGGACTCCTACTTGAGGTGGTACAGACATGAAGCAGAAAGAAAAAGAGACAATGGGGACAATGTATGAGGTCATCCCCACATCCCTCCTGACCTACCTCCAACTAGGGCCCATCCTCTAATAGCATTTTCATCTATGGACTCACCAGTGCATTCATCTACTGATGAGTATAATGCCCCCATGGTCCAATCACTTTCCAAAAGTCCCCCTTCTGAATACATGAGACTTTGGGGGAATATTTTAGGTATAAACCATAGTGGCAGCATAATGGGGGAAGAGAACAGGAGAGAGAGAGAGAGACAGAGAGAGAGAGAGAGAGGGAGAGAGGTGAGGGAGAAAGAGAGGGAGAGGGAGAAGGACAGGGAGAGGGAAACACAGAGACAAAGACAGAGAGTGGAGAGAACACCCAAGGAAGAGGCAAATTATGAATCTATCAGTGTAGTAGTCCACTGACAGTGTTAGAGCCTTCATGATCCAGTCACCCAAGTCTATTGGCTAGCAATCAAATTCCAAGCACCTAGCTATTTGGGGAACATTTTAGATTCAAACATAATGCATGGTCAGTCTTTTAGATTAATGACTTCATAATCTTTCCCTTCTTCCAGGGTGAAAATCTTGGTGCCATTTTTGGTTGGCACTTTGCACTGAACATAGGCAACCATGATGAGCTACTTACCACAATGTCTCTTTACAATACTCTGTCTCTTATATAAGGCTAAAGTTAGAAGCATGCCTTGTTAGTAGAGTAGGTATTGCCGTATAATAAGTACACCCCAAACGATAAAATGGCACAAAGCCAAGAGAAGGTTAGTTTTTGCTCATGTAAAAGTGCTAGGTGAGTAAGGTCTTCATCACTGTGGCCCTATCCATACAACCACTTAGGAATCAGACTAGTGATAGCTCAGCCATGTTCACTGGACTTGCAGGGTCACCTGGGGTCACTTTCATCCCTGCCAATTAGAGGGAACTGGGAATGAAGATGTTCTCTGAGAGCTTTGATGGGAAGGTCTGACAGCTCAGCACATCACTTCTTTTGTTTTTAAAATTTTAATTTTTTAATTTTTTATTTCATGGAAAAAAGGTAAGACAAAATGGTAGAGGAATAACAATGTTTAGTACATTACATGTTATTATCTTTAAAGTAGTTACTCAGAGTACAAGATATGGGCATAAAAAAACTTCAACTGATATAAACACAACATAGTAGTATATGTTCACAAATGTTTATAACAGCACAATTTGTAATAGTTAAATCCTGGAAGCAACCTGAATGCCCATCAACTGAGGAGTGGATAAAAATGATGTGGTATTTTTATACAATGGAGTACTACTCAGCCATAAAGAGGGATAAACTTGAGACTTTAATAGTTAAATAGATGCAATTTGAGGCCATAGTCATTAGTGAAATAAATCAGACTTACATGTGTAACATCATACTGCCTCCCTGGTGTGAGAAACTGAAGGAATAAATAAGATCTACAATATACAATAGAAATGGGAAGAAATTTTGAAATGGGAAGAAATTGTTCAAGAGGAAAAAGAAACTAGGATGGAGGAAAGCAGAAAGGAAGGAAGGGAAAACAGCACATCACTTCCACTCACATTCCACCTGGCTCTTCCCAGCTGTGATGGAGTTTGGAGGCAAGGCTCATTTGCATAGGCAGCTGCAGCCACAGGGCTCTCTTTGTCTTTCACCTGGCTTTTGCAGTGGCCTGGGCACTGTTCTCCTTGTCTACTCTTTCTCCACATCAAACCCACGTGCAACAGTGATGCCAGAGTTAACTTCTAAACCCCTAATCTTGCAGGCTTCCTGTTGCCTTCAGAACTACATCCCTAGCACAACACTTAGAGGCCTCCTGAGTGTGATCTCAGGTAATTTTCTGATGTGACCCTACTGGAGCCTCAGGCCAACACAGTGGGTCTGTCTTATGCTTCTTCCTGAGCACGCATACCTGCTGACCGAGTCTCTCCTCCGACCAGTGCACCCCTCCCCCTCACTCACACTGTAAGTTCTGTTCATCCTAAGGCACTGATCAAAGGCTGCCTTCTTGAAGTCTCCCCTGAATGGTCCTTAGTTGAAAATGATTCCTGCTTCCTCTTTGTTCTCCCACATATGCTTTTCCCATTGCCCTAGGGGAAACATGTTGTATCATGGTTTCTATTATTGCTTCTTGTTGAGCCTCTTGCCAGATTGAAAGCTCGTGTTGTATTTTGCTCTCCTTTTCATGCAGGATAAATCCAGCCTCCCTGGCATGACATGGCAATGCTTTAATCTATTCTTAACAGATATTTCTAGGCTTCATTTTTGCTTCTTTTCCTCGTGGCCTGGTCTGGCCACTTTGAAGTGGCTATGTCTCCTTGGTCCTATGACCTTTAATGTTTCCGTGCCTTCACCTTTGCTGGTCTTTTCTGCTGGAGAGCCTGTTATACGCCCACTCCATCTAGTGAAGCAGAAGCCACACCACAGATTATGTTTCCTGGCCTTTGTTCTGAAACGTGGCCACTCCTCCAGTAGAATCTGGGCCTTCTTCTATTCTAGTTCATCATTCCCAACAGATGTTGATTCTTCCATAATCAGAAGAACATCCTGATTAGTTCCTTGGAACTTCAATATAAACACAGAGAAGGACTTAAATAAGTATTTTTGAATGAGTTTACCTACCCAGTGAGTTAGACACATGTTCCATCCTCACCTCTGGAGGTCTGTACAGACATATTAGTCCAAATCTAATGAGAAGTACAATCAGGCCTTCTTAAATGAGCAGTTTCTTTTGTTATTTGATGCCTCTGCTAAGGTGGGAGAATGCAATAAAAGATTTCACATGTCAAAAGGAAGACAGGGTTGGTAAAAATCTGGGGAAAACCCAAAACACACAATGAAATACCAAAAAAAAAAAAAAAAAGCCTAGGAAAATATATGTGAGAAATGAAGTTCACATTCTTGGACCATTTCTTCTTTTCTTAAAAAATTGAACCATCTCCAAAGAGTACAGCCTTAAGGAACTTGGCCCAGGTGTATTTAATTTTTCAGAACAATATACTGATGATTATCATCTGGGAGCGTGAATTCTTAACCCTTAGGCTGACACCTACTGTTTGTTAACCACCCTAAAAGCTTTAGGGTTTCTGCCAAGGCAAGAAAATGTCAGAGAGGTAGAGATTAAAGTTTAATAAAGTTAGAAGAAAAGGTCTCTGTCTTGTCTTGGAGGTGGTTCAGGCAGAGGGGACAGTGTAATACAGGTGGGGAATTGAGGAGTGAGTGATTCACAAGAGCAGGAGAAAGTTGGGTGTGTGTCAACACCACATATATTTCATGGGATTTGGTTTTCGAACATTTCTCAGTCTTCTAAGCCTGGGCGAGAGAAGCCAGACACATATTTATTTTTGTACTTTTGTATAAATGAGTTTAGAATGCTTTTTATTCTGCTTGAAATGTGATGTTAGGTTAGCCTATAGACTGCTTGAAAGTGGAAATTTTAAAGATAAACAAAAAAGTAAACTTTCACCTCTAGTGCTGGAAAGACTTGAGTGATAGCTTTTTGGGAGAGTCCCAGTTTTTTTCCTCACTTTGTTAGAGTTTCAGTTTCGTTAAGATGCCTCATGAAGCTTTGTTCTAATGTGGTCACACATGTGAGAGAAATGTCCATTTTTCATGTCTTTTGTTTTCTTTTAAAATCAATAATTATTAAAATAGGAAAGGCGCGTGGCCGGGGACCTTTCACAGTGCAAGCAGACATCTCTTGATTGTTCTCTCTACTGGTAGCAGATCCAGTTGCTGTTCTCAGCTGAGCAGTTCTGTGGTTCTGGGCAGGATAGAGCTCTTCTTACTTTCCATTTGAACTGTCATGTGGCTTTTGTGATACATCACAAACCTCTGTCTAGTCTCCCTTCCTTGGACATCTTGAAGAAAGGCTACACACTATGTTCCTCATTAATTGGGAATTTTCAACAGTTGTTAAGCTGGGAGAAGGGCTATGTAATTTGTAAAAGATGTAGACACATGTGTATTTATGAAATCTTCTTGTTCATTTTCCAAGACTGTAGATGAATGAATTTCTATCTGGTAGACTCTAGCACATTTGCATTGGTCCAGACAGCTTTAGAACATTTGTTAATGGCACTTTCCTCCTTTCTGTCCCCCTACTGTAGACCCTTTGAAAGCTGAGGTTCTCTGAGTGGTGATATGAGGAGAAGGTGACCAAGGTTTGCACCCTGTCCTGCTATTGAATTTGCTAGAAGCAACAAGACAGTGGTGGTGTTCTTATAGACTAGCACCTGGGGAATAAGAGCTCCTCTGTCCTTCCTTTGCCATGCTCTGGGATTTTGTCCTACAGAGTCATTTTAAGATTACAGTTACATTTTCCGTATCTCTCCATTAGACAACCCCCACATACGTGTCCATGTTCATCCATTCACTTCTTCACACAACTTTTTTTTAACTAAATACCTGCATTTTGCCAGGCACTGGGCTTGCTAGGGAGGATACAATGCTGGCAAACCAGACACAGTCTCTGTTCTTGTTGAACTTGTAATCTAGGAGGGGCAGACAGTGACACACAGTCATAACAGTGAGGGAACAAATACAGATCAAGAGGAGAGCAATGAACGAAAGAGATATGATTCCAAGAACACACAGAACCAATGCATCTGATCAAGATAATTTCTTGGAGGAGAGATTTTTGAGTAGAGGCTTGAAGGTTGAGTTGGAAGTGTCCAGCAAGAGGGCCAGGGGAAAGAGAATGAGCAAAGAGCTGTGACACAAGTAGTCCTGTACTGAAGGGAGGCTCTGGCTGGAGCTTAGAAGAGGTTTGAAACATGGGGCATGTTCTAGGACATGCTCAGTGTCTTCTCCTTTACCTGAGGACAAGGGAAAGCCAAGGTGGGATTTAAGGTGGAGCTCTGAGTTTGAAGAAATTCATTCTGGTGACTGTGGGGAAGAGAGTATGAAAGGGCAAGGAGGATGCTGGGGACTCGTTCAGACAACAGCATTGGATTTTGGGCTTTGTAGGTTGGTTGCCAAGGATTTGGAGAGAACCAATTTGGAGGGAAAATGGACAAGAGTTGGTGGTGGACTGGCTGGGAAGACAGACAAAGTGGTGCTAAGGATGGCTGCTTCATTTTAACCCCGCAAAGCCTGATACGGGAAGGGGCACCGAAGGAGATACAAGGAGAAAGGGAAGAGCAGTGTTTACGGAGAACGTCGTAGGTCAGATTTGAGCACGTGGGGTTTGAAGTTCCCAGGAGAACCTATGGTTTGGGGAGTCACAGGTAAGTTCTTGGCTGGAGAAACAGAGATTTGAAGTCATCAGTGATAGTCAGCTGCACATTTCCAATTTTCTGGCCTGGCCCTATTCAATTGCTTGTATTTACACAGGGATATTGCCCAACATCTGCACAGTAAAAGAACTTTATTTCACATGTCTAAGTTCTCTGCCAATGAGAGAACAACTCTAAGCTTCAATGGTCTTCATCTCTCATCTTCACACATAAGAGTAACAACTTTTAGCCTTAAATCAGTCCTTCTTAGCAAGTCTTTCTGCCTTGTGGAAATTCTTTCCACAAATGACACCACCTCCTCATCCATGCCAAAAATAGAAGTAAAAGTCCAAGTAAAGAAAGGAAGTAAGTGTGGTGATGGATCAGAGAAGAAGCCTGTATGCTTTAACATGGTGCATGTCTCACACGGTGCATGTCTCACACCCAGCTTGACACAAGCAGCTTGAAGGCTCTCAGCATGCTCTGTTACGGCATTAGCGGCAAAGCCTTTAAATATCAAATTGATCAAAACTGCAAAATACTTATTAATTTTTCAATGTGTTCATGGATCCATAAATTATTTAATATTTTGGAAAGATTTAGTCCTATCAAATAATAAATTATGCTTTAAAAGTTGGGTCATCGGTATGGGGCATGTATTCTTATTACTACCACCATTACTGACAGTGGAACTGAACATTAACTTACTAAAACCTGTGAGTTTTTACTAGGTGGTATTATTTTCCAGTGAGGATATTGGTGTTTTCAGAGGATATAGGAACAGTAAGAGGTAGGATAAAATGTGAGATAGTGTATGTCGGACTCCAAAGTCAGCGATCTTTAGCAGATGTGGGCTTTACATTTGAAGACTTGATGCACGTCCTGTTACTTACTTTCTTTTGCTCCATAGGTAGTTCACTCACTATTAAGAACTTGGGACTTTGTCTGGTGTTTGCTTTATGTAAACACTCAAAAGTATTGTATTGGTTTGGGGCTTATTTTGCAAGGGGAACAACATAATACAGGACACATACTTTATATGATTATTTATAAGTCACCCAAAGAACAGTATACAAAAGAGTGCAGGAAATCTGTCCACACACTAAGACCAAGGAATCCAGCTGAGGGCCTGGATCCCACAACAATGTCCTACATGAGTTGAGGTGGATACCCAGAGCTCATAACAATGCCTCCCATGAGTCCAACTGGAGGCCCAGAGTCCATGACAATGTCTCATGCAGACCTGTTTCACAGATCTGCTGGGAAGGCCCACATGTCAGTAGTGGAATCTACAAAGTCTTTGCCAGCAGGAAGAAGGATCTGTGCTAGCAGGCTGAGGGATCTGCACTGGAGCCAGGAAGTGATGCTCAGAAAAACCAGAGTTTCCCCAAAAGGTACCACAGCCATCCTCGACAACAGTGAGGTCCCGAGCTCCTCCAATGATCAGGATGGCTGAGTTCCCATCAGGGAAGCCAATGCTGCAAGCTTTTCCAGGAGGCCGGCAGTGCACCATCTTCCCCTCCAGAGCCAGGCAGCTATGCTCAAAGTGACGACCAGAGCTCTCCAAAGTGAACTGAAGCCATTCTCAGTGCCAGCGAGGTCCCGAGCTCCTCGGAGGATGAAAACAGCCAAGTTCATCAGGAAAGCCAGCTCCCCACAGCCTCTTTCAGTTCCCAACAGCCTCCTCTTCTTCTCCAGGTCTGCCTCTTACACTGAAGGCAACAGTCCTCAGGTGGGCCTCCCACACCCAGCACCACTTACTCAGTTCAGCTGGGGGTTATAAGTTGACCACCAGTTATCAATCCACTACAAGTATACACTCATCTCCTGAAAGATAGTGGTCTAGAGTTAACCTACTACTCTTCCCCTACCTTTCCTGAACTGTGTAAAGTGCCTTAGAGCTGAAAGGTACAGTATAAATGCATAATATAATTGTCTTCATCTGAAGCCATGAGAGAAGCTGCAGTTTGGAGATGAGTTAGCACTTTTCTCTGAAATATTCCGTTTTTCTTCTTTTCTCCTTATCTGACATATTTGGAAGCAGAACTCTTCTCTAGTACAAAAGATAAACCCACTGACTCTGAAAAATGATTTTGAGGATTGGTTAGAGAGGTCAGCTATTGCACTGGGTCCTCGTGTCGTGATGGAGTAAGGGAGGGAGGGAAGGAGAGACAGAGACAGAGAGTGCTGCAGATATTTGTTTCACTTGAGAAATAGGGATATTCGAGGTGTGAAATCTGGTATTTACCGTACATGGTGATTTTTGCCCAGAAGGCTGTCAGAGGAATGCATTCTTGTTTTTTCCCTTGCCCACACCCACCACTGATAATCAACACCACTTGGGTGATTCTGGAAGCTAGTCCAAACCAATTACACCACTTCCTATCTGCTGGGGTGGGTAGAAGAATAGTTTCTCCATTGAAAACTATTAGAGGAATTTATAGGCTGTCAGGGTGTAATTAGCCATGAAAGATATTGGCGAGGGCATGAAGCTAACATTCCTCTCTCGTCTCTTAACTCTGTCTCCTTCCATAACTGGCAAATCTTCTCTACATCCTGGCATTCTTGTGTCATTCTGCTCTTTGAATCTCTGCTCTGACTTCCTTTTTCTAAAGCCTGTTATGTTTTCAGTCCATCTGTGTTCTATGAACTCTGCTAATCGCTTCCCTTTCAGCTTGCTTATCTTAATTTTTCCAACCTGACTTCCCTTGGCTATAGATCCACCAACCAGTTATACCAGACAGGCTTTCTGCCATTTAACATTTGTATGTATGTGGAGGCACATGGTTTAAGACCTAGATATATATTTTATTAATTTTTGCTATACAAAGTCAAGTTTGGTCTACTTAGAAGTTATTAGCATTAATTAAGAGGGTAAGTTTCTTTATTTATAAACATTTAAAATATGAATATTTGGAGAATAAAGTCTGTTTTGAAATTTGAAATTTAATTGTCTTGAGTTTGCCATCATCGATGAAAATCGTGGCTACTTCTGTTTTTGAAGTAATAGCTCACATTTGCAGTTAGCTGAGGAGCAGGGGCCATGGCTCGCGCACGTTTATAGCACCTCTGTGAAACAGCGCCTGCACCTACTTAGTAGGCACTGAAATGAGAATGAAAAGCAGTAATTGTTTCGTGGTTCCTCAGAAAGTTAAATGTAGAATTAGCACATGAACCAGCGATTTCATTCTTAGATATATGTTTAAAAAACTGAAAGTACTCAAATATCAAATAGATGTACCTTAATGTTCATAGCAGTATTATTCACAATACCCAGCAGGTAGAGACAAGCTGAACACCCATCAGCAGATGAATGAATATGGCATATACATACAATGGAAAATTATTCAACCATAAAAAGGAATGAAGTAGTGGTACATACTTCAAAACCTTATGCAAAGTGACACAGAAGGTCACTGTATTATTCTTCTCCAGCTGGCAAACAAAATAGAAACTTAGTATCTTAAACAACGGAAGTTTATCTCTCAGAGTTCTAGGGGTAGAAGTCCAAGATCGCGGTGTTGGCAGTTTTGCTTTCTCCCAAGGTCTCTTCTGGGCTTGCAGGCTGCCACCTTTTCTTTTCTTGAAGGGGGACTGACAGTCACCTTCTTGTGTGTCTTCACTCGGCTGTTTCCCTGTGTGATCACATGCTCGGGGTCTCTTCCTCTTCATATAAGGACAACAGTCATATTGGTTAGGGGTCTGTTCTTATGACCTCACCAGATGTGAACTACTCATTGAAAAGCCCTATATCCTAAGATAGTCCCATTAATGCTTTAGGGCTTCCACATATGAATGTTAGGGAGACATAATTCTGTCCATCAGAGTCACATATTGTATGATTCCACTTAGATACTATATCTAGAGTATTCATAGTGACAGAGAACAGACTGAGGGTCAGCAGGGGCTGGAGGGTCGGGGTGGTGGTGTGGTGCTGGGTAGACGGGTGTAACTGATTAATGAGTGCAGGGCTTCTTTTGTGGTGATGAAAATGTTTTGGACCTAGAGAGCGATGGTGGTTAAACGGCCCTGTAGATATACTAAATGCCACTGAATTATTTATTTTAAAATGATTAATTGTATATTTTGTGGTTTGCATTTTGTAATACAGTTTTTAAAAAGTGCTGTCTTAACCCAAATGTTTTGTTTTCATTTTTGTTTTCTGTGGTGTTGGGAATAGCACCCAAATCCTTGAGTGTGCTAAGCAAATGCTCTACTGCTGAGCTGCTTCCCCAGCTGTTTTTGCAAAGTTTTGAGGCCTTGGCTAGAAGCCATTCTGGTCTTTTTCTTGAGAACCTGATTAAGTCCACACCCCAGCCACCTGCTGTATTAGACTGTCACATTCTAGGCCACTACCGACTTGCCCTAATCGCTAGGACCAGAAACAAGACAACTCAGAACAGCTCCAATGCTCCAGCATCTGCTGAAATTATTCAGGTTAGGTGACCCCAGACCTGTGTACCCAGTCTTACCCATTCTGTCCTGCAGAAGCCACAGTACAGGCACTTGCCCGTTTGCTCTTTCACTCTTCTCCTGACCAAACCCTGTGCTTCTTCATGTGGCCCTTGGTGGCACCCACTATTCCCTCTAGGGAGCTGTGAATGACAAAACTTTAAAACTCTTCCCAGTTTATCTGTTCTGATCTGCAAGTGGACTCACCAGACCTTATGCAAAGGTAGTATGGCTAAAATATATCCGAAGTAAAAATTTAAAAGTACAACAAAACACCTTCTGAGAACATTTTGTATACAAAGCACTATATTAAATGCTTCCCATAATGTCATTTCATCTGCATAACCCCTTGGCTGTAGGCGAGGACCCTGACTGAGGCCAACTTCTCATCCTCCCTCTGTCAAGCATTTTGGCATCTTGAGTTCCAAAAGTCAATTCTGGGGCTGGGGATTCAGCTCAGTGGCACAGCACCTGCCTAGCAAGTGCAAGGTCGTGAGTTCAATTGCCAGTACCAGAAAAAAACCCAAAAAATGAACAAACAAAAGTCAATTCTAATGATTTGTAACTGGGTATAGGATTGTTCTTAAATGACTTTAATTTTGAAAGAATGCTGCTGTACTCTGAATTTGGACACTGGGTTTTAAGCGATTTAGAGGCCGTGGTTCTGTTTGTAAGAGGGATATTTGCGAGGGACTTGTTCTGGTTGGTGCAGAGATGTGCCTTCTAGTACTCTGGAACTTCTGAAACTTACAGGAGCTTCAAGACTTCTTGGTAGGCTCTCAGGATTGGAGGTTTCCTGGAGGGCAGGCAGGACGGTGTCAGGATGGCCACGGGATTGTTCCAGGTGGTTCTGAATTCATGCTCAATTGGTTTACTATGAAGTGTCCTTGAAAACTTTTTATTTACAAAATTTTAGCGTATCAGTCATTAAAAAAATTAATATCTTCAAATATGCACGCTCTTAAGTGTCTGGGTTAACCAGATTTTGCATGATTTGTTTTTCTTTCCTGAGGTTCACCGAACATAACTTTATGGCCACTTGACTATTAGGACCTCTCTACCGTACTAAGATGCTCTTTTCTTTCTTCATTTATTTGTTCCCTTATTCCTCACTCACCTCTTCATTAACTTCCTCCCTCCCTCTCTCAGGGGCTCATTCAGCTGCTTACTTTTACTCACCCACTTGCTCAGGCACTTACTATTTACTTCCAGATTGGTAGTCATTTAATTTGTGAAAAACAATACATGAAAAGTTGTTTTCAAAGATGGACATGATACAAAAATATATTGAGCAAAAGTGCACATGCTCTTGTTCTGAACCTCCTGGTTTCCTCCCCGTCTTAATTCTCAGTCCCTGTGCTCCACCCCATCATTCATAATGATAGTTTGGTATGTGAGCTTCATGACTTCCTCCAGACATTTTTATTCACTGATGTATAGCATAAGGGCTTCCCCATGTCATATCCATACTCATACTGGATTCCCTTTTGTGATATTATTTAGAAATAAGTACTTTCTGATTTTTGTATTTATATTTAAACCCTTTTATTTTATTGGAGTTTTTCCATTACTCCAGAATATTTTCTCACTCCTACCAAAACTGAAAATACCATTTTCTTATCTTCTATGTTAATAAATTCTTTGCATTTTTATGGATTATTTAAAAGTATATGGCCTTAAATACAATACTGTCTTTTAACCTAAGGGTTTTTCCATCTGATTCCTGGAATGGCCTCCAGTATGGATTTTGCTGATTATATACCCGTGGTGCAACTTAACATGCCCCGTTAATCTCTGTCCCCCTGTATACTGATAGTGCCAGGTTCAGTCCCCTAAGCCAGTAGGTGTAGGTGCAGCTATGTGTTTTTCACATGCCTGATTCCCTCCTTTATGTGCATGTATGTGTTGGCAGATGTGATGCATGTTGCCTAGATCTATTCATTCACTGGGAAGTTGCAGAACTGAGTTGCCCTAAGTCTACCATTGTCTTTTCATTTCTTAGCTGGAGTGACTTTATAAGAAAAAAACATTCTTTCACCTACTACTTGGTTATCTAGTGGTGTAATTTACAATAACAAACTAAGGCCACTTCCTTTTCTTCTTAGTTTTAAGGTAATGTGTCAATTTCCTGTTGTCCTCAAAGGTTTACTAAGTTTGAAAAAGCATCTTTGTGAACTCATGTATTTTGCATATTTTGTGCATTTATTTATTCATTATTTTTTAAGACAGGGTCTCGCTATGTAGTTCAGGCTAGCTTTGAATTCACTATGTAGCCCAGGCTGGCCTTGAAACTCACAGTGATCCTCTTGCCTCAGTCTGTCCTCCCGAGTTCTGGGATTTCAGGCATGTGCCATCATGCCCAGTGATTCTGTGCATTTTGATCCACTGCAGTTCCCATCCTTATGGGAGTTCAAATTGTCTCATTTGTGACCATTGACTTTTGATTATTCCATCATTCAAATTAAGCTATTTTGGCCAGTGGCCCTTGGATCTTCCTGACATGACCCTAGAAACTTTGGATAGTTGCCTTGCTGTTAAATCTAAAGTTTCAGCTCACCTTACACGTTTATTTTTGCCTCAGATTTGGAACCTGCCATTTATCCAAGAAGTCCTAGTTTCTCAAAAGAGAAATGATATTTCAAGACTATTACCTACGTCTGAAGGATGTTTCTAGCTATGGAGTTGACTACTGTTCCAAGCCTTTTCACTGGAGTGATCTAGGAAAATATACTCTCATACGCTGTTTATCTATCTATCTATCTATCTATCTATCTATCTATCTATCTAGTACCCTGTGGAGTCATACTGAATTCTAACTTCAATTGAAGGCCACAGGACTTTTACTTCATTTATTTGTAGTACATTTCTATCTCCATTCTTTCCTATCACGAATCTTATTTCTCAAGCCCACAGAATTGGAATATTAGAATTACAATGACTGTCGCTCACTTGCTTTACCTTATAATATACACACACAAACTGCAGAGTAACAGCATAATACTACCACCAGTAACTGCAGAGTAACAGCATATATCTACCACCAGTCATGATTGCTAAAAACAGCTCACTTAATTTTTTTGCATATACAGTTGACACTCCATAGTCTACATCAGTGTATTCAACCATGTAATGATCAAAAATATTTGATAAACGTGCATCTGTATTGATCGTGTGTAGACTTTTTGCCTTGCCACGATTCGCTCAACAATATCATATAACAGGGGCTGGGGATTTAGCTCAGCGGCAAAAGCGCCTGCCTGGCAAGCGCAAGGTTGTGAGTTCAGTTCCCGGTACCGGAGAAAAACCAAAAAAAAAAAAAAACAACAATATCATATAACAGCGCTTACAGAGCATTTACATTGTTTC
The DNA here is from genome assembly GCF_000276665.1 of Chinchilla lanigera. Taxonomy (NCBI): domain Eukaryota; kingdom Metazoa; phylum Chordata; class Mammalia; order Rodentia; family Chinchillidae; genus Chinchilla; species Chinchilla lanigera. The sequence goes on along the minus strand of NW_004955407.1, from coordinate 35,068,005 downwards.
AGATATTATAAATGACCTAAAGATGATATAAAGTATATAGAAAGGATATGTTTAAGTTATATATACATACTACGCCATTGTCTTGGTCACTTTCCTCATTACTGAGACACAATACCAGATACCTACAATTTAAAAGAGGAGAGGTTTATTTGGGTTCATATTTCAGCCCATAGTCAGCTGGCTTCAACCAAGGAGCAGCATGGCAGAGGGCCATGATGGAGGAAAACCTGCTCACCTCATGGCAGTCAGGAAACAAAGGGCAAAGGGAGCAGCATGGGAGGAAGATATACACTACCAGGTCACACTACCAGTGACCCTCCTTTTTTGACCAATCTCACCTCCTAATAGAGAGTCAACTATAATGTCCCTATAAGCCAATTACCTTCCAAGAGCCCTGCCTATGAGTAAATGAGGCTCTTGGGGGACATTGAGATATAAATCATAGCCATTTTATATAAAGGACTTGCCCATTTGCATATTTGATATCCCTAGGAGTCTTGGAATCAATGTGTTGTGAATACTGAGGAAGAATTCTACTATCTTCATTTTCCCACCATTTTTCATAGCTTTCACTATGCCCACATTGTCAGATTTATATAAATATGGTTATCTATATTATAAGGTCTCCCTTTCACCTTCATTTCATCTTAGTTCTACAATAAACTATATAGTAAAATATTTATCACCTGTCCTTGTGTATATGACTCTTTAGTTATTTTGGTTGTTTGAAGCACGTGTTCTAATAGATTCCTTAGGAAGAGTTCTAGTGAGTGATATTTTGTGTGTTCCTGAATGGTGTAATAGTTTATCCTTGCTTTACATTTAAAAATTGGGTTTTCCAAACATGTAACAAATGAATATATATATATATATAATATATATAAAGTCTGGAATTTTCTCTAACTTTAAAGAGCATCATTTCATTAATTGACAAAAGTTTGCATAAAGTCTGTATAACAAGTGTGAACATTAGTATTATGAATTTTTTTAACTTTGATAATTATACTGTGGCTGTGCAAGATATTGTCCTTGTTTTTAGCAGATACTCTTGTTTTTAGCTGACATAACCCACTGTGCTTAGGGATAAAATATCATCATGCCTGAAACTTATATATCTATCTAAACATAAACACAAACACAAAATAAATATTGATATTTAAGATATTGAAGTGAAGGGTATGTGGAAATTCTGAATTCTGAGGAATACTTCACCATTTCTATAAGCTTAAAAATATTGAAATAAAAAGTTAAAATATTTATATGTATATGTGTTTTAACTAGACATATAAATGTGTGTGCAGGCCTATTTATGCTAGTACCCATAATTTTATGTTACAATTTAATTGTCTATTTTAAATTATATTTTTTCAAATAAATAGTAAAAACAATTTTGTATGTTTGATGATTTATTCTTGGTACTATAAGTATGCAATACTGATTATGATCAAGAAAATACGCAGAGAGAAGTGTATGTTTCATTTGGAAAGAAGAAAGGATCCATTGTCACTACAAAGATATAAAAATTCCATCAAGATTCATTTCATGTACATGCTAACTTCTGCTGTATTGTCTTAATAATTAACCAAGACCTTGTCTCCCTTATTCCACTGTTTTTTCTTTTCCTTAAACCCAAATAAAGACAAACAGCACTATTATTACTTTGCAGTGGGTGTTCCAAGTAGATTTAAAGTGGTAGTTTTAAAGTAAATAAACAAGAGACAGATGCAATGAAATTTTATATCTATAATGGTCTTTAGGGTGTAAGAATTTGCTTAGGCAGGTTCATAAAACAGTTTCCCCCCCTTGTGATCTGTCCCCAGGGAGTAATGTTCTAAGAAGGGAGAGCAATTTTCCAGTAAAATTAACTCTGTGAGGGTTTTATTGATTTTAAAGACATACCATTGTGTGAGTGTTTAGAGCTCAATGGAGAGGCCACTCTGTAGTTAGTCAGTGTGGGGAGTGGCTGAAGCTGGAGATTGACTGCATGTGTGGGGCTGAAGCAATGCCAGCCTTGAGAACAGAGTGCCTGAGGCAAGCTAGTGAGTAAGCTGCTCCAGCCCTGAGAACATGAGACAGCCGAGGTGAGGCAGGCAAACAAATTGTTAGGCAGAGGGGTTTCACCTCTCATCAACCTCCCAAGTGTATAAATAAATGCACTGCAGTCATTGGGTGGTTCCTTTTCTTCCACCAGGAGAGGAGACTCCACCTGACCTCAGCTTTCTGCATTCTGACTGTTATCTTCATTTCTTTATCCTCCACTGTCTTCCCCTCAAGAATTTGAAGAGTTGCAGTGGATGAGGCAAGTAAGGACCTCCCTGGTGGCTCATGTTCTTGTCCTGATGTCATGGGGACAAGTGGATGCCCACCATGACTTCATAGTTGGATTTCTTGGATTTTTGATTAACCTACTTTCATCTTTTCCTGTAGATTTCAAGTTCTTAAAAGTGGAATGGCCCCTTAAAGATAGAAGAAAGTCTACCATCTGCAAGGCAGTCCATAACTTGCAAATGGGTAGTCTACAAAGGTTGTTTCTAAAGCAGTGATTTGAAGTGAAAAATTGCATACATGAGTATTAGGCTCCCAGGTTAGCTGAACAAGACTTCCCAAGGCTGTCATGTTACTTTTTGTAGTATTGAAGCATCCCTACAGACTTGGACAGGTGTGACTGTACTGGAGCAGTGATTCAAAATTGGGCTGACAAAGGCAACTTCTTAAAGCCCCTGTGGGCCCAGATCATCTGTAACACCCCTCCACTAATCTCTCCTTCTGTAGCTTTCTCACCTTACTCCTGTACGTGGAGGACCACCTGAGTGATTCTCCTGAAGGAGGAGCAATTGTCTCCGTTTTGGCTGAACCTGGCCCTCTTTCCATGTATTGATATGTACACAGCTGGGTAGGACTTTTCCTTATCCATTCAATTGGCCTTAAGCAATGCATATCGGTGCAGCCGAGATGCTGATGGTAGTCTTTCAATACAGCAGGTGTGTTTCCCTGGAGTCCCCACCCGATGTTCCCTTGGTGGTGAGATGGGATGAAGAGTCAAGTTGGCTGGGATCAAGCCTTGAGATAGAGGCTATGACTTCCTGAGCCTTGAAAGACTACACATCAGAACTAAAGCACCAACCCCAAAACATTAGATACTATCTCAGCTGTGCTATGCAGATTACTCTTTCTGCATCTTCTTCCCTCTGTATTGCAGATGTGATTTCAGGCCTACTGCCTAGCCCAGCTCACAGCACACACCTGTTTCCTGAGAGTCTCACAGTCACTCATCCTTAAGCCACTCACTTCGTCACGAATTGAGGTTTGGCCCTGGGTCGAGGCCTTTGTTTTGAACAGCCATCATTGTGGCTGGACTTAGGACCCCTTGACTCCCCATCACTACAAATATGCCTGAGTGTCTTTATTCTTGCCATGGGTTGTACAGGAAGTGGTAGATGGAATTAATTTACTAGATTTCCAGTAACTTTTCTATGGGGTTACAAATACAAACTTCCTGGGCTGTGATGAGGGCTGGGAAGGGCTGTCTATACTGTGCTTATCAGCTTATCAGCTTATCAAAGACACAAACTCTTTAGGTAGCATTCAAGGCATTCAACCACAAAATCATTTTTCCTGTCCTACTGTATACCTTTCCCCACATGAAAACATAGTATCTAAAATTTTGCTGGAACATGCCACAGCCTTCCTCAGTTTCCTTCCTTTGCTTGGTGCTCTGGGCATGTAGAATCCAGTTCCCACTTGTATACATCTTCTTGGCTGCTGATCTCATATGCTGCCTCCTCTTATGACTTCTCTCAATTGGAACTCACTTTTCCCATCTCAACATTTTCTCATCCCATGATTATCTGTCATATGGCAATTAATATAGTCTTTGTGAGATAATGTTCTGTAGACCATTATTCATCCCTCTGTAGGGTAGAGGCCCATGTCTTGCCCAACCGTGAGGACCTAGCAGTTCCGAGCAGTATGCTTTGGATGTGGTAGTTGCCCTAAAAGTTCTGGAGGTGTCGAACTGCCTCTGTGCTCCATTCCACTCACATTTGTTCTGAGCAGGGGCGGGCAGCCTGTGCAGGTGCTGGTGGGAAGCCAGAGTGGGAGCTGTCTGTGTTGCTTTCAAACATTAATGTCCGCAGACAGCTGTAAGTGCTGTCTACCTTTGGCTTTGAGTCAGATATAATAAAACAAAATCAACCATTAGGAGTAATGCTTTTTAACTTTTGTTGTAAGGCTCACAAAAGATGTTTGCTATCCCTGACTGGTGTCAGATGCAATAAATATAATTAATCTCTGGAAACACATAGATGAAATTACTTTAATCATAGCTTTCATTTGTTTCCGACTCTCTGAATCCCTTGGGCATAGAGCAGAACCCCCTGGCCCTCTGCCACATGAGGCACCTTGCGGCTTTCTCCCAGGCTTGGCTTGGGAATAGTGGATCTTTCTGGGCATTTGAAACTTGCAAGTGGAAAACATTTGGCTTTTCATATCCATCTCCTAGGGACTCACTGAAAGAAAGTTGATTTGCCCTGGAGGGGTGACCTTTCCTTTCATCTCTCACCATGTTTTTAAGCTAATAAAGTTGTGAGGGAACCTGGCACCTGCTTGCCTCAGGACAGATTCAGTGAGACCACAGTCCTGTAAGTAGGTGGCACTCAGTTCTTCCCTACATTTTCTCCCCGTGGCTACTATGGCTCTGAAGCTGCTGTAGTGTACAAATTGTCAACTGTACGAATTAGAGCATCCTTAGAGCTCATCCAGCCCAACAGCTCCGTGTGATAAATAAGAAACTTAGGCTGACTGAGCTGAACATGTAAACATGAAAATCAGCTTTCCTCCAGGATCCTTTCCACCAATTAGATTTTCTTAAAACTTTTCCCAAGCGGGACTCTGTTTAGTATTTCACAAATTCTATGATGGAAAGGTACAGCTACCAAGAACATACATTCCTTGCATTGATTTAATGGAGTCTTACGGAAGACTCACTCTCGCTTAGGTACTTCTTAAGGTGTTTGGGGTGCAGTAATCAATGACGAAGAGGCCATGCTTGGTGAATCTTCCACCTTACTGGAACAGTGAGATGTTAAAATCGTTCAGTCAGTGTTGATGAGTTTTAAATGGAAAGTGTGGGTCACTTAGACTTCCTAAATGAGGGATAGCAGGATTGGGCCGGTGGAGCCCGAGCACATTCCAAATAAAAGGAAGGGCTCATGCAGAGGCTGGTTTCAGCGGGACCATCCTTTTTGCTTATCTCCTGCCCATACTTACTCCAGACACTTTGGTAAGCATGCTCTGATTCTCTCTCTCACCTCCCCTCTCTGGACTGCTTGCTTACAGACACCTCAAGTATTCTTTTTTGACTCTTTGTCTAAGCTTTCTTAATTTTCATGCCTTTACACATCTTGTCCTTCTGTTGGAAACATAAATTGCTCTCAGCCCCACTCATGCTTTGGGGTTCAGGTTTCAGTTTTACTTCCCTGGACTGAGTTGGTTAAATCTCCTGTGTGATCTCATAGCACCCTGCCTATACCTCCATTGGACTGTACAGGTTTTAATATAGTTGTCTTAGTAGAGGCTGAAGTTGTGCCTGTATCAGTATTCCTAGTACAATGCCTTGAAGTTCATAATTACTTCCACTCCCTGTTTATTATGTCAATAGGTAAAGAAATACAGGCCTCTTAACTCCAGTCCAGTTTCCTTTCTCCTCCTTCCTTTCCTCTTCCATATTTGTTCCTCATCCATCCTCCCCATCTCTTCCTTCTCTCCCTCCTCCCTTCCCTTTCTTCCTCCTTTCCTCCCTTCAGTTCATCTAATAGATGTCTCTGAGAATCTCCGCTGAGTTTGGCCTTGAGCTGCTCACACTCCAGTGGAAGTGGACTGGCAATTATATAAAAAAGAGTGTTATACGGTATTGATATTAAAGGAGTTTTTTTTTGTTTTGTTTTGTTTTGTTTTCCGGTACCGGGAATCAAAATCACGACAGGCAGGTGCTGTGCTGCTGAGCTAAATCCCAGCCCCAGGAGTTTAAACAAAGATTTCATAGCAGCAAGGGTGGATTGAGTGTTTGCTTGGAGGAACCCAGGACAGTTTCTCTAGGGCAGTGCTATTTGAGCCGGGTCTGGAAAGAGAAAGAGGCATTTATCAGGTGAGAAGGGAGCAGGAGGGGCACTGCCTTGGAGGCTTCAGGGCCTGCAGAGAAAGACCCCAAGTTGTTGAAAGTAATAAACTAATGTTCATGGAATGGAGGGTGTGTATGGGTGTGGGGAAATGAGGGTAGGAAGGGTGGGTAGGAGGTTGAGGGAATGAAGGCTGGGTGAAAAATGCTTTCGCTTGCCTTTCTAAACAATCTGAATTTTGTTATGTACACACTGGGAGCCTTACTGAAGTTTCCTTAAGCAGGGGTCCTGCTTTGTTTTGTGGGAAGCTGAGGGTACCTCCTTGGACTATCATAAGAGGAAGTTCTAGATCTTGGATGCTAACAGGCCATGTGCTCCCCTACTTCTCCATCCTCCTCCACTGGGGACACAGGCCATTGCTAGCATTGGACAGAGATCACCACAGCTGGCAGGAGAGAAGAGAACGTTAGAGGTGTGACCCCCACACACCTTTTGCAGGTATTTGTCAACTCTCCCTCTGAGGAAATGGGGCCTTTGAAATGATAGTGATGGCCAGCCATTTATGTTACTTCTTAGGCATCTCATTTTCTTAATAATCCCAATTAGCCAGACAATCCGTTGTTTGGCACTGATTTAAATACATGCTCATCTAATTTTCCTGTTTTAGAGCTATGAGCTCATTCATCCTGGGCTCCTTTTGGTGCTACAACAACAGTGGTAAGTCCTCTCTGACTGATTTGAAGAGGCAGTTGAATTTGATGGTAATAGTTATAGAACTGAATGCTTACATTAAGGCACCCATGATCATTGAAGTGCTTCAACTGCATAATTAATCAGGCCAGCTAAAATTGTACATCAGTGTAATAATATTTACTCTGAAAACTCACAGTTGGACTAAAGTTTCTATTGCAGGCTCTGCTGAGATCAAGGAATCTTAAACTTTTTCTTTGACAAGGAGTTTTATTAGGACATTATTTTGGCAGTGCTAGCACAATTCCTCTTGCAGATGCTCATTGAATTCATGGACCATTAAGCATTGACACTGGGTTAGAGTTGTTTCCACACCCAGCTAAACCAAAGACTCTGAGAAGATTTTAGAAAATTTCTGTACTTCTATGTTGTACCCCCAGGAGCCTGATTCAGGAGGCAGGGAGGAAACAGGAAGTTGTAGATACATTTTCTTAATACTCAGGTTATTATAGTTATGAGAATTGCTGGTCTTATTGAGGACATTGAGAGCTATGGAACTGAGGTCGTTTGGGAGGTTAAACCAATACATTTTTCTAAGGGGAAGAGAAACTGATATTAAGACCCGTAAGCTTCTGTTACTAATATGCTATTGTTTTAAAAAGTTCCCATTTGGACATAATAGGAGGTACTTTCTCAGTGCTTCTAAGAGTGGATTTGGTGGATGTACTCATGGAAACACTTGGGTGCTTGTTAAACATGCAGATTCCTGGACTCTTTAATGGTGATGATTCATGGTACCAAAATCTCTTTGAGTGGGCCCATGAACCTGTATTTAAATAAAAGTCAGGTATTTCTGACACACAAGGTCTCATGCATTGAAAGGTTGGTCCCTAACTTGTTGATATTGGGAGATGGTGTGGAACCTTCAAGAGGGGCTTAGAGTAAGATGATTGGGCCGTTGGGTACTGCCCTCAGAATGAATGATGCAGTTCTAATGGAGTGTTGTCTAGTTCTCACTAGAGGTTTGCTATGAAATAGTTGATTGCCTCCCTGGGCTCTGGCTTCCTGTCTCACTCTGATCTCTCCCTCTCACATGCATCCCAGCTATACCATCAGCCCTGGTGTGATACAATCAGAGGGACCTTCATGAGAACCAATGCCATGTGGCTTGGATTTAAAACTGTGAGCTAAATAAACTTCTTTTCTTTACAGAGTATTCAACCTCAGGTATTTTATTATAATAATGGGAAACAGACTAATATAGTGATATTTTAAACATTTAACTGTGGTGCTTCCCCTGCTTAAAACCCGCCGGAAATTCTGTATTGCCTTCAGCATGAAGCCCATGCCCCTTAGTGTGATGCTCAGGTTTCCTAAAATCTGGCAGTTCCTCTTTCATCGCTTGCTCTGCCTCTCTCTGAACCTTAAATTCTAGCCATGAAGAATTACACCATTCCCTGATGTCTTGGAACATTTTTTCATAGGTAATTTCTGATCTTTGAATGACTTTCTCTTACGATATGATCTCTCCCCATCTATCTAGCAAGTGAGTCCCTAATCACTTGAGTCCCTAATCACAGCAAGTGAGTCTCTAATCACAGCTATACCCTTATGGCTATAGCTCTTTCCTTCTGCAACCTTGGAGACGTTCTGTCCAGAGTGGGTTTTGACTTTGTGTGCTGTCTCAGCCTATCTACACATCCTTCATAAATATATGTGTAAGAATTTGTTTGCATGTCTGCTGTGCCTCCTTGACTGGATTCATTTATAATACTCTATGCCTAGAATCATGATTGGCTCTTAGTAGGTACTTAATTAACACTTTTTGAGTAAATGAATGAATGAATGAGTGAACGATTCCATGTCCTACTTTTAAAATCATTTATTCTAAAACAATCTATGCTTACATTTTAGCCAGTTTCCAAATTTTGAAACATGTCATAAATTTATGCATTGGCAGTACAGTTCATAAAAAAACTATACATTTCAATTAACCCCATGTCACCCAGTGAATTTTCTTAGTAAGAAGTGAGCCAGGTTCCCAGATGTCTCATGTGTTTGTAAGTTGTTTGGATTTTGTGGGACACATGCTCATCAGTGGATTCGTGCATTGAAGTGTTCAGTAACTGAATATGGTGTTAGGATTGGGAACCAAGATGGAGGTAGGTCACTGGGAGTGTGCCTTGGAAAGGTATACTCTGTTGTCCATCTTCTCCCTTCTCTCTCTGCTTCTTGGTACCTTTTATTCCATCATACTTTTTTCCATCCTCTTTCTGCTTTATTCCCAGCTAATCACTGACTGAAACTATGAGTGAAGAAATCTTTTCCTTTATGTTGTGGGTATGGGGTTTTTTGTCCCAGGAACAGGAAGTTGAGTAAAGTACCCATCAGTGCTAAATATAATCCATGTTATTCAGTACAGGGTCTCAAATCCATAAATGTGTCCTCAATCCTGGTCTTCATTGTGGTGACAGTAAATGGCTATATTTCTAACTACTTTTTTGCATTGTGAAAGTCATTGTGTGGTGTTGATAATGTTCAGGAAGATATGAAAAAAGATTTACCATTGCCGGTAGTGAGTTTCAGTGGTTAAGCAATTATCAAACTTGCTAAATTTCATTGCTAAATACACAATATTCAAAGAAGTAGGAATAAAAGAAAGTTTCCATTAAAAAAAAAGAAGTTAGCCAGAAGCAGGAAGTGAGGCAGATATGACATGCTATGGATCAGCACCACAGCTGGTCCCTTAAGCAGTTGATAGGAAAGGGTTTTACAAAACAACCAGGGTTACTAAGCATTACTTCATCTTTTGCCACATATTGGGCATTATTTTTCTTTAAACCAAAGGAAATCATATTTCATTTTAGTAAGAATTATGTTAACAATGGAAAACGAATTATTCTAACATTTTAGTTAAAATGATGGTGTTGGCTATAAGTAGAAAGGAGCTGAAGATGCCATTCATTTGCTGTAACATTAGAGTAGCTGGAGCTGAGTCCCACAGGCAGATGGGGAAGAGTGTTAGGCATGAGACAGGTGGTGTCAGATGGAGAGGGCAACACATCACAGATGCATCCTGGGAAATAATTAGGTTTGAGAGCAACACACATAGACTCCAAAGCAGTGAACGTTTATTGACTTGTCTCTCCAGGCCAGACACGGGTTTCTCGTTTTATATAACCTATGCCATTCAATCCACTCTGAAGCTCTATGCAGCTATTACTAATTTCTTAATTTTACAGACTCAGGAACTGTTAATTGATCCTCAGTTGTTCAGGAAGTAGCTAGGGAGTTAGAAAACATGAACCCCATTGATTCTACCATTTAAGATTCAGACAGCATGGTGATTATCTTGTTTGATTCTGAAAGGGAGAAAGACACCCGCTACAACTCCTCTGCCTTCTCATTCCCTCTAGTCAATGATCCTGTGATTCTCTCAGAACTTGTGCTTCATGGTTATAAAGGAGACTGCCAGCCCTTGCCTCGATGACACAGCTGCCTAGCTGTGGAGGCTGGGTGCTCTCCCTTTGGAGGAGGCTTGGAGGGCAACCAACACCACACATGCTAAGCTAACAGCGGGTGAACGGAGTGTGGTGTTTGACCTCAAAACGCCCCCTTGGCTCCAACCCTGCTTGGCTCCACACAGATGTGACATGAATTTCACAACACAACGCACTACCAGGGTGTTGGTGTGGGAAGACATTATGCTCTTGTCACTTCCTCTTATTTTACAAATGGGGCATTGAGTCCTTGGGGATTAAATCACTTGTCCAAACCATAGAGCAGTGTGCATGGAGTTTGAGTTTCCTAACATGTGCAGGGCTCTAGCCCCAGTACTATATTGGCTTCACCACAGTATGCCACATTCTCAGCCATGCCCCTCGGTGCCCCTCTCCCTGGCAAGCAGGTAGGGCAGCATGTTTATCAGCTGGAGTCTAATTCAATTATCCTCCTGCAGCAACCAAAGTCTGTGACTTTGCCTTACAGTTGAGTTCTTGTTTCCCATGCATCCAAAGTGATAAGGTGCTTACTCACTGTTGAGTTCTGAGTCTCTTCCCCATCCCCTTCACTCTCTCCTTGGTGTCCACAGGATGCTTTCCTACTAGCCTTCTGGTGTCCTCAAATGCTGCATGTAAATTTTCCTTCATTGGAGCAGTTTTCCCACACCAAAATCCTCTTCCTCTGTACTTCCCTCTCTAACTCAAGCAAGTCCTATCTGGCTGTGATCTGCACTGTAATACAAATTATACTGTTTTAAAGACACCTCTCCAACTGCTTCAACTTCATGCAAATAGGTGCCTCTCCTTTAAAACTCATCAGTTCATTGCTATACTAGTGTTTCCCAGGGTATTTCTTGAACATTTACCACTTGAATTACATCCTGTGTCTCTACTCCATTCCACCATAGGGTTATCCCATGGCCAAGTCAATCTATGAAATGTCGGTTATTCTGTTTGCTGGGTGGAGATTAATATTGCATGTTAGCACTTTAAAGCCCCTGCAAAGTCCAGTATAAGCTGGTTTACCCCTACACCTCCCAAATATATGCCCTTAGAACTTTTTATTTTTATGACACTTCCAGCATTTTATTGACTGCTTTTTGGAGAATGTTCTTCTAAGGCTTTATGGCACAGTAGTACAAAATTAAAATCCTCCTTCTCTTCCTGGTCATAGTGTAATGCTTGTGCTTCTTTATCTCTCCCCTGTGCTCCATGGGATGTTTCTTTTAAAAATTTGTTTATGTGGTGAGGAAAAGGGCTACAGAGGGCTCACTTGTTTGCCAGTGTGGTTTTCTGGTGGAGAAAAGAACTTTCCTCATGCTGAAATGTGGCCTAGATGAAGAGTGGTCAAGAACGAAAGGAAAAATTATCCTGAGGTGAGAACAGCTTCGAGTGTAAACTCATCCTGAACTGTGAGTGAGGCTGAGTCTGGAACGGCCGAATCTGCTGTCACGCAAACTGAGTGGAGAAGTAAGAATTTGAGAAATGCTTATGTGAAGGAAGCAAGTAACTGGTGAAAGGAAACCCCTTGGAGCCCTGGAGGGTAAAGAGCAGAATGTAAAAATGGAGAGAAAAAGGAAAACAGAAAGAAACAAAATGGATGGTCACAAAATCATTTTATTTCAGTTTCAAAACTTTCCTGGGCTGAGCTCCCAGATCTTCACTCTGCTACTAGAAGCTGAGGTTCCAGCTGTTAAGGCTCCGTTCTTGCCAGTACTTCCTACTTTTACTCTTTTCTTCCTTCACATTTCAGTAATGACCTTGAATAGCCCCAGATTCCTATCTGTACAGTGCGAGTTAGTTCAGTACTTATTTATTGAGCACTTACTGCATGCCAGTTTGTACTGAGGCTACAAAGATAAATGACACAGAGTCTTTCTGCTTGAGTGTGCCCAGCCAGGAATAGGGTGAGGCAATCATTAGACAACAACAGATAATTTAAATAGGCTATCAAGACGGAAGAATCCCAAGGAGGCACCTGAGCCTCAGGAGTTCAGTGACTATTTCTCCAGGGCAAAATTCTCTACAAGACACTGCCCAGGGGCCAATGAAACCTTTTGTGGCCCATGAAAATGTTTTCATTTCTTTTAAAATCAGAGGATAAAAATTATTATGATTCACTCTGGATTTTGATGTGTCTTTATACCGATATAATTGTAAGGTAACTTTGAATGTTTTTTTTGTGGAGGAAAGAGCACAGGAAAACCAAAGTGCTTAGGGCCCACGAAAGTCACTTGTGATGTGATTTTAGTGTCCTGGGGCTGCCATGACAAAGCGCCAGAGGCTGGGCGCATTCACTGTCTCACAGCTCGGGAGGCCGGAAGTCTGAAATCAAGTTGTTGGCAAGCTTGGTTTGGTCCGAGGGCCATGAGGGAGACCGTCCCAAGGCTTCTAGCATCTGCTTTCGTCAAGTATCTCCTAGGTCCTGGTGGCCATCCTTCTCTGTGTCTTCACATTACTTTTCCTCTTTTTATCTCTGTCTCTTTCTGTGGTGTTGCTTTACACAGGGACTCCAGTCATACCAGAGGAGAGGCTAACCCACTCAGGTATGACCAAATCTTAGCTAATTGTCACCAGCCACCATCCTAGATCCTATTTCCAAATAAAGTCATATTCAGAGTATTGGGGCTAACGATTTCAGCGTGTGACCAAGGGTACAGTTCAATCTCCACCAGTGTTCTCAGGCTCCTGGAGACATCCCTATTTCTTTCTTCCTTTGTAACCAACAGGATGTGGTTGATGTGGGACAAATAAAGGGGTCACATAGCTTTCAGTCATCTGTGCTTAGAGGTCTGCACATTTCCCCTCCAGAAAAGTGAAAGGAATTGCCAACCACTCTGGTGCCAGTGTTGCTAGTGGGAAAGTGTTCCCAGAGGAAAACTGTACATGATTATGTTTCAGAATTTGATTGGAATATTTTATTTTTTACCTAACGTCCAAGTAGAACATGGCTGGATTTAGCATGGCATCTTCTGCAAGTTATCTTCCTGTTGAACAGGACCCTGGCTTCTGTAGACTGCTTTTCTGCCTGTGTTCTCCACAGCAAGGGTGCTGGCTTCTGACGGCCCCAGGATAGAACTCTCAGGCCTGTGCTGCTGGGAGCTTAGGATCTTTCCCCATTTTTTAGACAGTGCCCAAGTCAGAGGACAAATACCAGTAAGTAGTGAGAAGGACTTTGAGCAAATCCACCCTAGTTCTGACCATCATGTCCTCATGGGAGGGGTCTATAACGGGGCAGAGAACATTTTTCACAAGTCCTGTGTGCTATTTTTTGGGGAAAGAACCAAGCAGTCACCCAGGGAAAAAGCTGGCACAAGCCCCCATGGCCTGGTCTGAATTTCCATCTCTCGTGCTGCCTATGTCCCAGAGAGTTCCCAGGGACAGTGCAGCCTGTGGAGCCTGTGGTGGGGTGAGGCCAGCTGACTGCTGCTTACTCCCACCCCTGCACACTCTGCACTTACTTCTGGGTGTCTGGTCCTCGTTAGGGCTGCCCGAGTTGACAGTCTGCAGGCTTCATTCTGAATTGCCGCCTCACCTGTGCTTGAACAGATGCCCCCATGCTCACTTTTGAAGAAAAGCCCACAGGGGACTGCTCAGCAGTTGCCAGAGCTTGTCCTCCCTGCTAGATGCTGCTGCTGCTGTCACCACCTTCTTCCCCAGGGGACTAGCTCACCACATGTCTCTGGGCCTCACCCAGGGGTCCTGCCAAGCTCCCTGGAGCACGGCCATTCCAAGTTCTGTCCTGGAGCCCGTCACTGTCTGGGTCCTCCCACAGGTTGTAAGCGAAACAAACTGAAAATATGCTAAGTCCTTCATCACCTCCTTTTTCCAGCCTCTCATTTGAAGTTCTCTGCGTATTCCCAGACTCGCGCTTCTTAGTAAGTTTCACCAAAATAACTCCAAGTGGCAGCTCCCAGTAAACATCTTAGCTTTAAAGCCTCGACAACTAGACCTCCTATTGCAACTGGAACGGAGCAGCTGTAATTAAGACACGTACACAGAAAAATAACGTTTTGAAGTCTGTCCTTTGTTTCTGAAGCATCTGAGCCATTTTGCTATTAACAGCAGGAAATATTTAGAAAAATCCAGGGCATTTCCAAACATCTGACTGCTCAGCTGGGTAAAAATACAATCTAAGTATTTCCTTTTGAATGTACATCACTTTATGATTAGTCAGGGCTTTTTTTTTTTTCCCTCCCCAGAAATGGTTTCTATTACAGCTGTGTCTTTTTTTATTTGGTGACCCAGTTACATGACTCTAGCATGAAAAAATTCACGTTACTGGTTTAAAAATACATTGTCGAACCTCAGTAACAGTTTTTATTTCATAAACTTTTATAAAGTTTAATTTTGTCATTTTATTCCAGGTTGTAGGACAAAGCGTGGTGGAGGAGTTTTAAGGTGTTTTGAGATAGGGCAGGAGTAGACAGTAGAAAGGGTTGTGGGGATCCCTTTGCATTTACCCTTGTCATCCGCTCATTCCTCTAAAGGTGAAAGTCAGCAATAGATTGAATTGTTCCTAACTGACCTGGAGGTGGGGCTTCTTCTTGTTGGATGATTTAGACTGCTTCTCAGTTTGTTTTGCATGCATGTCCTCCACGCCTGTCTGATACCCAAATCCTCGGAGTATCTCTTCACAGTGGACTCCTCAAAAGATTATTGAGTTCCCTTCATTGCTTAGACACATTCCAATAGTTGCAGAAACACATTGCTTCCAATAGAATATAACCTAGAGATTTTCATTCTTTAGAATTTGCCAGTCAGGAGATACGTTAGCACACAGGTTCTTTAAAAATAAAGTATGTATAGCTTCAATATTTTTCTTGATAATGGGTTCCACACTAGTTCATCATCACTGAAGCAAGTATTATAAGCCTCTTTCTAAGCCAAGGTATTTGCTTTCAAGTTAGAATTTAAAGAAAATTCAGTGTTTGACTCCTTTTTTTTTTTTTTGCGCCTTATCTTTCTGGGAGCAGATATATTGTGTGAGTGGTCAGCACCTCTGCCAAAGTCAACTTCTGAAATAGACATAACGTAAGAGTTGCACACAGATTGGCCTTGTTTCCCCGTGGAGCTTTGTCTCTGAGGACTTGGGTTCTATAGGGTTGGTTTGCTAGCCAGGAAGCCCGCAGCCTACATTCCCCTAGAAAGAAAAATGATTGTTTTTGTTTGTTGACAAATGACCCACCTCATCCATCAATGGTAGCATTCCTTGCAGCTTGGTGTAGAACTTTCAGAAGTACATTTCCCCACCGCAGATGTATTCAAACCATGACGTTTGTCCGGCGTGTGTTGGGGACACCGCGTGATATCTGTGGCCACAGTGATGCTTCTGGTCTGCTGTGAGACCGATCTGCTTTCCCTTAAACAGGGCTCAATAAACATGGAGGTCGCCATGTGCTTCTTCAAAGGGTCCTTGTCTTACTGACAGGGCCTTTATGGCACTGGGAAATGAAGAGCCAGCTGGGACCCAGACGCGCCCTCTGAAGCGGAGCTTCTGAGAACTTGTAGGCTGTGGATCAGCGGTGGAAGTCAAAATAAGTGTTCTTGCAGTACGGGAGTAGTATTTATGATCCGCATTTGATGCTGGAGAACAACTCACTGCCAGTATTTTAAGAAATGAATAGAAGTAAAAGCTTTAAAAAAATGCTTCTCAGTTTCCAAGTTAAGGGTGGTTGGATAATGTAGGGCTACAGGTAATTTCTTAGAAAGGAAAGGAACATTCCATTCAGTTTAGTTGTATTTTCTATATGATATCTAGGTAGTCTTGAAAAACTAATAGAACTCTATATCTTGTATAAATACAATTATCTACCCCCCCACTCCCTGGTAACTGGGAATGTAACTGTCTGAAAATAGGGTCTTGGCAGCTGTTACCAGCTTAAGGGTTCAGGATGAGAATCGTCTTGGATTTAGCATGAGCCCTAAATCCAATGACTGGGGTCCTTAGAAAGAGACAGGAAAAGGAGATTTGGGACACAGCAACACACCTAGGAAAAGGGGAGGTAAAAATAAAGGTGGAGATTGGAGAGACGTGATGCTTCCACAAGCCAAGGAATGCCAAAGGTTGCCAGCTGCCACCACCAGAAGCTAGGAGAGAGGTATGTGACAGATTCTCCTTCGAGGCCTTCAGGAGGTACCAGATCTGCTGACACCTTGACCTCTGGCCTCCAGATTAGAGAGGATGGATTTCTGTTACCTTGCCCAGTTTGTGGTAATTTGTTCAGCAGCAGCCCCGGGAAACAACTATGGCATGATAATGGAGCTTGGAGACATCTGATCTAAGAGGCTCAGTTTGAATTTGAGAGGCCCAGAGACTCACCCAAGCACACACAGAGGCACATGGCTAAGCTCAGAGTGAAATGTGTCACTGTGGACTCTCAGATCAGGGTCTGTCCACGCATTCACAGCTGTTTACAACTCTGCGTGTGGCGAGCATGGGGATAGGCAGCAGAGGAGGTACACTGGAAGACATCAGTTTAGCCACTAAAGCACCTTCAAAGAAGTCCACACTGAAAAAATGATGAGAAAAGGTGCTCTGTGGTATTATTAGAAGGGTATAAATCCCCATACTCAGGGCAAGAATGTGTAGTTGGAAGGATTAGAAAAGGCTCACCTCGGGATTGGCCTTTGAGGTTGGAGTCTAAGAATGAATTTCAGTGTGAAATTTCAGTGTGAAGGAGAGAAAAGGGGTCAAGCAGAGTTGGTGGGTAGAAGCAGGACACAAAAGACTCAGAAGTAGAGGGAGGTGAGACTCTTAATGTAAACCAACTGCAGAGGACTGCGAATGTGGCCAATTGTTGTTGCATCTTATTTCTTTCCACACGGAATTGGGCTTTGATCAGGCAGCCACACGGTCTTTCATACATTTGTGCACCCCAGAGCCTACATCCTGCCTGTGGGGGATGGGCACCAAGAGCTAACATTATTCATGCCATGCCCCTTGCCAGCGTTAGCAGAGTGATAAGCGTGTGAACCAGTTTTGGCCAATGAAATGTAAGGGGAATTCTGGTGGGAGGCAGGGAAATGAGGATGCTGCTGGAAATGGCTCCTATGCCATGCAGAAGGTGCAGAAGGAAGCACTCCCCTCTTCCTTTGGACAGTCAGTGTCTAGAACTGAGGCAGAGATCTTGGTACAAACCTGAAAATAAAGCCAACACCAAGGACAGCAAAGAAATAAGAAGGAAAGAGAGAGGGTCCTGGATGACAGTGTGGGACCGCTGACTCATCACCTTAACTTTACTCTATTTTCTTGTTGTTTCAGCCATGTGGAATCAGTGTTTGCTTTTGCCTTCTATTGGTGAAAGCACAGTGATCTTCCTGGAGGAGGTGGCATCTACAAAGATAAGCAAAAATCAGATTTGTGAAAAAAGGACAGAGTGTTCCGGGTAGAAAGAATAGCTTCTGTGAAGGTCCAAGGGGGTCAGCCGGTCACTCTTGCATTTGAGACACAAAAGATGTCGACTGTCTGCCACACAGCTGGGTTGGTGGTACATTTGTGAAAATAGGAAAGGAGGGAGAGAGGAGGACAGAAGGGAGAGAATACAGACAGAAGAAAGAAATGAGTCAGGTTAGAACTGAGGATAGAAGTTTACTAAGATACACATGGGGGAGATTGAAGGCAGCGTATTAATTGGAAGATCACTGAATTGGTTCCAAATGATAGTCCTGAATCGGGTAGGGTCACTGATAACAAAAACCATGGGTGGGTGGGAGATACAGCAGCGAGGGACAGCCCATAGTGTTGGCAGTAGATGAGACACAGAGGGAGATGGAGACAGCAGAGCCAAGGCCAAAGCTCTCCTAGTGACACAAAAGATGGATTATCATGAGAACGAGTTACGAGGGGCGGCTGGGATGGTGTTAGTGGGGTGGAGGAAAGGACAGATGTGATGCCATCAGTGTGGGCTTTCTTGAGTGTGAGGTGCTGGTGAGACACAGTGGGCAGAGAGACAGCATGGGCATCACTGTGGGGAGGAGGGGTGGGCCGAGCACAACCGCTGTCGGTGGGCAAGCCTGTGCTGTTCTGGTGGCTGAGGAGGTCCTTGAACTCAGAGGTCTCTGGACTCTCAGGGATGAATTGGGGTGCAGTTCTGTTTCCACTCAGCTTCCTGTCTGAAGTTGGTGACCGATTGGTTTGTGTGCTGTGTGCCTGTCTACGCTGTCCTTCTGTGGTCTTCACTGGGCCCACCACCCACACACGTTGTCTCCTTGTCCTTGTCCAACGTTGGATGGAGCAGTGGGTTGATCAGAGATTGAGATGTAAAAATCCATTTGGCCCTCATGAAACCCGCAGCTATGTGTAACTCCACCTAGGATTCGAGGGTAGGGAAGGTGTGCCTCCTTCAGTGTGAAGACCGCTTCCTCCCCCCGCCCCTCAAACTGAACAGGATGTCCAAGGAGGGCACAGGTGGTTTGGGGTCAATATCCCAAGCAAAGTGCCGACCCCAACTCCCTGGTTCTGGGAAGATGTAGAGGAAATCCTTTGGCACCAAGCAAGCAAACAAACACGCACCCAAACAAAACAACAAGAGAAGCTCCACACGGAAAACTTTCCACTTGCAAACATGTTTTTGTCACTGCCAAAGGTTTAGGATTGCAACATTTGGGCGTCTTTGGCCCCAAATTTGAGGACTCTGCAGTTTTCCCAAAGCACCTAAAATAAAGATTTCTCTTTGGCAAAAACAGTATGTTTGTAAACAGAAAGGTTTTATTTTTTTTAGAAATTCAATTCCCCTTTAGATGGCGTGTATTTGGGTAAAGTCCCTAAGGCGATTTTCCATCTGCTTTTCCCCCTCCACATTGTTGCAGGCAGGTAGAATGCATCTCTGCTTTTCCTGTGTGTGGTTTTCATTAGCTGGGCGTGTGTTCAGAATGCCTGCTTGTTGGCCAATTGCTGATTTCCCTCTGATGTTTGAGAGAAGGGCTGCAGAGGCCCCAGCTTTGTTCAGACTTGGTTTTCTTGTGTCCCAGGACCATGAGGTGGAAAACCTTTCAGAGGAGGTGGGGGGCAAGCCTTCTCAATTCATGTCAGGAGCTGTACCCCTTGGCTTTAGCCAGCAAAGAAGTTGCTTGTTTTGCAGTTGTACCTTTAAACAACTTCACTGCTAAAGATGAGGTCTCTATTTCTCTCCTAGTGGGCCAGGCATCACTTTTCTTTCCTTTTTCACTATCAAACCCTGTTTGCAGGGAAGTCCTAACAATCTTTCCTCAGCAGAAAGTGGCCTGAAATTAGTGTCCCCCCATCTATCTGTCTTATACTTATCTAGAGGAGAGAGAGCTATGAGAAAGGGTTTGCTAGGAGACTTGGTTCACTCAATTATGGAGGTGGGGTGGTCCCGCCTCATGCCAGCTGCAAGCTGGAGGGCCAGGGAAGTAAGGACTGTCACTCCAAAGGTCTGAGAGCCAGGCATGCTGATGGTGTGATTTTTACAGTGAAGCTGAAGACCTAAGAGCCTTGAGGGGCCACTAGTGTGAGCCCCACAGTTCAGTGTCAGAGAATCTTTGGAGTTTTAATGTTCAAAGGCAAGAGAAGGAGGGCAACTGGACTCTGGAAGAGAGCTCTTGGATCTGTGCTTCCCCACCTTTTTGTTCTGTATGGGCCCCAGGTCAGTGGATGGTCCCCATTGGCAGTGAGGTGCTCTCTGAAGACACCCTTTGGCATTCTGGGCAGCCTAGGAACTTTAACCGAATGCCAGCCCACCTGCGATCCCTTTCAGCAGATCAGTCTCAGAGCCCAATGAAACAGCAAGGACAGTTACTGTGTTACCAGCTGTGGGATCTTTCTTAATCATCCAGTCCCAGTTGATGTCCAGATGATGTGCTAGTTTGAACTAGCACCATGTTCAAACTGTAAAGGACTCTGATCTAAAAATCTAAGATGAGAGAATTCTAAAATTTGTGATATTTCTGGGTTGGCCATGGAAAGAAGTATATATGTATTTGTTGAGGTGAACTTTAAATAATTTAAAATGAGCCGTTTCAGAGTGAACAGTTCAGTGGTATTTGGTGCACGCACACCAGTGTGTAGCAGCATGTTGTGTTTGAAACATTTCCATCACTGCAAAGTGAAAGCAATTTATCCTGTCATTCCCTGTCACTCACAGCCCCTGGCAACCCCCAGTCTACTCCCTGTCTTGATGGAGTCACCTATTCTGGCTATTTCATGTAATTGGAATCAAACAATATGTAGTCTTTTGTGTCCTGCTTCCTTTGCTTAGAATCATGTTTTCAAGTTCATTCACATATAAATCTCACCGAAGAGCCATCCCTTCTATTTAGGCTGAGGAGGAGCTTTAAGGACCCATGGGATAATCTTGACACAGATGAGAGTCTGGACAGGTCCTCAGTGGCTGTAGGGGCCAGAATGCATTCAAGGGGCCACCTTCTGTCTTCGGTTGTATGGTATCCTGGTTTTGGCCCTGATGTGGGATACTTGGGGCCTTTGCATCTCCTACTGTTCATGGCTCCTGCTACCTTCTTCCCATCCCAGATTCTACGTCTCCATGGTTCCCTTTGTGTGCGCTCTGTACTGACAGTGCCCGTAACTGCGGCTGCCTTGCTTTGTTTTTCTGTAGTGGGTTCAGCAGATCCAGAGAGAAACACAGTCTCACAGAAATCAGGAAGAGGGCCTTCTGAACCTCTTAACAGTTTTCTTCTTGTTATGTGGCCATGAGGCCTCCTGGAGCGTGGTGGAAGCAGATAATATCCTAATAGTGGGCCAGGAAGAAGATACTGAATTTAGATAACTGGGAAATTGCTATTAGTCATGAGAAGTTTTTAATGTATGACTGTAATAAATTCATTATAAGACTATAAACTTAAAAATGATTTGCATAAGGCTTTTTCTCTTATGTTTTACTATTATCTTTGCATTAAAAACTGTTCATCATTCCTGTTGCTATTATTGACTTCACCTGCTTTGATCTTTTTCCTTTTTATAACACCATTACATTTAAAAACTTTTTCCAGAAGTTAAGGAATTACTCCTTCTTTAGTTAGAAACTTACATCTGTTAAATTTGGGTAACAACTTTTCCACTCTGCTGAACTGATCCTACTTAACTTAAAAGAGCAGTTATTATTCAAACCACCCTGTACAGCCACTAGGTGGTGCTCACATGTTATTGTAAATGGATTCTAAAACTGAACTTAGAGGGGGAAAACAAGATGTCTTCATTTTAGGCAAAAACAGAAACTGGCCCAACAGGCTCTGTGTGCTTTTTGAATTACAGGTCTCCCATCACATTCTCTTTCCTTGACTGCTTTTTAAACCGTGACATCATGGTTAAGCAGAAGGTCTCTATAGAATGAGACTATATCATTTACTTGCCAATGCACGTAAGTCACTTAACTTCAATTTTTTCAAACAAAAGGTATGATTAATAATAATACATACCTTATAGGGTCATTTTGAGAAGCCAAAAGTAAATACATACTAAAACGCATAGTGTTATATTTTTTCACTTATCAGTATTTTGTCTTTCATTATGCCATTGCTGATCACTTAGACAAATGTTTCCTAAATGTAATTCAAGGACTAGCGATATCAGAATCAGTTAAGGATCTCTTGAAACATGTAGATTGCTGGGATCCATATCTGGAGCATCTATCAGTAATTTTGGTGTGGGGCTTTTGAAGAATTGAGTTCTTGAAAAGCTTCTCAGGTGATTCCAATATTCAGCTAGCTTTGAAGGTATACACGACCCAAGCATGCTGCTGTCTACTCAAGTCCAGTCCAGTTTTAAGAGGCTAACAACATTTATCCTCTAGCAGTTTTCCTGTAATATAAAGTGTGTGCTGTCCAAAGCTGTGTTGTCCTGGAAGGCCACTCCTTGACAAGGTGTACTGTAGAAATGGGCTGCTTTGGGCTTGTACCCTCACACTCTGATGACTCGTGGCAAACTAAGCTTGAGTTTTTCTTTTTATATCAGCTGTTCATAAAGCATCTCCCATGTGGACAGCAGTAGAAGCTGAAGTGAGGCTCTGATGCCACCTAGGTCAATTACATGGGGTTCTGGGGTGCCAGCTTATGTAGTTTGCTTATGCCCTTGATCTGGATACACAATGGTATTGTTCAGGTGTGTTTCCTCCAGAATTTTGGTGTTGAAACCTAAGCGCCACTGTGATAGTGTTAAGAGGTGGCCCATTAAGAGATGATGCGATCACAAGGACTATTCCCCTTGTGAGTGGGATGAGAGGCCATATAAAAGAGGCTCTGTGCAGTGTTTGGCTGCTTGCCGTTTTGCTTTCTGCCACACAAGGCCACAGCATTTCTGGGCTCGAGGGGATGTGATGTTCAAGGCACTGACACTCACCAAACAAGCAGCTTGTTGATTGTAAGGATCTTGGGGTTTTCCAATCTCCAGAACAGAGACATAAATTTCCACTTAAATTACCCAGTCTCAGGTACTTTGTTATAGCTGCAAAGCAAACTAAGGCATATCACCTCCGTCTTACAACAGATCCGCTGAATCTGCCCAACCTGTGGCTTTGTGGGTGTGGTGGAACTGGCTCATCATGAATGATCGGTCACTGGGTGTTCCATGGTCAGGTGCTCCTTCTCCTCGGTGCCTCAGTAGCGTGTGAGGAGCTGTTCTTCCTACTGTGACACAGTTCTCTGCTGCCGTTGACATGGCATTGGTCTAGAACTAAGTGTCTGAGCTGTGATTTGCTACATGTGGATGTCCAAAAAACCCCACACAGTGTCTTTTTCCTTTGCCAATACCTCTAATGTCATAGTGGCTTCAGTTCCACATGGCCAGGCTATGCAGCAATTTGCCCTGCCTGGACCTTTTACAAAGTTGTTTTCCATCTGGTTTCCATTAAAAAGTGGCTACCTGTGTGTCCCTTGCTATAAGTAATAGTCCCAGCTGTGGAATTAGTATTTTCAGAACCCAAAGAAAGCTCCAAGGTATGTTACATTTTTTAGGAGAGACAAGATATAAGCATTCGCTGTTTTCCTTCACAGCATGCCCACATCACATTGTGCTTGCACCTTTAAAAATGTACTGTTGTGACAGCTCCCGAGTCCTGACAGAGATTATTTCCCGCTCGTTGCTTGACTCTGATTTATGAAAGCCCTCAGCATACTTAGCACTTCTTGCTCATTGGTCTGGCTTACATGATGTCATCACTGAGTGATGTTCTGCAGGAGTCCAGCTGGTCTAGGTCTCCTCAGACTATGTTATGACAGAGAGGGAGCATTAACATACCCCTAAGTCAACACTTAAGTGAATACTGTTGCCTGTTCTGAACAAACGTGAATGTTTTCTGATCCTTCTTTTTCATAGATGAAAAGAACACAGTCCCCAGATCAAAGGCCGCATACCATGTACGTAAGCCAGTGCTCTGGTGGACATGCAACGTCTGGCAAGAGATCTTCAGTGTCAGCTTGCGCTGCTACTTGTTTAAGTTTACAGGAGTCTCCTCTTGCAGGACCCATCTGTTTCCTCAGGGGCCAGACTGATTCCTTAAATAGTGGTGTGATAGAAGCCACACCTCTGCATCATTTAAATGTGTAAGGGTAGCTCTAAGCTTCAAAATCCTGACCCCACCCCAGGGTGTGACTTTAAAAAAAATTACTCTTTTGGCTGGGGTGAGGGCACTTCTGGAAACTTTCCTTTGGTCATTCTCACTGATAGCTTGCAACTACCAAATATGTCCATTTCCAGTATATATTTGGCGACGGGATAGAACTGTGGAATGGGTTCCCTCACCCAGAAGATCTACTATGAATTAGATGCCACTTATTACCTGGGAGAAAATGGCCTAGAATAGGGAACCATTTGGACATGTCAGGCCACCAGGTATCAATGTCAATCATTCTGCGTCTGAAAACTGTTTCATGTTTGGCCACTGGGATAAGTATCCTAATTTTTTATTGGTGCAGATTTCTGATCATCCAACATTGATTCTTCTGATGATTGCTCTCTGCCTATTCCCTAAGGGATGCTGTTCTCTGACATTTATCTCTTGCCTCTTCCTGGATGACTTTCAGGATGCTAAGATTGTTTTCTATTTGTCTCCTGGTAGATGAGCATAACCTTTTGGTGTCTAATATTTTGAGATCATATCATCCCGATTGTTAGATATATCCTACTATCAGCCTTACCTGCAGAGGACTGCAGTTGCTGAGATGGGTGATTGTATCCCCCCTTTGGTAAGAGGAGTACCCACTGAACTTCCCATGGAACAGCTTCTGATGAATTTTTTGGCTTTAGATATAGGTCCACTGTAACTGCCCACTCCCCTGAGCTTTTGGACTTCCTTTGCTGTCTGCAGTGGTAGTTTTGGCATTTCCGGTTTATGTTGCATGACCATCTCTTGCTCCAAGCTTCCAAGAACCACCTTAGTGTCATGCTAAGATCACCTCCTGAGATTCTTACTGGAGTTTTGTGTTCTACTTGCCCAAATTTCAGTGTTGATGCCCTAACCCCCAGTACCTCAGAATTTAATGGTATTAGAAATGGAGTCTTTAAAGAGATGATTAGGTAAAATGAGGTCATTAGGGTGGGCCCTAATCCAATATGCCCAGTGTCTCCAGAAGATAGAGAATATTAGAACATAGATATATGGAGGAATGACCATGTTTCAGACATAGGGAGAAGATGGCAATCGATAAGCCCAGGATAGAGACTTTAGAAGAAACCAATCCTGCTGCCATCTTGTATAATGGTAAATTTTCTGTCTTGCAAAATAGTCAATTTTAACTTGAACAAAGGATGCTCAGATAGCTAATAAAGCATTTCTGGATGTGTCTCTGAGGTTATTTCTGGAAGAGATTAGCATTTGAATCAGTAGACTGAGTATTGAAAATCGCCTTTATCTATTGTTATGGTTTATGCCTGTGTGTCCCCCCAAAGCCTCCTGCGGATATGGGGCAGGCTATTAGAGTTGAATATGGGTGTGAGAGCTGCACCCACCCGGGAGTGGATAGTTTGCATATGTAAGGGAGAGGAAGGAGCTGCTTGGGGGCATTCCTCTCCCATTCCACCCTGGTGAGTGCTTGCGGGTTAGCTGTGTGCTGCCGCCCTGAGATGCAGCTCTCTGCAATGTGCCACTCTGCCTTATAATCCTGCCAAGTACGGATTAAAACTTCCATGAACTGTAAGCGAAATAAACCTTTCTCTCCTTAATTTTGGGCGTCAGGTATTTTGTTCCAGCAGCGAGAAAAAAGTAACCAAGACATTTATACTGCCAGGCATCATCCAATCCACTGAGGGTCAGAATATAATGCAAGGTGATTTCCCTCTCTTTTCTTGAGCTGGGAACCTCCAACATCTTGAGTCTTTGGACTCCAGGACTCATACCAGCACTCACCATCTCCACTCCCACCTGATCCTCAGACTGCCAGCCTTTGACTGAATTATATCATGCTTGATGTCCTCAGCTTTTCTTTGTCCTGCTCCCAGGCATCAGTTGCCCTTGGCAAGAGCCATGTGGTTCCACCAGCTTTGTCATTGCTCTTTTCTTATGTATTTCTCCAGTGCTTCGCAGGGGACTTATGTACTTTCTCCCCTCACAGACCACTAACTTCATTCTGAGGACAGAATCGACAGTTTGGCTGCTACTCTGAGCTGGGGCAGTGTGATGGGTCTTCATCGCTGGCTGGCAGCATGATCAGGCTCCAATATCCTACCCTCTGTCCCCAGGAGGCCAACTCTGGAGTGGGGGGATTAGCCTTTGGAATGTTTGTTAGGGGACACCCCTGTGGTCAGGAAAGGAGAAAAACGGAGTGGGTGGGGGAGGTGAAGTCTTGGGGTTTTCATTACCTCGTGGGAACTGGTGTGGCGTTAGAGTTGTGCTGAGTTAGGGCTGGAGTGTCGGACAGTCGTGCCTCTGACCTATCAGTCAGTCATTGGTGGCGGCTACCCCAGGAAAGGGTGTGACCTTGGGCAAGGTGGCTTTCTTCTGCCAAGGGCAGCATCAGCCAGGGACAGACAGCTGTGCACTGTTACCTGACATCCTCCTGGCCCCAAGGAAACACATTCTTTAGTTCCAAGCAGGGCCTAGGAAGTGCAGAGGGCAACAGTGAGCACAACCAGAACGTTACTGATGGAAATTTGAACTGCACCCAGGCTTCTCTGGTGGGCAGAGCAGAACATTGTGCCACAGGTAGGAAGCAGCACTTGGACCAAATATACTGTCATTCAAATACTTATCCTTACTATTTTCTGAATATGCATCTTTCCCACAAAGGTGTGCTCTCCTGGAAGGCTCAGGCCATACTTCACCATCTCTGCCTCTTGGGCACCAGTTCTTGGGTGTGACCCAGAGCCTCCACCGGCTGCTGGGCCGTCATCCAGCCAGAAGTGCCACTGAGACAGTCTAGCTGTCATCGCACCCTGAGAGCTGGTGAAGGTGAATTGGGGAACTGCAGACATAGACAACACAGGCGGCTCACACGGGTTTGAACTGCACGCCAGCCTCGACCACAACAGAAGCTGGAGAGGAAAGGTCAGACCCATGAAGTGCTATTTGTTTTCACTGAAACTTCATCCCTCCCACTTAACACCCGTCTAACCAGCAATGGAATCAATTACCACGTGTCAGCCTGAAACCTGACACAAGAAATGAAAGAAGGACACAACCTCCCTGGGGGGCTGCAGGCAGGCAGAGAGACAGGAGATAGAAAACCCAGGGTGGAAAGCCACGCATGAGCCATTCTCATCTGTAATTAAGGGTTAATCTCTGGCCTAAGCTCTGGCTTTTCTTCCCCTGCACCTCCTCTTGGGCGTGGAGCCCCGGTGTTACTGATCTGGACTACTGGCTTCTTTCATACAGGACGGTCAGCAAGCCCATGAGGTTATTAGCCTTTGGTTACGTTGGTTGCTCCATTTAATAATTGAAGACCACAAGTTCTGGACACTTGTCGTTTTATAGAGCTCCAGGACGACAGATCATGTTGAGTGGCCATGCTGATGGAATGAGCTGAGTCGCTGCATTCTCAGGCTTCTGTGAAGTGTGGTGTCAGCGCCTCAGAGAGCACCCACTCAAGATGATGTCATGCCCTTTCTAGACTGATGTGAGCTGCAGAAAGAGAGCTCCATGCAGTGCGCAGGTGGGGCCCATACAGGTCCTGAGGGTGAGTCCAGGTGACAAGCAGTTAGCTGCATGCTGTTTCATGAGCTCTGTGAAGAAAAGATCCCTTTTAGTTTTCCAAAAGTAAGTGTTTTGTTAATAAAGGACCCTTAAACTCTTAAACGTTTCTAAATAGGATCCTAAGATCAAGACTTCTCTCATCTTTACCTGGAGTATTAGACAGGCTTTTCCTAATCTGCTCTGCAAAGGGCACTGCCACTGAGGTTGCGTGCTCAATTGGAAAGTTGGAAGTGTGAGGCTTTGATTCAATTGAACGTGTATCACAGGATGCAACACAGGTTGCATCCCCCTAGGTGTCCAGGTGAAAATACAGACATTTCTATTGGTTGGAATTGATGACTCCAATACTAGACAAAATTTCTGCTCAACAATGATGACAATCACCAATGTAATAGTATGTAGCACACTAAGTGAATCTTTAAGTAGTCCTTTGCCACCATTGTCATTTGTTCTATTTAATCTTTTGTTACCTCTCTGTGATACTACTACAAGACTATTTCTTTTCCTCAAACATAAGTAGCATTCAGTCTTTGGCTATCGTCTGCAGAGAGGTACTGCGTGCTCTCCTTGCTCTCTCAGAGTGACACCACCAACGCTCCTGGCTTTATTTGCTACCTCCATGGTAATGGCCCTCACTTCTTTTCTCTTTATATCTGGTCTTTATTTCCCTAGGTTCCGCACCGCATCACTGTTTTTAGAAAGCCAGTGTGCTTCTGTGTCCCTGGTACCTTGCACTCAGCATGCTCAAACGGCATCAGCCATCTTCCCTCAGTGTGTCTCCTCCTGTGCATCTATCCTCCGTTTGAGAGGCGGGAGCAAAATCCCAGAGGTCAGTTAGGTCTGGGACCTGAGAGACTTTCTGGATGCACAGGTGGGACCCATACAGGTCCTGAGGATGAGCCCCGGATCTTAACCCCATATTTGAGCAATAATGTGATGCGATTGAATCCCCTGCTCCCCGTTTATTTTTCTTCTCCACCATTCCTGCTGCTGAGGCCCTACTTCATGTGTCCGTCCTCTTCCCTGATTTGTGATGTTCTCAGAGTTTCACTTCAGTAGCTTTGCTCATAGCTTCCCATCTTTCTGCAAGAGTATGGCCCCTCTTGCACTTTTATTTCTTTTAACCAGTGAGCTTTAAGAGACTCACATAGGCCTTTTTTAAAAGGAAGCATTGGCTACTTACATGTTTTTAAAAATCATATTTTCTCTTATCTTTTCTGTCTTCTTTGACTACACCCTTTTCTTCCTCTCCCAGCAAGAAAGTATTGAATCATCATCTCCTCCCAAAGGGTTGGACTTACCTCTGACTTCACCTGTTCTTTCCTTCGACCACTGCCACCTTCCAGGCTGAAGCCTACCTGATTTTCATGAGTCAGTGTACTCATCTCTTAGTGAATCTTCCTTTCTTCAGCTTTCACCAAGTCCGTTAGATCCGTCAGATCCATCTATCTAAAGTACTTTACTCAAACACTCTGGACCCCTTCCTGCAGAGAAGTGTCTCCACTCCGTGGCCTGGCATTTGGAGCCCTCTACATTGTGACCCCAGTTCACCATCTCAGTCAGTGACAGATGTTGTCAGATGCCCTCACTTCTAGTCCACAGGCTGCCAGCTGCCTCAGAGCTGTCATCTCATGTCTTTGGCCCACAGCCATGCTGCTGTGGACTGAGGGCCCACTTCTTGGCTGTTGAAATCTTAATTAATTTTTTAAGACAATTTAAATGGATCTACCATGAGAGGACCCTCCAGATTCCAGCAGTGAGAATAGATTGCCATTTCTTTGCAGAATCTGTGCCACTGTTACCCCTATTTTATTACTTATCACAGTTTTTCCAGCCTTGTGGGCAGTTAGGTATGTATTTTCTACTGGAAACCTTAGGGATGTGTTTCATTGCTGTTTATGCTCCTCAGTACCTTCATTTTATAGCCATCCACTTAATCCATTGCGACCAATGGAAGACTATGTATTTAAATTTATATTTTAGAAAGAGGGTCTTTTCATTTGGATCCATATATTCCTTCTTAAAGCTTCACTGTCTGCTACTATTCTAAAATCTTTATTAAACTATCAACAGACTGTCTTTTATATATTTTTTAAGTAATACAATCAAACACTGAGATACTTTGAAAACATAAGGTTAAATTTAGATAGAATTGAAAAAATCAACTGAATTGTTGATTTAGAAACATTTGATGGGTTTTGCCTTTATGTTTCAACTGGAGCCCATATAGACAAAGTTGAAGGCAAGTACTGGATAGTTTCTCTGGATTTTGTCAGGCATGCATCCCACTCTGGGGAATCCACCTTATTTTTCTTTTATGGTGACCTCTGACACTCAGGGAATGGATTGGTGGAAATGAATAGCCTAAGACATATCTTGCTACATAATAAATGGATGTCGGATGAAATGCACACACATGTTATATATATGGATGTTAACATGTGGACAGCAGATGAGTTTTAGATGTGACTAACATACTCATTAGGTCTTCTTTAGCAAAGTTCTCTAGTAGACTCATTATCCTGAAGTTGAAACACAAGGAGTTGACTCTGGTATGCATTTCAGAATTCTAAAATTTAACTTGGGTCCCTTTGAAGTCTTTTACTATGATTGATGAATCATTTCAATATTTTGCTAAATTCAAAGGCTCTCAGTAAAAGATAAAATCAAATGACTTACCAGTTGAAGGTACCAGGAAAGACTGGAAATCAGGAGAAAATGTGACATGAGCAGTTACACTAGGCTTAAAAACCTGTACCAATCACTACACATTTTGAAAGAGCTTGGAAACATTTAAAGCTTTGAAAAAATACACACAACTGATTTCAGAAACCATTTGGAAAATGTTTAAATACTATTTGTAATAGCAATAAATTCCAGTTTGGTACCTTTCTCCAGTCAAAATTCTGTAATAGAGTTTGTCATCTCAAAGCAAGGGTGGAGAAAGATCCGTACCTGCCTGTTGGAGATCTGAGATTCCCAGGGGAAGGGAGGCTTTGGCTTTTGTGTCTGTGTCAGCGACTGTGGAATGAAATCTACTTTTGCAGGGCAGACAGTGTTATGTCTGGATGGGGAGGACTGTCACCCACAGACTGAGATTTTGGGGTTCGTGGCAAAGATGCTGAGGATGTGACCACCTCTTCTTTCTGCTCTCAGTACCTCAATACCTGCGGCCTGAAACTGCACTGTCCAAGAGCACAGGACTGCAGCGCTGACACTATGGGAGGGGAGTTATAGGAAACTCCAGTGTGGGAGCTGCTCAACCCTCATTTCCTAATGTCAGTGAGTGCACTGTGACTTTTCAGCAGCTTTTAAACAAAGCACATGGAGATATTAAGACAGCCCAGGGACGCAAATTTGAGAAATTTTAAAAGTGAAAGTCAGCATCTCCCTGAAGTCTTTATTTTCCTCCCATTTAAACAAAACAAAACAGAATGCAGAACCAAAGAAGCACACTGTGTGCCACTACCAATATATTTTTCCTTGTCCAATAGAAACTTTGACTGGGCTCAAAGACCCGCTCACATCTCACCACCTTTAGGAGAACTTACCATCCCATGCAAGATCAATGAAGTGGTTTCCTCTTCCTATGTCTAAAGCATCTTCATGCTCTGTCACCTTCCTCACACTTGCCCGTGCTGTGTAGTGCTGTCATTGTATACATACCTGTTGAGAACCCTGGGCTGCTGTAAGCTTATAGAAAATAAAGATCCCCCCGCCATTCATCAGCACCTGGCATAGTGTCTAGCACACATAGCAACTGCTTATGCTGTTGTTGAGCCATCTGGGTGTGTTATGGCTCTTTGAACCTAAAGAACTTCACATGTAGACCCATTTGTTCATATCTTCCTTGAATATCATTTATTACATGAATACCTTCTCTGTGAAGCTCTGTGTTTGTCCCTGGAATTACCACATGTAACAAAGTCATGGTGTCTATCTTCACAGAATTTATAACCTTATGGGGAAAGCAAATAATCACACAAATAAAATCACAGTATTTATGGTATCTTACTGACATTTCACTCTTTGTCAGTCCTTATGCCAAATACTTTCTTTATATTATTTAAAAAATTCTCAGTATATCCCCTGGAGATCAGAATTATTATTCCCTTCTTATGTATCAGAGAATCTAAGCTTTTTCCACCCAGAGGCAGCCCATATTCCTTGGCTCATGGCATTCCTTTTTTCACCTGCAAAACCAGCAGTGTTCACTTCTCTCTGCTTCATCTTCTGCCCTCTTGGCTGTCTTGACTACAGAAGGGAAAGGTTCTCAGCTCCTAAAGGCTCATTTGATTACATTTGACCCACTTGGTTAAAGGAAGTCATGTTCCCATCTCTCTAGATGCTTAATTCAAGCATTTAATTTCTGCACTCTTCGTTATATTAAGTATCATACCCACAGGTCCGAAGGATTAGGGTATGCACATCACTGGAGGGACCATTATTATGCCCATTGCACCATGAGAGATGTAGCAGGGGGAGTAGTCTAGAACTATAGGGAGACTCTAGTAGGAAGTGACATTGATGGAGTCAGTCAGATGGGCAGGAAGGAATAGGTACCTCAGGCTGAGGACCAAGGATGTGTGAAGTTTCTGCAATGGCACAGAGCATGAGACGATAGCAGGTCTGAGAGAACTTCCCTGGGAGAGACTGTTGAGAAGCTGGATTGTGAAAAGAATGTCTGGCAGGTGGAGAGTAGTGGTTGTAATTCTTAGATGAATGGGCAGTAAGTCAAAGGGTCAAGTGTGTGGACGTGATGGATTTGCATCTTCAGAAGATATTCTGGGTGCTGGGTAGGGAGCATCCTCAGGAGGCAGGAAACGTAGATGTAATTAGGTGTTAGTTTCAGTGGTGCAGGTGGGAAATGACATGGCTTGGATGGTGATGCAGGTGAAGAAAGATAGTCTGGCTCTTAGCTAGGGGTGATGGCAGGGTGTGGTGATTGCTTGGAATTGTGAGAAGGGAGAGCAGAGGCATGGAAGACGGCTTCTAGGTGTCTCAGAGGGATCACTGGAAAACATGGAGCCCTCACTTGGTTGCAGAATTGTTGGAGGAAGATGAGGTTTGGATGGCAGTGAGATGATCAGAGCCAAGAGGTTCTAGAATGAGCAGAAGCT
The DNA here is from genome assembly GCF_000276665.1 of Chinchilla lanigera. Lineage (NCBI taxonomy): Eukaryota > Metazoa > Chordata > Mammalia > Rodentia > Chinchillidae > Chinchilla > Chinchilla lanigera. The sequence continues at coordinate 35,035,477 of NW_004955407.1, read as the reverse complement.
ATGAACATAAAAAAAATTCCTCTTTGTACTAGGAGGCCAGAGCTCAGTGGAGAGAGACCTGGGGAAAATGTGACAGAATCAGGCATTTTGATTCTACTTATTTTATTATTTATTATTTCTATTTTTGTTACCTTAATCATTTGATTCTTATGATTGAATATTTGTAGAGGCCATGCAGAACAAACATTCTGGCTGTTGCTTTAGTTTAATTAAGGGCAGTAGGTCCTTTATGCTATTAGCCTCTATCTTATAACAAGCATTCTTTCTGCGATTGGCACTTTTATATGCAACATAGGTTTCTTCTGATCCTCAGTCCAATGACGGTCTAATTCTTTGGGCACAAAATGCTATCCTTCATTTTTAATAAGATTCATTTTTAAAAGTAAATACATATATAATTGTACTTTTCAACCAAATTAATCTTATTTGCTCAAGGAAGATTTTAGGAAAAAGTTTTTTTTGCTGTGTGGTAACTGTGAGAAAATATGATCATCCTCCAATGCAATGTGATTTACACATTTGCTTTACATGCCATTTCAACTCAGCTGTTTCCCTTACATACTTGTTCTAGGATGAGACTCCACAGTATTTTGTTTAGGGTTCACGACATGGCTGGATCTAAGCATGAAATTTTATATGTTACCTAAGTAACAGTTATTTATTACACTTGGAAGCTCAATATTGGAAAGGAATGAAGTAAATTCTTATAGAAAATAAGAACACCTTAGACTTTTCTACTGGCCTCCTGTTCAACCTGTGAGACTAGAGTTGTCTAATGTGCTGGATGATTTGGGTGCCCAGAGTTCAGTGGAGAAACTTTTTTTGTTCTTTCTTTTAGTTTGTGTATTAGTCAGTTGTAGGATATTATTATAAAATTCCTTTAGATTGAGTGTTTTATTAACCACAGGGGGAAAAAACTATGTTATATCTCATGGTTCTGAAAGCTGGGAAGTCCAAAATAAAGGTGCTGTTGGATTCTGTGTCTGGTGAGGGCTTGCCTCCTGGTTCATAGATGATTTCTTCTCAGTGAGTCCTCAGACAGAGTAAAGGGTGAGGGAACTCCCAGGGGTCTCTTATTTGTAAGGGCCCTAATCCCATCCATGAGTACTCTGGCCTCAAGGCCTAATCATGTACCCCAAATCTTTTGGTTGTATCACCTTGAGTATTAGGATTTCAACCAGTGAATTTTGTGGGAATAAGCATTGTTTATAGCAATTTATTTCAATAGTTTATCAACTTTAGTGGGATAAGACTGCCAATACAATGCTATATAGGTAAGCTATGTATCTCATGCTTGATCGACAATTCAAGAAAATTTCAAGGGTGATTAAATGTTAGGTTTTTTTTTTTTCCCCCCTTTTGGCCTGGTTGCTTGTTTTGGAATCTAAACTCCATAAGCATTTCTGGAATCTAGCACAATATGGGACATGATTCCAAGTTTGATTTCAAGAGACATTTTAGCAGTATGTCTCTGAACAGAGGAAAGACTGAGGCTAGAGACAGGGGAGAGATGGTGCATTGTGAGGTTGCTTAAGGAGGTGAAGGTAAGCATTCTGTGCGCATATTTTTGGTAAAGAGACTCTGGCATAACAAAAGAGTAGAGACTTGAATATGGGCATGTGCCTATGCCCCCCCCCCAAAAAAAGGACAGCAGTGAAATGGGATAAAAACACTGAATTTCTCTCCATGTGAAGGACCCAGGTTGTCATCGATTGTTGTACCAGCCAAGATCATTGCAGTTTGAGTAGAAAGAAGTGTGGCAAGAACTACCCAGTTCATGGTACATGGTACAGCTCATGGTACGTGGGGTGATGCCCCAGCCTAGGCTTAGACCACAGCAGTTTCACTTACAGTCACATCACCACTTGACATGTACAAATATATTCACTGATTTGAAATTTTATGGCTGTGTGTTTGTTTGTGTATGTGTATATAGTTACTGGGGAGTGAAAAGACCTTCACCCTGAACTGCATCCTCAGCTCTTAATTATTGAGTCTCACTAAGTCACTAAATGGCTCAAACTTGTAATCCTCCTGCCTCAGCCTTCCAGAATGATGGAATTTTAGGTGTATACCACTATGCCTAGTACAATTTTATGAAGTTTTTGCCATTTTAATTTCATTTATTTAAAATGTTATTTTAATTTTATAGTTAGAGAAGAGATTTCATTCCAAAGGAATTTATGCCTAGTTTTCAGTAAGTTCACATTTAATAAATATGATTTAAATAAGTTGCTTATACTAAAGATCTGATACATTTGGTATTGAGTGGAAATCACTCCAGGAACACTGTTTTGGTTAAGGTTCCCCAGAGAAACGGAACCAATAGAACAAACCATATGCATATACAGTTAGATGCCATATAACAGCATATATCGCTGAAGAACCACATATACCACACATATCACATAGTCCCATAAGATTATATCTTCTAGTGACATGATAGCCGTCTTAGTCTGTGTAAGTGTACTCTATGATGTTCACACAGTGATGAAATTGTCTAACAGTTCATTTCTTAGAACATATCCATCGTTAAGCAATGCATGACTACACATGTACACCACAAACACACACATACACACACACAGAGAAATTGGCCCACTGTGTTGCAAAGGATGAGCTGTTCTGTGATGTGCTGTCTGCAAGCCAGAGAACCAAGAAAGCTAGTGGTGTACTTCAGTCACCAAGCAAGTTGATGGTATCATTCCTTGTCTGGAGCCAAAAGAATATGAGGTGATCTCTCCCAGCTCAAACAGGCAGGCAGCAAGCAAAACAGGTGACTTCTTCTGCCCTCTGCCTTGTTTCTGTTCAGACCCTCTGGGAATGTCCCTAGGCCCATGCACCTCGGGTAGAGCCATCTGCTTTACTTCATCTACCAGATCAAATGCTAGTTTCATCTGGAGACAGCCTAACAGGCACATCCAATCTGGGTGAAATTAGGTTATTTTACTAAATGCAGCTATAGAGAACATTTCATATAGAGAACCAATAATGTCCAATCTGGGGACTGCATGGCCAGTGAATTGACGTATAAAATTAACCATGGCAAAGCGTGCATATCATCCCATCCTCAAACACCAAATGACCACGTGGGGTCTAAAGATGAACAGAGAGAAATGTGAGAAAGTATTTTTCATTAAAGGGCCTTGTATTACTCGATTCAGTGGAACGCTGCCTTATGGAGCACAGTTCATACGAACAATGAGAGAGTATGAAATGTTCTTGTAGCTGCATTTCTGTGTCATACGTCAGTTGTGTGATTGGCAGCAAGTGTTAAGTAAAATAAAAACATTATTAATTTTATACTTTCTATAGTGATAAGTTAAAAAAATTAGATCCCAAAAGCTGCTGCATATCCTGTGACGCAGGTATACATTAGATACATCATAAAATTTCCCAAGGAAATACATAGTATGTGTAAATGAATTTAGCACACACAAAAAAGAGCAAATGTCTTAAAAACAACCCTGGAGAGAGAACTTAGTTTAAAACAAGCACAAAAAAATCCCCCAAGGGCAAATGCAATTTGAAAAGGCTATTGTCAACATGATCTCTGACTCTTAAGCAGTGATGGATGCACTTGTTAAATACAAAGTCACTGAGAAGTTAACAAGGGGGGCCTTAAACTTTCTGTGTCCCTTTGATTCTTCTGGAGATGGATGTGTTCACATTCACCACCAGCTCATCTTTAGATACCAGCATTTTGCATATGCTCAGTAAGGGTTTGGGCAATGAAGGGCGTGTTTCTGCAGTGATTTCTATTGAGTGAACGAGTGCCTCATTTAACCTGTGACTCAGCTTCTTAGCAGCTCCTGTCATTAAAGTTCTGTTTCCAGACTTGTAGGCTGCAAGGTTTCCTCATGGAGGTAAAATGTACCTGAGCTGCTGTCCACCCTGCCTCTAAGTATCTGATTTGTCTTGACGCTGTCCATCCCAGCCGGACTCAGCTGTGTGTGATAAAATCCCTTTGATCTGCACGCTCACTCCAGCTCAGTCTTTCTACCTGTCCCAATACGGCACTAAGTAGCTCATTTTCTCCAGTGAATGAGGCCCAGTCTAACTTTCATTCCCTTCTCTGAGTCTAGTGAGCTGCAGTGTCCTGCCTGTCCATCCCGTCTGCATCTCCAACTTTATTTCCCTTCTTCTGTCCTGAGACTTTTGGTAAGCAGTCAATTGGCAGGAGTACTTTCTCACCCCTGGTGTGTTCCTGCACTATTACCAATGCAGACCAAGTACAGACCTCTGGAATCTTGCATCCTTCTGTCCCCAGGGCTCTTAAGTCCTGCACAGGCTGGGTTGCTGGTGGGGTATGTAGTCCAGAGCCTTGGCACAGCCTTCATGTCTGTGTTTGAGTACTTGGTCAAGTTCTTTCTCCTCTGCACAAGTGAGCTGAGTTTTAAGCTTTACGACTTTTGTGTCAACTTCCCATTGTGGAAATAAAAATTGTATTACTTCTAACCAAAACTGTACTTGACACAACAGCAATATTAGTCCTATGGATTCAGAAATGATGTCTAAGCCATAGAGTTGGCTGATTTACCTTTGGAGTCTCACTAAGTGATCTCACAAATGTGGCGATTTTGGATCTTGGCATTTTGTGCACCCAAAGAAAGGAAATTGAAGACTTTGAACTGGCTTGCAGGTTTGTAGTCCCTTACCATGAAGGTTTTCGTTAGATTCTTCATTGAGTGTATTTACTTAAAGTGTTTTTTTTTTTTTTAATTTTAAAGAGAATGAAAAAAAAGACAAAAGGAAAATACCAACAACATAGACAAAAATGAAACAAAGTAAAAACAATAAGAATGATACAGAGTTTCAGAACAAACTGATAGGCATTAACAGTGGTTGTTACATTACATATTTTTATCTTTAACAAAGTTTCTCAGATTACCAGATGTAAGAATTCAAGATTGATCAAACCACTAAAGAGAATAAAAAGTAAAAACAAAAGAAATTATAAATGATACAGTTTCACTACACAAGATGGTAGGAATTCAACAATGCTTGTTATATTGCATATTGTTGTCTTCAAATTAGTTGTTCAGATTACCAGGTATAAGCATGCAACATTGGCCAAAAAGAGTAAATAAATAAACAAAGCATGAACTGTTCCTTTCAGTAAACCATTAGATATCAGCACTGCAGTTATCCCAGCTGTCCTTCCATATACATATATATATTTTCCTTCTTTCTTTCTTTTTCTCCTTTCCTTTACCCCAGTTGTTTCTTCTTTTGAGCAATTTCTTTCCCTTTCATAATATCCATTGTATGTTTTGGGTTTTATTTACTCTTTCATGTTCTTACAGTAGGGAGACAATATGATGTTTACACATGTGGATCCGATTTATTTCACTTACTTAAAAAGTACTCTGCAGGAATAGTGGACATGGAGCCAACTGATTCCTGAATGATCATTTACTCATTCATTCAGCAGTCTGCACACGAGTTACAATAGCTTTTTGCATTAGCTTCTGGTAAATGGGGGAAAGGCAGCGTTGGCCAGTGGCTGGGTAGACAGAGCCACAGGAAGCTCACGTGGCGGTGAAAAGAAACTGAAAGTAAAATGTCGCAGAAGTGCAGGGAACAGTGAATTCTTGTTCTCTTCTCACTGAGACATCGCCCCATAATTCCTTCAAACAAGAGCCACTGGAAAAGATCAAGTTACTAGATAAAGGCCATGATGGGAATGTCCATGCGCAGAGATGAATCATTGGAACCTACTTTGAAAACTACCCCACGCTGGCCCCCACTTCTGTCCTTTTCTTTTCTATGTCCTCTCTGAGTGCTTGCTGCTCTCCAGTCCCCATGACAGAACCTGGAGAGCCAGAGGCATACAGGTGTGCATTTCTAGATGGAGGCCCTTCTCTTTCATGAGCAAAGCTGTCTTCTGAGGGCCCCATATTGGTACTTGGGGATGACTCAGAATGAGGTGAGTTATGATGGTTTTTATGTTTATAGGTCATTTTGAGTGAATAATTATAAATAGACGGCTTATTACTACCAAAAAGTAGGTTTGGTGAAAATTGAGGATCACAGTTACTGGCTCTGCAATTTTTATAGGCGTGGTCTACTGCCAAAACATAGTGGGAGGAGTCTAAGGTGGGGAGAAGGCTGAGAATTGGATAGTAACACAGGCCTGGATAAGATTGGATGCTGAGGTTACTTGTAATTATCACAGGCTGTTGCAAAAATGTGAAGTTTCCCAGCATTTTCCTTCACTAATGAAAAATTTGTGACATCTGCAACTGCATTTATCTTTGTTTCCTTTCTAAGCATTGTTTCACATAGTCTAGTACTTCATTAGTAATGATTTTCGTGACAGTTCCTTCAAACATACTCTGAATTCAGGTGGAAGAAGATGGATTTTTAACTAATCTTTTTTTGGCATAAACATATATCATATAGGAGACTAACTATTTTTTCTATTTTTCATTTGTTTTCTTTAGTAGTATCTGACATTAGGCTGTCAGTACAAATTAAAGTGGTGACTGTACAATAATTGCTTTGTGATATAAAAAGATGGGTAAAAATGGCTTTTTAACACAGTAGATGTTCTACTTCTGTATCTAAACATTTAGGCAAATTTCTTCAAATTTAGCCCACAGGCTTGTGGCTATATTTATAGACCTGGCCCTTCTCTTGCAAATGGGGATTTGTACTGAATAATGTGGAGCTGCTGACTTCATAGCTCAGGTTTCCTGGATGTGCGCCAGCCTTCTCTTCCTTTTGTATGATGCAGACATGGTCTCACTATGAATGCTAATCTCGTCTGTCTGCTGTACTATTTCTTCACAAAATCCAGTCTTATTCTTCTATGCTGCATCAGCCTCCCTTCTGTTTACCTGAACTTTTAAGACTGATTTTTTAAGAGAACCTATTTCAAAATCCAAATAGAGAACAGAGCACCAAACTTGTTAGAGCTGTTAGTGCAAGATGCATTGAGCAACAGACAAAAATAAAATATGTTCTTTCGTGACTGAATATTTATTTCAGTCACTTGGTGGATTCCAGGGGTTTTTAATCTATGTTATAATTTCAATGTGAGAATAATGAAACATAGCAGTCTCTTTCTCCTTTAATTAATGCAGTATTTAGAATTCTTAGAGCTATTTTTATTCCCATGAAGACCGGCAAATTACTGAGTGGAAGGTAGCCATGCTAGTGTGGTCTTAGTTTGTACAACTGGGTACAGGAAATGTGAAAAACTATAAAGTTACCTCTTAAAAGAGAAGGAAGTTTACTTGGGTTTTGCTGATGGAGACATTTAGGCCATTAGCTGAGTCAGGTAAATTCTTGGGGTTAAAGTTTCATTTGAAGATTACCCCTTACCAGTGGGTAATTGAAATGAGAAACCTGGATTAGCCTAGTTGCATTTTCTCATTGTCTACACAGATGAAACCTACCCAGGAAGAAAAATGACAGCGGAATGCTTTTTAGCTTTTGTTCTGAAGATTCAAGTCTTAAAAGCTGAAATCAGGAAATCCTTTAAAACTTGCTTGATGTGTATGTATGCACATGTGTGTGTGTATATTTGTGAGTGTTTCAGACTTTTTGGGAGAAATTCTGACTTAGTTATGAATTTTGAATGGCTGTACAGAAATCAATGCAGTTATGTACTTGCAAATTTTTTGGTATATTGATTAATGAAAGAATCACCACTAATTGAATGCTTGCTCTGTGTTGTAGGGTAGGATAATGAAATTAAGTGACATAAACTGGGACCTCTGGAGTTTGTGTTCTCAGGGCTGACAGACAAAAAAAATAATTATCAGGACAGAGGATTCTGAGAGAGTTTTGTTTAGGGCCCAGGAGGGGAGGAAGAGAAAAGGGTGTTAGGAACTTTGGGGGTGGAGGTTGAAATTGGACTTGAGCATTGTCTATGGCTTAATAGAGGGGCAATGACCTGTGATCAGTGACAGTAAGGCTGGAGCTCTGGAGGCTTTCTTAGGTAGAATGGGGAGTTTCTATTGCTCATAAAAATGAGGACAGACCTTGATATACAATGTTTATCTTTCCTAGATGATAAGCTGTTTGAATATTTCAGTCCCAGATATCTGGATAGTTACACTTTGATTTTCTTAAGGAATTGTCTGGATGCTTGGGGATTTATTTTTCCTCTTCAGTATCTAGATAGAATGGGAACAGCTGACTTTAGGGACTTCCTTAATTTGGCTGGGTGTTACGTAGTTTTAATTGCCTCTGACGTGTCATATTAACACAATGCTTCATTATGAACAGTCCATGGGTTCTGTGTGTGAATCTTTTTTTGTTTGTTTGTTTGTTTTTCCCGTATCGGGAATCGAACTCATGAAGTTGCACTTGCCAGGCAGGCGCTGTGCCACTGAGCTAAATCCCCAGCCCCTGTATATGGATCTTATTATGGTGGGTCATTCTTGCAAAATAACTTGCAGTGGTATTTTATTTAGATTTTTTGTTTCTATAGTTAAGAAATCAGGCTATAGGTTTCTAGGTTTTTTCCTCTTTTGGATTTCCTTTTTTCTCTTATCTCGTTTTGGTTTCAGGATTAGATCAGTTATGTAAACTACGCTGGCAGGCTGTCTGTACTTTCTATGTTCTGACATGATGTAAATATAAAAATAATCTATTCTCTATTTAAAGAGCTTATCTTTAAAAACCCATTATGATCTGTAGACTCTTGCAAGAAAATTTTGGATAACTTTTCCAGGTTTTTGCCTACAGCTTTTGACTTCTCCAAGGGAGAGGTTCATATTTTTGCTTTGATAATGAACATTTTCTTAGAAGAATCTGCTGTTTGGTAAAGATTTCCTTAGCATAGATCTACATAAAATATGCTTTTATATCTTTGAACTTTCTTTTCATTTGTGATCATTTCTATCTTTCATTTACTTAGGTCTGTTTTTATTTTCTTTATTTGAGTGACTAGACATGTTTATTTGTATCTATGTCTTCCAAAGAATCTGCCCCAGGACTTTCCTATTACTGGTAATTTTAAAGTTTAACAGCTCTATTTTTTAGAAAGTATTTTTACTTACCTTAGATTTGTTTGCTTTTTGGTTTGAGTGCTTAGTTCATTTAATTTTATTCTTCTTTTTTCAATTTCAAGAGAATTTAAATAAACTTTCCTAGAGAACTGAGTCTGTCTCAAAAGTTTTGATAATATGGTTTTAAAATCTTTTATCTCTAAAAAATAGATTGTCTATTGGTTTGTTTTAACTTTCTAGTCAGGGATTACTTAGCAGAATGTGTACTGTGTCTAGATACAGCCTTTTATTCTTTACATAATAATTTGTAGTAACTTTTGCTTCATACATTTAATGTTGTGCTGTACAGAAAATGTTTATTGTTGTTTTGCATTTAGTTTGGATTTTATCTTTTTTTTATTGAATGTACTAGTTACACTTATAGAAGATCACAGGATGGTAGCACTGAGAGAAGGGCAGAAGAAAAAGAAGGCAAAAGCAGAAAGAGACTTGACTGCGAAGGGAGAAAAAGGATGATTCTGTCTTTATTGATATATAACTTCAATCTGTCTTGTTGAATAGTATACCTGGAATTTGACTTTGTCAAAAATATTAATGCTATACTTTTCTAGTATTTTAACTATACTTTAAAAATTTGTCTGATTAGTATTTGCACATTTAAAGTACCTTCTCTGGTCATTTTATTTTCAATCATCTTGGGGGCAGAGTATGTGTAATTTAAAAAGTCTAATTCAACCATTTTATTATTTTTTATCACCATACTTCTGCCTTTCAGAGCAAATGCTTTCTTTCTCTATCTGCTGTTTTCTGTTCTTATGCCTTCTTTTTAACCTGTACCTTCTCTTGTGATTAAGTTGGTATATTTTACTTTTAATTTTAGTTATATGTCCTTAACTTTATAAAAACATGTAAAATATGCATTTCTATAAAAATAAAAACCAAGAAAGAAATAATTCAACAGTTCTCTATATCAAACAAGGATTTATTCTGTTTTACTCCACTTTCTTATTTATGAGACTTTAATTCCTATCATCATGTTTGGTGAAACTCCGTATCATTTATAATTTTTTGCTTTTATTTTTTATTCTCTTTAAAGGTTTGATTAATCTTGCATTCTTACATCAGATAATCTGACCAACTTTGATGAAGATAAAAATATGTAATATAACAGCCACTGTTAATCCTTATCATTTTGTTCTGAAACCCTGTAGCATTCTTACTGTTTTTGCTTTGTTTTATTTTTGTCTATGTTGTTGGCATTTTGCTATTGCTCTTTTTTTTCCAATTCTCTTTAAAGTTAAAAAAAAATCTATCAATTATGAGATTTTAAAAATATAAACTGAGTTTTAGGTTCAGATTATTATCATTAAGTGATTTTTAAATTTATTCTGTATTTTAAAGAGGTATTTTACATGTTTATTTAGTTTGGTCAGTATTTTAAAAATCCTTTATTTTAGATTAGTAATTTTCAGTGTTTACCACCAGTCCTTTCACATAATAAAACATTTTTTGAGTCATTTCTTGATTGTTTAGTGTAAGTCTCTTAGAGCATACCTGTTAGCTTAAATTTAGTCATAATTGTGGTTGCATTTTCTCTTAGTTTTCAGTGCCAGCAGAGCGACAGCTGCTTGTTCTGTTATAGGTACCCTCCTTCTGTGGTGGGTAACCTGTTCCCCTTTTTCTTCTGGTTGCATGAGTTTACGTGTGTTTAATCTACCTGTGTGTTTTGGGAGTGGTGAATATGTGCCTGCTGGGGCTTCTCTCATCAACTAAGGGTGTAACTTGGTGAAGCAATTTTTCCCTCCATGTACTTGAATAGTTTTTGAACTCTCTTCTAAGTTTTCATATATTGTTTTATAATTATGTTATTGCAGTTTTTTTTTCAGCTCCTCTGGTTTCTTCCCCAAGAACTCGTAGTGTCTAAGGTGCTGGTGTTGATTGTAGTATTCGTTCTTTTCATTCTTCATTTAGCTCTCCTTGTCTCTTCCCATTCATCCTGAGCACCAGATTTTCCCTCCTAATCCTGGTTTTGTCTTCGGCCTGACCCAGTCTTCTTACCAGCCCTACAGCAGATATTAATTAAAATGACAAATATTATTTCCTTGCCATTTTCCCAGGTCTCACCAGCAGCAATTTAAGTTCCAGCTATTTATTTTTTTCTCCCAGTGCTTACTAAAGTTGAACCTCTCGTTGTCATGGCTTTCCTGACACTCTGGCCTGGTGGAATCCCGGAGACTGGACCCCAGCCTCATCTCTTGCTGGGGCTCCTGGGTCACTTCCGGCCTTGGAACTGCCCCTTCCTGTCTACAGCGCCCAGCCTATTCACCCCTCGTGCCCATCCTCAGGTTATTTTATTAGTTTCCTCCTTGAGATAAAAGTGTAAGACGAGGCTCTGAAGAGCTTAAAACTGCCTAAGAACTTGCACCACACAGAGTGGGAGTGGCAAGTGGTTTTCTGGTGCATGTAAATGTGGGTTTCTGAGGGTGGAGATGGGTGAGAATTGGGGCTCCATAGAATCAGGTGTTGGATTTACCTTCCAATTAGTACCATCTCCTTCCATGTTCTGGTAGAAGTTCGTCAGCCAGTCAGAGCTTTACTAATGTTGTGAGGTTTCTTTTACTTCTTCTTTTTCTTTCTTTTTTTTCCCTTTTTTTAGTGGGGACTAGGAAGAGACTCCATTTTAAACCAGGGGAAAATATCCACAGAATTTTAATTTTATAACTTTTTTTTTTTCTTTTTTGTCTTTTTGAGACAGGGTCTCACTATGCAGTTCAGGTTGGCCTTGAGCTCACTTTGTAGCCCAGGCTGGTCTCGAACTTGCAGTGATCCTCCTGCCTCAGTCTCCCGAGTGCTGGGATTACAGGCGTGTGCCACCACGCCCCAGGATTTTAATTTTAGAGTGGATTTTTCACTTTCATTTGCCACTATTCTTTGAGGATGGATTCCAGTTAGAATTATTCTGAAACTGTCTCTAAATGCCAGGAGACATAGAATGGCAGAGGTGAGATGACATTCCTGAAATGAATTAGGCTGAGTACTTGGTTTTCTTCTTAAGTCACGTTGTAGGGGAAAGCGACAGTGTGGGTGGTGATTCGCTATCATGGAAATCAGCCTGGTTTGGAAATCAGAAAGCTAGACTCTTGACCTTTACTACCCTATGTGACTGTGGGTTTCTGTTTCCTGGTCTGAAAACAAAAGAGGCTAAGGCTAAAGATCTCTACAGACCTGTTGCATCTAGCATTCCATGTATTTCATAATTATCACAATAGATATTCTACACCTTTGGTTTTTCTTGTTCTCAACAAAGTTTGGGGCAAGAAGACACTATTGTTTTGTGATAAGAGCATGGGATGTTGAGTTTGTGGATTGCCAGGAGGTGACCTCATTTTTGGTGCCAGGTCTTTGCTGTCCTTATTCCTTGCATTAGTTCATGGGGTGAAAAGAGGGAGAGTTGCATACCAAAGAAAGAGACTTTTCTGTAAGGAATTAAGAATGAACACAGGATAGGTTGCTCTTATCAGACACTAATGGTCCCTGATAAGGGATAATCATTTGGAAAGGCAAGGTTATCCTCAAAGTACCAAAAGATACTGGGTGACCATGTTGGGAATGGGTTATCTTCCCTGTAAATGTTTTAATCAGCTCAAAATTTTCACGTCCCCCTACATAGGTTCTTTTAACTTTGACCTTGTGGGAAAGTAGATATTTTGAAAACAATTACTGTCTATCAAGGATTTTTTGCACAAATCATGAAGACTTTGACATCTCTCTACTGTGGCTCTAAGAATCTATACTTCTGTTTGAATAGGCTTTTCTTAATCAAACATGTATGTTTTGTGGAACTGATCCATAATATTTGAAATATCAAGTTCTTGGATGCTTATTGCACATTTGCTGAAAAAATAGTTATATGACTTTGCAGATTTGCTTCTCCAGATAGCAGAAGGATTCCTGCTGAACCCTCCTAGGAAAATGAACTCTTACATTTACTGTTACTTGATGAGGTTCTTACTCTGCATTTTCAGTCAATGAGACCTCAAATCTATTAATCAATGGGTAAAGGTGTATGCAGATATTCAAGCCCTTGCTCCATACTCCGTTGCATTTCCTCCTCCTGGACTTAAATTACAAAGGTCTAGACATCAGGATCTTTGGATTCCAGCAATTTATCAGTTTCTTATCTGGACCAATATCTCTTCTGCCAGCAAAACCTCATGAATTCCTGGGAAGAAGACACAGACATGGAGTTTGGTGTGCACCACTTGTTTAAGGAACAATCTCTAAGAAAAGAATAAGGATCGGGAGAAGTATACTTGGGAGGAGATGCCCATCCATGGTACAGGCCTGCTGCAGTTTGAAGGTGTCCTTTCCAAAATTCGGGTGTTGCCAACATCGCTACAATAAAAGGTATCATCTTTAAGAGATGATTAAGGCCGTGAACATTTTCCCCTTGTGACTAGGGTTAAAATCCTGATAAAAGAGTTTCATTCAGCATTTAATTCTCTTGTTCTTAAATTTTTGCTGTTGGAGGATGCAGCAAGAAGGCCCTTACCGGGCACCAAATGTTAGTGCCTTAATCTTGGGCTTTTTAGCAACAGGCATTGTGTGAAACAAATTTCTGTTCTTTATAAATTACCCATTCTGTGGCAGTCCGTTAACAGCAACATAAAGCAGACTAAGATAGAGCATGACTATCTCTGTCAACTCTGGATGGAGTAGCTTTAGAGCAGGTAATATCGTCCAGTGGGTTGGCCTTCGGCTGGAAATGGCCAGCCCTCTAGCTCAGTCATTGGGTGTAGACTGCCCTGGAATCTATGATGTTAGATTAGGTCTTTCTGTAGCTCAGTTAACTTGAAAGGGGTTAGTGTTTGGGGAAAGGACTCCTTCTTGGAAAGGGGATCTTGGGAACAGCATATCTTGTGCCCACCATGTATTCTGCACTCCAGTTACCTATTCCATTAGTAGAATTGAGTTATAGAATATTCCTGGACATCCATGTGGTGACACATGCCACTGAAGGTGTAGAAAACAGGCCTTAGAATGGTATGGTGGACTTACATTACATATTCATGTGGAAGATGCTTTCAAACACTTCTGACTACTTGATTCCTCCAATGCCATTGCTATATTCAGTGACCACTTCCTATTCATGCCTTACTTAACTCCAATGGGCTCCAGTTTCTTTCTCTCTAATGTGGATGAGACTGCTAATTTCTCATATTTCATAGCACCATTATAAGAATTATTGATGAGAACATACACAAAGTATCCCGATAGAACACTTATTGGTAGTTCAATAAATAGTGTCTTTTAAAAAACATTTATATCTTCAACACACATTTTGGAACATCCATTATGTTTCTGGCATTGAGCTATGCAATAGCTTTCCATTGTTGTACTGAATCTTCACTGTATTTGTTTGTGAAGCATGCTGGAACAAAGTTCCACAAGGTCAGTATCTTAGAAGAACAGAAATTCATTGTATCATGGTTCTGGGGGCTGGAAGTCTGAATTCAAGGTGGTGGTAGGTTCATTTTCTCTTTGAAACTCCTACAGGAAGTATCATTCTTTGTTGATTTTAGCTTTTCTGGTAGCCGCTGGCATTCCCTCATCTGTGGCAACATAATTCTAATCTCTGGCTCTGACCTTATATTGTCTTCCCCGGGTGCATATTTGTTTCTACTTCCCAATTTCTCCCTTTTTGGAGGGAGACTGGTCATACTGGATTGTAGCCTACTCTAATGGCCTCATCTTGATTCCTTCTGTAAGGAATCTATCTTCAAGCTAGGTCACATTGACATGTATTGGCTAGGATTGCAATGTATCTTTTTAGAGGTCACAATTCAATCAATAACACTCATAAATTTCTTTTTCTTTTTTTTGAGGCAGGGTCTCCCTATGCAGTTCAGGCTGGCCTTGAGCTCACTTTGTAGCCCAGGCTGGTCTTGAACTCACAACGATCTTCCTGCCCCAGCTTCCTGGGATTGAAATACTGGGATTGTAGGAGTGTGCCAACGTGCTTGACACACTCTGTGTGCCACATTTCTGTGTGGTTGTCTTATCAGGTAACTTTTTTCTAAAAAATGGCTCACTAACTAACTGTTACTGGGTTCTGGGTTCCTCATCTTTCCTTCTGGGGTTGTATGCTAGGTTCTTCTCACCTTGAATAAAGAATTAAATGAAATAAGCAAAAAGTAATGTCAAAGTTTATTCAAGAAAGCCGAAATGAAGAGTGGGAGAGAAACTACCTCTGCGGAGCAAGCTTGGACCAAGTAAATAGAAAGAGAGGGTGAGAGCAAAGATAAAAGTACATGCTACATCTGGGGAATACAGCATGGGCTATCATAGCAAAACCTTTATGGCATCCATGTGTCCTTTTATGCTGTCCAAATCTTGAGGAAACCCACAAGAACGTCCTGAGAGGTGGTGACATCAGGTCTAGGCAGTCTTATTGAAAACCTGCTCCTCTTCCTAGAATTCCACGTGCAGGGTTTTAACAGGTCATGCCTACTGCCCCAGCCAGCCTATGCCACAAGCTAATCTCTTATCTCAGTAGGTGCAATAACCCATGTCTTATAGACAAGAGAACTGAAATCCAGAGAATTCAAGTAACTCACCCAGACCCAAACAGCAGGCAGGTGACAAAGTGAGAACTTGAACTCAAACCTTTGGGACTCCTTTGTGCATGCACTTTCTGGTACAGCGTGCTTACTTCCACATGTAAAGCTTCTAGAAATAGAAGAGGTTTGCAGTTTAGGGATGTTTAAAGACTCCCACATTGCTCCAGTAAAATAAACTTTTATTGGGGCAAGATGTTTGAAATCCACAAGCAGCTGTGGGTCATTTTGCTCAAGAAAACAGGTAGGAAAGGGCCCTGTACATACTTACACTTGGCAAGAGTTGAAAACCTGGCTATCACATTTCCTCCTGTTACCTGGAGTTGATAGGCTGTAAGACTTTTCAACCACCCAGACCTTAGTTTCTTTCCCTGTGAAAGGAGCTGGCAATTCATATACCATAAACTTTGATATGAGATGAATTAAAAACTATTCTGTATTTTTGTTTAAGTGCGATGGTTGAAACAACTCGAGTAACACATCATACTAATCTAGTTTTAGTAATAATGCTCTCATTTATGTGAGCCTGTCCTTTCTGACAGGCAGTAGGTCCTACTAGTGATATCAGGGGAGTGTCCATGTGTAATGTCTCTGACAGGGAATCACTGGCTGGGCAGATCATCAGTGTCTTCCTTCATGCCTGCATTATACCTTTTCCATCCAGTTGATAATGAGCACACATCTTGCAGATACAACTATCCTTTCATCTTTTGAATTTCTGACTAAGAGAAGAAAATAGAATGAGGCTATTATAAAGAGTAGGGGTTCAATAAATTAAGACCTGTGTGTCAAATTCACCATCTGTTTTTATAAATAAAACCTTATTGGAATATATCCATGCCCACTTATTTATGCTTCACCTGTGGTCTCCATTGTGTTACAGTGGGCAGAGTGGAGTGATTGAAGGAAAAGTGAAACATTTACTGTCCAGACTTTTATAGTCTCCATCTCCATCTCCCTCTGTATCAAGTTCCACTGCCATCTCTCTCTGTATCACTCTTCCCACTTCTACCTCTGCCTCCACCTCCACTTCCATCTCTATAACTATTTCCATCCTCACCTACATTTCTATCTATACCTCTATCCTCTTTATCTCCTTATATGTGTTTCTGTGGAGAACCCTAATATATAACTGCAAAATTAACCCAACCCCAGCTAGTACAAAAAGATATTGCTACCAAACTATTTGAGGATAGAGGAAGGGAAATGTCCAGGACTAGTGGTAACAAGTTCCCAAAGTGTTCTGTGAGTGTTTTCTGGGGAAAATCCATTCTCCTGTGGCAATCTTGGAGTATTCCCCTAGACGGGGCCACGTTAAGCTATTAAAATGATCTCTCTAAATGTTTGTTTCTCAGTAAACTCCAATCTGCTCCTCCTAGTTATCAAGAACCCAGCTGTCTTAGTTGTTTTTCTCTCATTGCTGAGACCAACTATCTGTCTCCCAGAATTAAGGAAGAAAAGGTTTATTTAGCTCACAGTTTGTGGAGGTTTCAGTCTGTACTCGGCTGGCTCCAAGGCAAGGTGGCACATGGCAGAGGGCAACAGTTCATGGCGGTGGAAGACAGCAAAAGTGACAAGAGCAAAAGGTGGGGGTGGTGCAAGCCTCTTTTCTTCCCTTACATTGTATGCTGGCTATCTGCCCACGCCTGCACTATCTCTGTGCCCTCCTCTTGCACAGGCTCAGGATGGATACCAAAAAACATCCTAGAGCAGGAAGAGCACATCCTTTTCACCCCAGGATAGAGAACTGCTGAGTCACTTAGCCAAGCCTCTAGACTTCTCAAGTTGACACAATCTATCAGTCATAACACCAGCATAATGTCTGGCTTTTCTTAGCTGCTTACCATATTTGAGAACAAATGAATAAGAGAAAGATAAGAATTTCTAGTTCCCAAATCCATTATTTTCCTTGTAACAGCAATGGGTAAAACCATGTTTCGGTCATAATATAATGGATTTTCTTTGCCAGGATTCACCAGTTACACAGAAGGCACTAACTTTAGGAAATCTTATCACAAATGCAAGATGTATCAGCAAATTTTGAACATTACATTGTTTTCGCCCAAGTAATGAATATGTATTGGTTGACAGACTCAGTAGACTTTCTGTCTACTTCTGGTGCTTCTCCACTGGATAGAAGAATTACAAGCAGTAACTTGTTATTGTTCTCCATTCTGGTTGAGTTAATCCAGAATGTTAACCACAATTTTAGGCTTAAAGTTACCATTTAAAAATGATGAAAAGTTACTGTTTTTAACTCCAGCAGATTATGTCTTTGAAATTAGACCATCACCAAGGTTAGCATTAGTTTGATTTGACAATGATTTTTTTTTCTTTGCCTTTTTGAGACAGGGTCTCGCTATGCAGTTCAGGCTGGCATTGAGTGCACTCTGTAGACTAGGCTGGTCTCAAACTCACAACAATCCTCCTGCCTCAGCTTCCCAAGTGCTGGGATTATAGGTGTGCACCACCATGTCCAGGCTTTGACAGTGATTTTTTAATTTGCTAGACAGATTAACTCTCACTGTCAGAACTATTAGAGACTATATGAAGAGAAGAAAAAAAATAGCAATAATTCATATGATATGTCTCATCAGCATAATTTACCATAGCCACAAAGTGGAAAAAAGCAAGTATTAATCAACAGATGAGTGGATAAACAAAATATGGTACATATACAGAATGGAATAGTGTTCAACTTTAAAAAGGAAAGGCATTATGACACAGATATCATGAATGGACCATGAGGATATTATGTTAGGTGAAGTGAGCTAGTCACAAAAAGAGAAATACTGCATTATCACACTAATATGAGACACCTAGGGAAGTCAGGTTCATAGAGACAGAAGGTGGTGTGGTCATTGCTAGGGTACAGGGCAGAGGAGTGTTCTGTGAGTGTTTTCTGGGGAAAATCCATTCTCCTGTGGCAATCTTGGAGTATGCCCCTAGACGGGGCCACTCTAAAGAGAAGAGGGAGTTGTTGTTTAGTGGGGACATAGTTGCAGTTATACAAGATGAACGGATTTCTGGAGGTGAATGGTGGATATGGTTGCACAACAATGCAAATATACTTAACATTACTGAATTTAAAAATGATAGAGATAGTAAATCTCACTTGTATTTATCACAACTAGAAATTTAAAAATAAATGAGAAGATAAGCCATATATACTAATGCCCTTTCAAGGGTACACCCCGCAGTGCCTACTTCTTCCAAGTAAGCCCGAACTTCCTAAAGTTTCCACCACTTTCTAGCAGAGCTACCATCTGGGAACCAAGCCTTCAACATAGGAGCCTTTGGTGGCATTCCTGACTCAAATTACGGCAGTGATTTGATGTGGTTGTACAGCTCCTGAGTGGCTGGGGCAGCCGTAGGTCAAGTTTATGTGATTCCAAAGAACCTATTGGCTTTTGATCAGAAAAAGAAGCCAGGTTAGGACTAGAGTGTGGAATGTGAGGCACCTGCCATGTACACAAAACCCACAAAAAATATCAGTCATCAAAACAAGTGATATAGGTGGGTGATACTAGAAAATACAAAAATCCATGAAGAACAAAATATTAACCTTTTAAATGAAAATAGTCTGAAAGGATGAGGGAGGGGTGTCATGCAAAAGTAAAGATGTCATGCATTACTGTTGGGATAGCTTTACATCACTAATTGAATGATAAAATTGTCCTTTCAAGCCATTTTAATATAAATTTAATATTTAATAAATAAGATAGGACATTTGTATTATTTAAGATGTGCAACAGCAAAAACGTGAAGAGCCATGTGAACTCATGGAAAGAGAAAGTCACACAACAATGTGAAATGTGTCTTAAGGACCTAGTGCTTTGTCATAACTTGGCGTCACACTCAGAAGGCAAGAGATATTTATCCCAATGGTTGCTGATCCTAATTCTCTAACAGACCCTGTTCTTTGTACTGAGACTACATTAATCAGTCTTAGGGTGCTGGAACCATCACACCACTGGAACTCTACCGCTTCCTTGCTGGGAGCTTTTGGAACAGTAATTAACTTCCTTGGATCCTGATTTCATAATCTTTAAAATAAACCTAATGCCTCTTTGTCAATTTCATTGAGTTCTTGTGAGGATGAGATAATGGTTGTCAAGGTGCTTTGTAAAATTGTCGTGATCTGCAAAGTTAACCATTGTTATTGTATGATGGATTCTTTTGTTACAGCCAGAGTAGAGAGCCAAAACTAATAGCCTTCATACAGAATGTGTCATGCAAAAGTTTCTATGCATAGTTATGTTTGGGTGGGCAGGCAGCATGACTTGACTCATGGTCTCTGAATCCATGTATTATTGAGTTCCACACGCAATAGGGAGTGAGTTGATGCAACCATAGGTAAAGATTATGACACTGAGAATTGGCATGAGGTTGCAGATGTTAGGCGTTTTGCAAAGGCAGCTATCTTACAGTGTGGAGGAAGGTTTTGGATATGGCTAAAGTTGAAATAAGGAACAAGAGTTGAGTTTGCAATTAGATGAATGAAAGATGAAAATATTCTTGGCTCTGTTCACCTCTTTATTGAGATTAAGCTTCTGGATACCTGGGCAGTGGTGAGATGCTTGACTAGAGCTAGACACACCAAAGAAGGACAGTTTTTAATCATCTCAGCAGTCTTGAGTTGTTCCTAAGCAAAATATACTAAGGTACCGTCTTTATGAGCATCAGAAAGTCTATAGAATGTGATTTGAAAAAATGCAGTACCTGTGCTAATATGTCAAGTAATTTAAGTAATTATAAATAAATGTATTTATGCCAAAATAAAGTATCAAAGGTACTACTCACACAAGCTAAGCCCTTGAAACTTTCTAAAAACTCTGATGAAAGTATAAGGAAACAGGCCACTTGTTGAAGGAATAATATTGAAAGATCTTTAAGCAGCACCTCTTTGACCTTGTGAAGTCTGAGCCATCTAGCTCAATCTAGCATGATATTTGGCTGTTGGACATGCTTGGCAACATACAGTGTTTTGGTTTCATTTGATCTATTCTACCACACACCTGATTTTTTTCCCCTGAAAAATAGAGCCTTAGATTTGGTGGGCCCCACCCAGATTTCAACACAGGCCAAGCTTTTGTGTGAAGTTCAGAGTGGGAGATTGTTTGGACAAATAATTCATACCCTTTGATGGGAAGAGAAGGGCTGTTTCAGGAAAGAGCTCACCTATTTGTGTGCCAGGTATGGGGGCCCTAGACCTCAATTTGTCAGTACATTAACCTATCCATTAAAAGGATTGCATTTTTATTGACTCCTATTAAGCTGTTGATTGAAAAAATAAAAGTGGCCTTTAAATTTTTCACCACCCGTGACAGGCGAGAGATGGCACATTGAAGGAAGAGACTGGGAATGGAGAACAATTAATGCCAGCATTCTTCTCCCAGTATGTCCTATAGGAACTACTCACTTTCTCAATTGCTTTGGTTAGGTCAGCACTGGCTCTGTGCATTAGCTAAGATGGGCTGTGCCTTCCTATTAGGATTGAAGTGGCTTAAAATGCCTCTTTTTAAAATTTCCATTTGACTGTCCTTGTAAGTCTCTACCATTGTTCATCAACATGGTAGGTGAAAGGAAAGGGCAGTAAAAAGTCTTAGAAGGCAAAGACAACATACTTATAAAGAGAAATATCTTAAAGAGGGCCTTAGCAACTTAAGACAAAGAAAGTTGGTGGTTAGGGAGGGGCTCTGAAAAGAAAAAATACCCTTGGAGATGGGAAAGTTCCAGAATTTAGGATAAACATCATGTATTGCATAATTATAAGAACATATAAGGACTTTTCACAGTTTTCAAGAAGAAGGAACTTTGATACCAGAGACATTATATTCCTAGGAATAAAGGGCTAGAAGGACCCCCTAAGAAGTTTTTCACACAGACCTGGTGGATCCCAGCACTCATTTCCCTATGTTGCATTGATGATATATGTACATAAGCTATGAGGCAAAATTCTTATTTCTGTCTTTCTGGTTTTTTCAATGCAGCAATTTGTGTGCAATTAATTGGAGGCAATCTTCACAATAACCTTATATAGCCCTATTTTTTTAATAGAAGGAATAATCTGTTGTAAATTTGGCTGCTCTCCAGTTTGTTTATTTTAAGCAATACTTTTTCTGTTATGTCAGTGTTAAGTTTATTTTGACTGGGGATAGGCCATGAATCAATATTATTCTAACAAAACCTAAATAATTTATTACTGGCATGTCTTAATCACAGGGGTAAAACTTACAGGTAAAACAGTTCTCTTGTGATACAGTGGCTTTATTTTGATATGTGGTTTACAAGAATGGAATGATTAAATTGTATCTGAACTAGAAATTGTGATTTAAATTCTGTCATCCTACTCTGTGTACAAGAAGCAGTTCTTATACTAAATGTAATGTTTTTCTGACTTGAGAATGAAACAAACATCATTTAAAATTTCCATAAAAGCCAATCATGAAGCTCTGTGTGATCTTTTATTCTAGTTTACTCTGTTGTTAGAGATTTCAAGATTCTTAAGGAACATTTACTTACTAGTTATACCATTTGCTACCAGAGGGGACTTCCTTTCCTAGGTAGGATGCAGAGGGTCCTGACTATTGCTCTGGCTGCAGTAATTAGAAAGAAAATTTAAAAAAATTATAAAAAGCATGTTTTTAGAGGCAACAGGGAGCTATGAAAACACTGAGAGGTATGTGAAATAGACTTCCAAGGAGGAAACTCTTCTGGGTGAGGAGGCAGTCCTCAGCTGTTCCCGCTGTGGTTGTTCACCAAACATGAACATGAGCATGAAGTGGGAGAAAACAGAGGCCTTTTCCCAGTAGGAGACAAGTAGGATCAAACACTTGGCTATTATTTCCCTCAGAACATTTTCGAATTTGGGGCTATACTAGTGGGAAAATGAAGCGTTAAGCTGAAAACCAGTGAAGGGCACAGCTATAACTCCCAGAAACTTTGAGGGCTGAAGACACAAGGGACCCACCTTGATTTCAGTAAAAACCTAGGCCACCTATGCTGTAGAGATAAAAGAGGAGGGGAAGCATAATGACTTTTCCTAAAACTAAAATCCTACCCATTTCTAGTGTAAGCCATTTTTGGATTGAGATGACCAATCCTTCATATTATCTCTCATAGTACCCATGCTTTCCTTTAACAGAGAACAGAGAAATTCTCCCTGGTGGTTAAAATCACCTGCACTATCTGCAGATTTTAATGTCCGTGTCTTGGCTACTTTTCTCTTGCTGCTGAGACAAAATACCTGATGCCCAGAATTAAGGAAGGAAAGGTTTATGTAGCTCACGGTTTGTGGAGGTTTCAGTCCATACTTGGCTGGCTCCAAGGCAGCATGGCACATGGCAGAGGGCAGCAGTTCATGGTGGCAGCAGATAGCAAAAGCAACAAGAGCAAAATGGGAGGAGCGGTGGCAAGCAGCCTGTTTCCCTCCCTTACCTTGTATACAAACTGTCCGCCCCAGGGCAGGTGTAGCACTCACATCCACAGTTCCAACACTGGACCATGAATCAGTCATAAACTCCAGAAGCCCACCCCATGACTGATGAAGCTTTGGGGGGACACCCAGGCACAAACTTTAACAGTCTGGTAAACAATTTAAAAATTATAAGACATGCAAAGAGTCAAGACTATATGAGACTAATAATCAAGAAAAAATAGAAAATCAACAGATGGTCAATATTAAAATTAGCAGCTAAGAATTTTAAAAATAATTATGATTATTATGTGAAATAATAGAGAAAACAGAAAAAACATAACAGGACAGAATTCTATAGAACTGAGTTCTATAAGAAATCAAATGGATGTGCTACAGTGGAAAAATACAATACCTGAAATGGTACAGCAGAATATAGAACTAGTGACCACTGAAGTTCAGATTTTGAAAAGATAGATGTGCAGAAGTTTCCCTGTGAATATGCTCACAAGGTCTCATATATATATATAATAGATTTTCCTGGATAAGTGGAGGAAGGAAATGGGGAAGGAAAAATTTTCAGTGATAACAGCTGAGAATTTCACCAAACTGAACCTCTATTAAAGTAGTTCATGGAATCCTGAGCAGTAAGTGCAAACAAAAAAAATACCTAGGTACGCTATAGTGAAACTACTAAAGACCAAAGCAAATAAAAAGAATCATATGAACAGCTAGAGGAACAAAAAGTATGCTGCCTTTAAAAGATTCATAATAAAACCGATAGCTAAATGCTCATGAGAAACAATAGAATTCAGAGGCCAGTAGAATGACACAGGAAACAGGAAGACAGAACTTTTGCAAAAGGGAAGGGGACAAGTGGGGGGGATAGGAAAGGGATAAAAAAAGAATTAAGATGTGTTATGTACATGTACTGACTCCCCAAGATGAATGTAAGCATTATGTACTGTAAGTATGTAGTATAAAAATGAAAGATAGTGATAAAAGAAAAATAAATGTCAAATTAATGAGTATTTTTCAACAGTGAAAATGTTGTTTTTCTTTTTTCTTTTCTTTTTGGTGTCAGAATTGAACTCAGGACTCATGCACTCGCCAGCCAGGTGCTTATGCCGCAGAACTGTATCCCTGGCCCTCAACACTGAAAATGAAGTACAGATACTTTTAGGCAAAGAAAAATGGGGGGAATTCAATGTAATAGCTTTATCCTGAATGCAAAACTTTTTCTCCAGGCAGAAGGAAAAAAAATATGGTAATATGGAGAAGCAAGAGGAAATGAGTAATACTAGGAGAGGTAAACATGTGGCTCAATGTAAGTTATTATTGATTGTACAAAACAATAATTTTAATATCTTAAAATTAATGTAATGAAAGTGTATAATAACAAGCAACAGGTGGGAGGGAGGGAAATGGAGTTATGTAGGGTAAGGTTGATAAAAGGCATAATGTGTATTAGACTGTAATAAGTAAATATAAAAGTATGTTGTAGCCTTTCAGTTAATCATTAGAAGAATATAAACAAAGACATATCTACCATGTTTTTAAAAGAAAATAAATTAAAAAGTGAAAGTATTCAAGTAGTAAAAGGTGAGGGAACGGTAACATTTGACACATATTTTTCCCTATGTTCTAGTCACTCTTATCTAAGTGTTCAAGTGATCTTCAACGTTTTTGTGATTGCACATCTTAGCATTTATAAATGAAGTGGCTGAAGTTTAAGATTCTTACTTGAGCAGAACATACTCTTAATTTGCTTATGTATAAATAGAATTTACTCTACATCTTCGTTAGTAGCTCATTTTCTCTTGTACGGGTGGAAAATCTTTGAGACAAGTTCGCTGCCTCCTTCACAGGCCACAGGTACCACAGGCTTCTGTTTGTTTGTTGTTTGATTTGTTACCTTGGATGCCTGGAGGCCTCTTACGATGACGTTCTCCCAAAATGGAGACTTTTAACACCTCTCTCACAGAGGAGAAAATTGTAGGATGCCTAGGCTTGTCCATATTGTTCTTTGTTGTTTTAAAGTGTCTAGAGAGAGGGTCTAATTCACAGACAGTCATCTCTCAGTATCCTGGGGAGATTTGTTCCAGGACCCCTCACAGACACCAAATCCATGGATGCTTAAGTCCCATCTATAGTAGAATGGTGTAGTGTTTGCATATAACCTATGCACACCTTCCTGTATACTTTAGATAATCTCTATATTACTTATACTACCTCATTCAACATAAATGCTATATAATTAACTGTCATAAAATTGATCAGGAAATAATGACAAGAAAAGGTGTTTGTACATGTTCAGTGCAGATGCGATTGTTTTTGGAAGTTTATGATCCGCGGTGGATCGCATCCACGTGCAGGGAACCTGTCAACACAGAGGGCTGACTCTACCTGTATCCTTGCTGCAAAGAAGACAGGAGAAGTGAATTTTTGATTTATTTTAGGGGAGGTGGGACTGCTAAAGTAGAAGTCACCTAAATACAGGCAGAGCATTTGAGAAATGTGTTGTAGTGTGTGTGTGTGTGTGTGCTCACTCCCAAGGCATGCCTGACAGATATCCTTACAGGAAGTGAAGCTCGAGGATGCTGAGTGCCATCCAGGAGTTTTAGAACATTAAATAATGGCCTAGGGGTTGGAGCTCAGGACTGTTGGCTCAAGAACTCATGAATTATTCCAAACTGTCATTCATTGGATTCCTTCTGGGTCTTTGTGAGACACTCTATACATAATGCTTACGGGAAAGATGCCAGAACTTGCTGGCACTTCAGGACTGACAAGCTAGGGCGTGAGATAGTGAACTTGGAAGGCAATCAGTTTGACCTTCTACTGTGGTAAGGTCCTCATCGCGTGTTCTTACTTAAACTTGACATTGCTGGAGCAACATAATAAAAATTTCTATACCAATTGACTGATAATTCTCACCTCCCAAGAATCTTATATTTTCTACCCAAATGGCAGCATGAAAATGAGATTCCCAGAGGGGAGGTTGTCCAACCGCTTAGGAATTAACAAGTGAAACAAGGGATATTGGAAGTTTTTATGGTCCAGTAACAAAGTAAATCTCATCCCTATAAAAAGACCAAATGTCGTGGCTAACTTGCCATGGATTTAATTGTGTGTATAAATACTTTAACTCATGCTGTATAATTATAAACACTAATTTGATAAACTCATCTTTTAGATTACACCGGTAACATGGAAACATATTGGAGGAAGTATTTTCAAATGACTGGATTTACCCTCCTATATTTCCACAAATAATGACCCACTTGCATTTACATTATATTCAGGTTTTCATTTTTCAGGTGCTTTTCACTTTTCTCAGCACGGGCAGGTGGGCAGTGTCATCCTATTTGACGGGAAGGAATCCAACTATAGGTATGTGACTATACTCACTTATTTTTAGTTGGCTTCAAGTAAAAAAAAAAAATGGGTCAGAAACATAAAACACAGATGGAAAAGAAGTGTGAGAAGTAAGATGCTAATGAGGATGAACAAAAAACAGCAGGGATCAGCAACAGGTTCCAGTTACTGATGTAACAAATACATCACTGATCAGTTCAGAAAGATAAAAGCTTTATTTCGGCTCACAGTTTTGGAGGTGTCCGTCCATGATTGATTAGACCTGTTGCTTCAGGGCATGTATTGAGGAAGCATGTCATGGCAGCAGTGTGTGGCCAAACACTCCCCTCATGAGCAGGGAGCAAAAGAGAGAGAAAGGAGACCAGAACCCCATGATCCCCCTTGAGGGTACACCCCCAGTGACCTAAACACTTTCTACTAGGCCTTGCCTCTTAAAGTTCCACCACACTAACAGCACCAATCTAGGGACCCAGTCTTTAACTCATGGGCCTTGGGGGGATATTCCAGATCCAAATTATAACAGCCCATCTCATGCTGGCAATGACTATGGTTGTGCATTTTTAGAACACCAGAAGCATAGCTTATTTTTCATAGTAAAGATATTTTGCCCAGGTCCACCTGTAGGGAAATAACTCAATGAAATAAAATATCTGACTCAAGAGGCAAAATTACATGACTTAAATGAATCAACCACACAGGGACTACTTGGCTTGGGTAATGCCAGCAACATTTTCTGCAGTGAGGGTCCAAACATCAAAATAACATTTTCTCTTTGGTGCAAGATACTGTGTTTTGACACCTACACTTGTGTACACCTAGACTGTTAGCTTCTGAGCTGCTCTTAGTTTTGAGGGGACTCAGTCTTGCTTATATGTATGGGTACATTCAAGACCATTCAAGGGCAGCATGTCTATAGCAACCTCTGAAATGGACTGTTAGCAGTGCAGACCTGAGATGCTTGAATAGGAACAATGGAGCCTGACTGAACACCAGGAATGACAGCCTAGGTATTTCAAGTCAGAGGCCAGCAACTAGTGCTTGTGATTGATTCTGGATAATTGAACATGTATTACAGCCTAGAGGGTGGTCTTCTTTAGAAGGAATAATTTTCATATCAACTCCAAGAGCAGGCCAAACCCAGCCTTCTGCCTGTTTTGTAAATGATGTGGGACCCAGTCATACCCTTTCATTTAGGTATTAACTCTGACTGTTTTCATGCCTTAACAGGGGAGTTAAGTAATTGTATCTGAGACTATGTGGATGGAAAAGGCTGAAATATTTACTGTCTGGCTCTTTATAGAAAGATTTTGCTACCACCCTCCCACTGTGACGATTCAGAAGCTACAGACACACAAGGGCAGCTATGTGTGGTTGGTTGCCGCTGGGACTCATAACAGCTCTTGCCCCTGTAATTCTTCCTTTGAGTTGCAGTTTTAAAACTACTTCTTCAAATGCCAGGTCTTCTTGCTTTCTTGGGATTCACTGTGCGTGATGTAGCCCTTCATGTAAAATGGTCAGTGGGTTACAGTCCAGAAGAAGTTCTTATCAAAATATTATCAGTAGTTCAATATTCAGTCAGTTTTTCTGTAGGCCTGGAGTTTTTCCAAACTGGAGTTTCATGATAAAATAAGAATTTCCTTGATTTTTTATCCTCAGATACACAACATATGTTTATAGAGACATAGGTTGGACAATATTTATAGCAATTTTTTTGTGATTGGAGATTACTTGTAGTGCGGTTTATTTATTCATATGGTAAATAAGCAGCTTTGAAAAAAATAAAGATGCCTTCTATTTAAGTCTTGGGCAATTAAGGTATTAAATGTAGAATAGTGTGATATGCTTCCATCGGTCTGGAAAGGAGAGAAGGGTACAGTGGAGTAATATGGATATGGTTAGTTATGGTTTACATCTAGATGTCCCTCAAGAGCCTTATGTGCTCCCAGGTGGGGTCCTGGAAGTGCTATATAGAGATGCCATAGCTATCTTGCTTTTAGAAGTTGGGGCCTGGTGGGCAGAGGCTGGTTGATGGGGTGTGATCTGCAAGGATAGATCTCTTGCCTCAGCTCCTCTCTTCTCTCTCTGCTCCTGGCCACCATGGTATGAGCAACTTTTCCTTCATCATGTCCCCTTGCCATGTTGTTTGTTCCTTGGAGCCAGTGGGCCATGGATTGAATTGTGAGCCAAAATAAACTCTCTTTTAAGTTGTGGATGTTCGGTATTGTTTCTCAGAGACAAGAAAGTGCCTAAGACATGGCTATAGATTTTTTCCAATTGTTATTTGTTGTTCGAACTAAAATATTCCCTGAAGGGCTCATTTGTTCAAAGATGTGGCTTACAGAAAATGATTGGATTATGGGAGTTTTATTAACTTCATCAATGGATTAATCCATGGATAAGTTTGCAAAAGAATGTGCTATTAAGAGGCAGGGCCTTGTTGGAAGAAGTAGGTAACTGGGGCATACCTTTAAGGGTGTATCCCTTCCTCTCTCTTTGGCTCTTGTCCTAGTCTTTGCTTCCCAGGTGCTATGGGTTGAACAGTTTTGCTGTGTGATACCCCTTCTGTAGATATTTCTGCCTTGGAGTCAGCTTACCATGTACTGAAATCTCTGAAACTGTAAGCCAGTGTTAATGTGTGTATGTCAAGCATTTTTCCCCAGTAATAACAAGTTGATTAATACACTTTCAATTCCTGGGAAGTTATATGGGAAATTGGTAATACTGATTGCTTTCAGGGAGGGGAGCTGAATGACAGAGGGTAGGCTTAGGAAGGAGACATTTTTCTGCATAGCATTTTCTATGCTTTCAGTTTTGAATCATGTGAGAAAATTATCTTTAAAAATAAAGAAATAAATCTAAAGGAAACGTGTAGGTGAGCAGCTCATATTGCATTTTCCAAGAGGTGTAACTGTTCGTAAAAGCCAGACTGAATCTTTGTCTAAATCAGAGCTTTGAGGCTCCTCAAAAGGAAGTTTAAGGTGGAATGAATGCTTTGGTGGTGGCAGAGATGAGATGACATTCAGTACCTTTTTAAAAATCCAGTGGATTTGCTGACAAAAATATTAGCAAACTTCAATTGGAAGCAGATATCTGCTCATTAATGTGCCTGACTTTCCCATCTGCTTCTCTCATTCCTCTGATGGGTGCTTAACCCGGCTGATGAATAGGTTAATGCAATTACTGCTACTGGACAATCCTACGAGGTTAAGAGATGTATAATACAGTGCTTATGTTTTAATTACTAAAGCATAGCTTTACCAGTGAACTATGTTTGCTAGTGGGTTTCCACTGCCCAATCAAGATTCAGGGACTTTATTAGTAGCTAGATGAACCAGCCATGAAGGGGTCCATTGGTATTTGATGTTGTAACTTTGTGATTTTTATGCTACTGAAAGAAACTTTAGCTATTCTAAGTTCAAGAGACATTCTTTTATGATTTTCTTTAAAAGGTACACTTATTCCCTCTCATATTTAGGTTAAAAAATCATATGGCATTAATATTAGTACCATATTTAGTAGTGTCCCTGCAAAAAACTTCATATGTTAAAGTAATCTTCCTAAACATCTTGCTTAAAAGTCACTTATTTATGTTCATTGAAAAATATTATTTAAAAGATCAGTGTTAGGTAGAAACTTTTAGAAAATTCAAGAGATTTTTTTTCAATTATGGATGTGTTGAAAGTAATACTTGAAATAATAAATGCTTTATTTACTCGGGATAGGCTTATTTTCAGCTGAGCCAAATTTAAGGCAGCTTTGAAACTTTTAAGTAACATAAAGTACTTTTCTCATCTTGTGCCAAAGTTGGATGCCGACAATAATTTATATTTAATTTTTGATGCAGTTATCTATCATAAGTAATGGTGTGGGCTGCTCACAATATTCTATTCCCCGTTATGTGGTTTTCTGAAGACCGTGGTTTCTTTGTATTGCTACTGGGAATTAGCTTCTTGCTGATGAATTTCTCTTCAGAAGAGATATCAACTATGAGTTTCAGTGCCATATTCTTGCACTTTAACTTACAAAACAGGTACAGGGTGTGCATATTCCCTTTATTTCATGGAGGTTTAGGAACAAAGCACTCTTTGTGTTTAAAAAAATATTTTAGCAAGACCGTGGTACTTGGTGATGCATACTTTTGAAATTGGCTGAAAGAATTGATTAAAATCACTTCGTGTTTTACCATGTCATTTCCAACAGCCTGCTTTCTTTGGCCTACAATGTACTTGAATAGCTAAGAAAGCCTCTTGGTAATTGGTGGTCACACTGGCCATACCATTTTGTACAGAATAAATACAATTTGGCTTAGTGATTAGACTGGGAACATTCAAGCGTTTTTGGAAAGATCAAGCAATATATCACACACTAATTTTACCGTGTATTACTCAGCCTCCCTTTTCTCGTCACCAAGAAACAGGCCACTCTGGAGTGCAGGCCCCGTGTGGGCAGGGACTTTGCTCGTTTCTTTATTACGTTACCTCCATCATCAAAAGCGTAGCTGTGCTTAGCACACTGCAGATGCTCAATTGGTATTTCTGAGTTGAAAGTAGGAATGAACCGAGCTTTATGTCTCCCAAAGGTAGACGCAGATGTGTATGGAGTCAGCGGCTGATCAGAAGCTTCTGTCTTTTCCCTGTCATCTTCCATTCACTCTAAGGGCCTCCTGGAAGCAATGTCAGGCACAGTCAGATGCAGTATTTCTTACTGCAGCCTTTTACAGCTGTACACTTCAGAGGATTTGTAGATAGAGGTACAGTACTTTTTCGATAGAATTTTCTAACTACTGACAGGCTATTTTGACTTTGGGAAAATTACAGCTAGCTTGTGATGGTGAATTATTTCATATAAATATTTAAGATATTGTACAGACTCCTCAAGAAAGTCTTACACAGAGTTGCACCCAAAAATTTGCACACTTTGATGTTATCAGTCCCTGGCAATTACAAAACTACAGGTAACTTTTCTTTGATATTAAACAAAACAAAAATAGCTTAAAAATGTATAAGCAAGAAAAATTTTCAAATGCTAGATAACATAATGTCTCATTTACAAGGCAAGCTGTAAGATTATTCCAAAGTTTCAGGTAGATAATAATGATTGCAGTGGTATTAATAATAAAGCAATTATCATAAATATTTTCAAGCTCTTTGCTGAGTGTTTTATTTGTATCATTCATTTAATCCATTCGTAGCCTCATGAAATAAGTACTATGGTACTTTTTCAGATGACAAGGTTAGACTCAGAGAAATTAAGCTACTTGGTGAAGGTAATCATAATAGCAAGTAGTGGAAGCATGTGTAGTTGAGCCCACACCTATCTGACTTCAAAGCCCAGTGCTCCTTTACTAAGTTGAGTAAGATGACCTTTGGACTGTGAGAGAAAGCTACTGGTTAGAGGAAAAGAAGTTGTACTGGGAAACTCTTCCATAGAAATCATTCAGTAGAGTCATAGGATAAAAATTATTGAAAAGATTCAATCTTTAAAATGATCTTTGTGAGAGATTTGAGGAGAGTGGATGGTCAGAAAATTGAATGAGTCCTCATAAAGAGTCATCCAACATATGGCACAAACATTTACTGAGCAAGTCTTATGTGTCAGGTTTCTGTTTTTTATTTTGTTTTGTTTAGTTTTTGGCTTTTTTGAGATAGTGTTTCACTATGCAGTTCAGGCCTGCCTTGAACTCATTTTGTAGCCCAGACTGGCCTTGAACAGCAGCAATCCCCCTGCCTCAGCCTCCTGCGTGCTGGGATGACAGGCGTGCACCACCATGCCCATCTGTGTGTCAGGGTCTGAGCTTGATATTCAACATTGACTTGATCACAGACCTGCTTTCCTGATCTTATAGCCCCAGTATTTCTCTATGCTTTACTCTTTTCTTCCCTAAGATTGAAAAAGAGAAATAGAGAAAATCATTGCACTACAATGTCTGCTTGACTTTCAGCTTTGTAGTTTGCTAGTTTCATAAAAAGAATGGAACATTTTTGTCCAACACAGAAAATACATAGGGCGTGAATAGATAGGCATCTTTGGAGAAATATTTATTTTCTTCTGTTAATATTGAAATAGCATACAGTTATTTTCCTAGACTAATGGAAGTGGTAGAAGCTGTTTTTAAAAACCATGCAGTGTAAATGTCTTTTTGCATATCCTACTTGCCTGGAGAATCCTGGAAATGAGATATGTTTCTCAAAGAGACTGAGGAAGAGTGAAGACAAACAGAAGAACAGGAACAAATTCCAATCAGCCCTTTTTGATACTGTCAAAACTGTTCAGTTATACTGTGCATTCCTTGTCAGGGACTGTCATGGGAAATTAGATCTGATAGCTAGAAATTGATTGCATAGATTTTTTTTCTTCTGTGTAAGGTATATTAAATAATACCCCCCAAAACTGACATATTTAAAGTCCTTGCTCTTAAGCATGCAAAACTCTCCTGATTTTCACAACTGTAGGTCACCTGATGTGGACACTTTGTGGACATGTTAGAATCAGTCCATTCTCCAGGTACATCTTGTGTGTAAAGCTACCTGGGCTTTTATTTTTTATTTATTTATTTATTTATTTATTTTTTTTTTGGTTTTTCTCCGGTACCGGGAACCGAACTCACGACCTTGCGCTTGCCAGGCAGGCGCTTTGCCGCTGAGCTAAATCCCCAGCCCCTACCTGGGCTTTTAGACTCACCTTCTTATTGATGCAACAATGGCCGAAGCAACAAGAGTGTTACAGAGCTGCCGACTTCCACTTTCCCTGCTACTGGTCCTTGTCCTGGTGAACACTGAGAAGTGGTAATTGAGAAAGTAAAATCTGAGAAGAACAATCAAAGAGTGAGAAAAACCAGCCTCCGAATAATTAACAGCGAAGATTTGCCCATAACACAGTAGCCTACCTATCCGTACTTTTCAAATATTCCCATTAAAAAAAACAGAATCGGAATGCCATAGGCGTCTCTGGAGACAAGGCAGATGTAGCTACAGAGAGACTCCTTTTGGTAGTTCCCCTTGGGAGCCTGTAGTGTCTATTTTCAGTAGAATTCTAGCCAGCAGTCAGGGTACATGGCAGCACCATCTGAAAAATCCGTGTGTGCAGCCACAGTAGTACATTTAAATTTTTCCATGATTGTTCTTTTAACAGAAAGCATTAAAAAAAATTAAGTTTATTTTAAAAGACATTTTGTATCAATTTTTGTCATAAGTTTTGCTTGTTCTTCTGGCAGCAGTTCCATTTCTTTATCTCTTGTGCAGTGCGCATGATGGACTAACCAGGAAGGGAAAAAAGATGAACAGAAAGAGTGAGCATTTAGCAAATTATACAACGAATGGATCATTACTCCCCAAGAACCAGGGCTCCTGTAATTTTCTGACCGCGTGCAATTTTCTCATAGAAGCCCCTTGGCTCTTGGGAGCGAATGCAGCAATTGGGAACTTCGGGAATGATGAGTGTTGCCATGTGTTCAACGCTGTGCTTTGGCGTAAAACCACATTATCTTCTACTCTGCTTTGTGAATCTGAATGTGTACTGAGATGTCATTGAGGGATGTAATTCTAACTCAGGTATATTTAAGTCCATTTTTGGAGAAGTTAGGTTAAATATTAACGCCTCAAAAATGTGAATGTAACTTCTAAAGTTTCACTCAGTTTCTCAGAAATGAGAACTAAAGTTATTTTTAGAGATTACAGTTCAATGGAGACAGTGATCTATTGGTCTGATGCCTCTTTTTATGACATTACTCCTGAAATGTTGCATATTTTCATGCTTAGAAATACCCTCTAACTTTGTAACATACCCTGAGGATTGTATTGTGCCTGTTCTTTGCTCCATAAATCACATAATGGCCATTGTCCAAAAGCAATAAGACCTGACCTGATGTCTGATCCGTAGATGAATGTCGCATGGTTCATCTTGGGCCTGTAAGAGGTGAAGGCTCTTGCTCTGCAGGCTCCACACTCTGGGCCTGCGGCCACGGCAGTTCTGACTCTACAGGAAAGGTGGCTTGAGTATAGGAACAACCCTGTCGCTGCCTGTCTCTTCATGCTTACACTTTCTCCAGCAGCCAGCTTAAAATTGCAGTGCAGTTTTCACACGATTTTTACATCAGGGTGATTATTCATGTAGAAATTCAGTTCAGCACCCATAGGACCACAGTATTGCCCATTCGGGGGGGGGGTGCACTATCACCCCAAGGAAGAGTTCTGCAGTAGAACCAGGACTGATCAAACCGCTCCATCTTTAACAGCAAGTGAGAAAGAAACTACTGCTTGAAAGTCACCTTCAACCCCATGACTTTTAAAATAAAGCAGTGAACTCACTTGGAGCAGCAGCTGTGTCTGTATTACATTATACCCAGGACACTGGAAACATCGGCAACAGGTTATTTTCTAATCCAAATCAATGTCCAAGGCCAGCTAGAGGAGTGTGAGTAAAAGTGATTTTCCAATCTCAATTAAAGAAGCTTAGAAAATCAGGAACACCGGGCCGTAAGTAGGTGTACTGGTTTGGGGGTTTTAAGACACTGATAATAGCTTCTTTGATTTTATATTCTTTTCATTTCCTACTGCTTTCTTTTCTAACTCTTTTCTCCCCATGACCCCTCCTTCTCCCAAGTCCCTGAAACTGTAACCTAACTTCATTATCCATTTCCCCCGTTATCAAGTGTTACAGAACCTTCATTTTTAGCTGAGGACATGATTTGTCTTTCCTCCATACGGTTCCCAGTCTCCTTGTAGTTGGGGAGAGCTATAAGAGTAAATTATACAACATGAAGAAGCACTGTGAGAGTACTTTCTGGCTTGGTCCCTTAAGGGGACATGACCTGTTCCTTTCCTTCTCTACTAGGAATGAGAACAGGGAAATGAACGAACTTGGACCATTCAGATGAGAAAAATACCCCAAAGGCGTGTCAGGGCAATGAAGTAGAATCCTGGGTCCCTGACAGAATTCCCCCAGTCCAGCACCACATAGCCCCAGACTGTTATACACACTAGAATCTCTTGCTTATGCCATTATTGTATTGGGTGTTTATCAGTAGCTGTCTCCATGTCCTAATACATCACTCTGAGCACCCACAAGGGCCGCTTACTCCCTCAGCACCCATTTCCACATCCTAGCTTCCACCTTCTTTGGGGCTGTCCAAAGTGTAGTCCCGTGGCTCTCTCTTTATCTTCAATTTGAATGAATATCAGGAGGATGGATCTTCTTAAAATGCAGGTGTTTAGGCCTCGCCTCTAGAGGCTCTAGCTTAGAACACCTAGGGATAGGTACAGAATCTGCATTTCCAGCAAGGTCCTCAGGTGATTTGAATGAAGGCAACCATGGCTATCTCTTGAGAGGCACTGACGTGGCTCTGTGCCTGGTACAACACACACACTCAAAGAAGCTTGAGAGTCTTGATTGCAGCACCTCAATAGGTTCTACCAATGATGTGCAGTATCTATGAGATACTTCAGCAGCTGCCCTGTTGACTCACCTGCCTCAAAAGTATCAGTAATATGATGGCTTAAGTAACAATGGTAACCACTATGGAATCGGGTACTTGACATGATGTAGAAAAAACCAAGTGGTGGACACAATTTTTTTTATGTAGGAAGCTGCTTTCATATGATACTTAACTTGCAGAGGCAGAGTTTTGTTCTTGGTTCTTTGTTTTAGCGGAGTATAATCTGTAGGATAGTTATAATGCTTCCTAAGGTTTTTAACTATTCATTCTTGAGTGGGAATAACGCTGAAGCTCAGTGAAAAGCCATGCTTCATTACGATAGTCTACGAACAGTTGATTGCTTTCTTT
The DNA here is from genome assembly GCF_000276665.1 of Chinchilla lanigera. Lineage (NCBI taxonomy): Eukaryota > Metazoa > Chordata > Mammalia > Rodentia > Chinchillidae > Chinchilla > Chinchilla lanigera. Next base: position 34,999,321 of record NW_004955407.1, on the reverse strand, counting down.
CTTTGTGGTGGGTTGTGCTGGGTTTGATCCAGAGAAGACAGAGGAGGCAGCCAGCCTATGTCAAGGTGCAGGATGAACTGTGTGGGCCGAGCTGAGTGCCTGAGTGCCACTTGACGGCAGTGGGAAAAAGGCTGGTGGCTGAGAGGCTCAGTTTCTGACAGAGGCAGAATTGATCCTGAAATGCTGAGTACCATTAGAGGATACTAATCAGAGGAGTGAACTCGCCAGCTATCAGGGCCATCATTTTGGCAGAAGCACAAAGGAAGAACTGAAAGGAAAAAGACTGGACATGGGGATGCCAGGTAAAGCAGCCAAGAGAACTGTGGGTTTGGAAGGCTGAGGGTAGGATGCAAGGGGAAGAAGATGGGCTTGGTGCTAGGGATGTAGTGAGGAGGAGGAGTCTGGGATTAAGTATTGTTTCTGTTTTAGGCACCTGGCTGAGGGCGGAGGGATGATGTCCTTCATTGAGAATACAAACAGCAGAGGCGGAAGAGGAGGGAAGTGTTGATGGCTTTAGATTTACATCTGTTGGATTTGAGGAACACGTGTCCTTGAGGGGCTCACCAGGATGGGCGTTCAATGAGAATGGAGCAGAGGGCCCAAGGGGGAGCTCCATGCAAATCAAACGAGAAGTGCCCCAAGCTAGGGCTGCCTTGACTCAGACTTGCACAGACCCCATGTCTGCCTGTGTGCGAACACTCAGCTGCTTTGTGAAGCTGTCCTAGAGGACGTCATCCTGCTCTGTTTACTCTCCTGGATCCCCTGTTTCACAGGACAGGTGTAGCACACATGGTGCTGAGCCGTGAATTGTACAGGTGTCTGTCACTTTATAAGCAAGGTAGCGAGTGCTTTGAAGTCATGGGCTTCAACCTGTTTTCTTAATGTAGATACTGTATTAGGTGCAGGGCAGTTGTAAGATAATAGTTCCCTAAGGGAAAGGATAATTCAGTTGCTATTTATTTTCAAGTCTTTCAATGGCAGCCTTGCTGTTCAGCTATTTTAATGATCACTTTTTGAAAGTTTTTATGTAAAACTTCCTTTTTTATGAAGCAGTAAGGAAAACCTCAGTGGCATTTTGGAAACATAATTTTTCTTTTCTACTCTTCCCGTCTGCCTTCCTAGGTTCATGTCGTGCTGGGTTTATCTCCAGCCTTAATGTCTTCTTCTCACTGATCTTTATTCATGACTGGAGTTTTCACTTCCAGGAGAATTTTTTTGGTTTTGGAAGTCCCTTTGCTTTTACTTGTGACTATTGATAACATGCTTTTGAATCAATATTGCATGAAACAGTAAAATTAGATTTTCTATAAATATGGTTATTTTTCCAGTTGTCTGTTATTTAAAAGTGATAAAAGAAAACCAAAGAATTGATTTGAGGGTCAGGTGAAAAACTGCTTTCTCTGTAGATTAGCTTGGATTTGAAGCTGATTTAATTTCTGCTGTGCATGGTTGAAGTATTTAGTATCTGGATTAACATTTCTGTTATATTTAAATATTCATGCTTCCTAAAGGAGGATTTACCAACAAAGGGTTCTTAAAAAATGAACAATGAATGAACTTTTGTGTTAACCTTGGCATGTATATTAAGATTATATACTAAGCCAACTCCTTACAAAGAGTTTAAATCTAAGTGTTGTAAATTTTATTTGAATAGTTTGTGTCTTAGTGTCTTTGGAGGCAGGAAAGGTGTATGACTGTGAATATTTGTGCATAATTTTTGAGACATTCTGAAGCTGATGTAGCATATCAATTAAATCATGTTTTTATTTGTCTGAATAAGAATAACTGGAAGTCTTAGTTCCTTTAAATCTGGGTTGCACGATTTCTCAGAACAGTTCACATATTTTCTGCTTAGAGCCACTCAGGTGGAATTTTCACATACAGAACACACTTGTCCTATCATCGACTTCAGAATTTCTGAGAAAGTGTCTTGGTTATTTTTCTCTCATTGCTGAGACAAAATACCTGACACTCAAAATTAAGGAAGGAAAGGTTTATTTAGTTCATAGTTTGTGGAGGTTTCAGTCCATACTTGGCTGGCTCCAAGGCAGAGTGGCACATGGCACAGGGCAACCATTCATGGAGGCAGAAGATAACAAAAGCAGCAAGAGCAAAAGGGAGGAGTGGCAGCAAGCAGCCTCTTTCCCGCCCTTACATATGCAAACTATTCGCCCCAGGGTGGGTGTAGCACTCATACCCATAATCCCAGCATTGGACTATGGATCAATCAAATATCTAGAATCCTGCCTCATGACTGCATGAGGATTTGGGGGGACATCCAGACACAAACCATAACAGAAAGGGAGGCTAGGTATTGTCCCTGTAGCTCCAGGTGATCCTGGTCTCCCTGCCAGCTGAGAACCACTGCTTAGTAGAATGGTTCCAAGGAGAGAGCAAGGATGCTGTGCTGAGGCAACAGGTCTGCCTTCCTGCAACTGAGACAGATCTTTGCAGTACCACTTATGGTGAAGACCAGGCCCATAATCTTCTTGCTCACAGTAGTAGCTGCTGGAACTACAGAGTAGAGGTAGAATCACAGTATGGTAGCTCTGTAGACTTTAGTCTTAAACTTGTTACTATACTTTAACTCTGTGAGTGTTATCATGTGATGTCTCTGTGACCATCTCTGCTCTAAGCTCCTAAGGATATGATCTGAGTCTGCATTGTTTACAGGCATTATTGAAGGCCTTGACTCACAGCAATACTCAATGTGCTTTTATTTGCTAACAGTCAGGAAAGTTACCAGTTAACTTGTACCAAGTATCATGTATGAGCTGTTTGCCAGATTGCCCCACCCACCTGTGAGGTCCTGCCCCTCGCACAAACCTTGCAATGCTACAAAGCTAGTTTGTGAGGTCAGTGGTGATGGTTCTTATCTGTAGCTACTTAAGCCCCAGTAGGGGCTTTTCCTGAGGTTGCATGATGAGACTTAGTCTGCTCAGACCTAAGAGGAAAAACCACCAAGGTATGAACTCAAGTGGGCATGATTCTTATTTCTACAGATAGTGGTTACTCATGTTTCTGTTCTCTTCCAAGTATCACCCCAGAGTAGTGAATTTAGGGTAAACCATGGTAGCTTCCTCTGAGACTCTGTTCCTGAAGCTCACATCCAACTGGCTTCTGCATGAACTTCACATTGTTCTTTGGTGTTTGCCAGTCTTCTGTATTTGTTCAATATGAAAAGTATCTACCTTATTAAGATATGCATGTTAACTTTGATTTAATATTTAAATTTAAAATGTAATCTAGTATTATAATATTTTGATATTCTGCAGTTCCTCTAAATTCATAAAAATGGATATAATCACTTTATTTTATTTTTTGTTTTGTTTTGTTTTTTTTTCTGGTACCAGGAATCAAACTCATGACCTTGTGCTTGCCAGGCAGGCGCTGTGCCGCTGAGCTAAATCCCCAGGCCTGATCACTTTAAATTTAGAGACAATGAGCAAATATAGTTAAACATAAATTTCCCCGTAGTTGACTTGGAACGTATGCCTGCTGGTTCGGCAAATTAGGCTCTTACAGGATGATGGTACTAAATTTCTCTGGTTGCGGTTTAACCTGTGACATTTATGATGCTATGAACTGAATCAACTAACATTTATATAGATATTCTACGGTGATTATTTCATGAGTGCTGAAGGACCACCTGACAAACTTCAATTACAGATTCCAAGGCCCTATCCAGATCTGCTTTTTTACCAAACGCTTACGTGATGCTGATGCTGCTAGCCTGCTGAGTCCCCTTGGAGTAACAAAGGTGTCACAGAATTGGAAAATGCAGTTTCAAAGGAAATGGAAGGTAGATGTATGTTTCTCAGACTTCTTACCAACAAGTCAACCAATATGATTATTAAATTGACTCTGTAGTTTTCCAAGAAAAGAGAGTGCATGAATTCTTATCAAATTTCTTCACTAGGACAGCTTGGCATTGAGTTTGACTGCTGAAAATAAAAATTTAATTGATTTTCAATTTTATTAAATAAATGTTCCTTGAGTTTACTTCTGCTGGGGGAAGACTTTTCAGTATAATGTTATTGCTCCATTGTTGAAGGGCAAAAGTATTTCTTTCTACTAAACCAAATGGTCACGAGAAAGAGTCAAAGAAGGGAATGAGCAGAAGTTGTATTGTCACTCGTATCGAAACAACCAAAAATAAAATTGTATTATATTAGCATTTTACTTGGTCACTGCAATGCTCCATTTTATGTGTCAGATTGACTGGGCCATGGGCTCAGGTATTTGGGCTAACATTCTAAGTGTTTCTGTGAGGGTGCTTTTAGATGAATTTAATATCTAAGTTAATAGACTGAATACAGCAGACTGTCCCCCCTCTTGTAGGTAGACCTCATTTAATTAATTAAAGGCCTGAAAAGAATAAACATGCTGGCTTCCCCAGAGTGAGAGAGAATTCCTCTCACTCAGTGGTCTTCCACTTGGGACCCTGACTTTTTCCTGCTTCAGATTTAAATGGAAGCAGCAGATATTCCTAGATCTCCAGCCTGCCAATGTTTGGCCTGAGACTTAAACCATCGATTCTTTCTGTTCTGAAGCTTCGAGACTCTGCCTGGGACCGCACCTTGGGCTCTCATGAGTCTTCTGGTTCCTGACTCATCTTGTAGCTCTTGACTTGTCACCGTCCATCACAATGCAAGCCATTCCTCATAATAAAGTTCATTCTTCTTGTGTGTACATTTTATGGTTCTGTTTCCCTGGAGAACTCTGACTAGTACAGATACAACATACCTTTTCCTCCCTCTTTTTATTGTTATAATTTCCGTGGCATTCGGGAATGGTAAGAATCATCTTTTGAGAACCTTCTTTAAGACCACAGTGCGCAGTTTCCATAGCTCATTCCAGTCTTGAAAAGCCATCATGCTCCAATTCTTTTGTTTTGCTTTTGTAGGAATGGGATTGGAACCCAGGGCCGCCTGTGTGCACTCTACCTCTGAGCTACGTCCACAGCCCCAACTCCACTTTTAAGGGTATTGATGCCCTGCTGTGGTATTTATTTTAGTCTTCTTGAAAAGAGAATTGGCTTTAAAGAGATGTACTGCATTTCTAGCATGGAATGCACACATATAAATGTATATGTACTCAGAATCCTGTATAAAGTATACATAGAAAATTATGTTCCCCCTTCTTTTAATATTGACTTCAGTAGTAAAATGGAGAAGTTTTTGTATTTGTAAGAAAAAATAATCCTTTCAGCTTAAAATTGGAAGGAATTTACTAAGTTTGAAAAACTAAAAATAATTCCTGGCTGGGCTTATTTCTGTCCTCTGTCTTTAGAGGAATTTACTCCTGGTACTATTATTACAGGAAATTCCAAAAGCCTGAACATTTTCTGCTATTTTCATAAAATCAAATGTTTATTATGTTTTGCTTAATTTAGACTTGGAGGAAAACAGCTTTGCTTTGTATGCATTGAAATGTCGAGTAGGTGACATGACAGTGTAATTTTGTACAAAATTTAGATAACGAAAGCATTTAAAAATTCTTAGAAGAGGAATAGAGTATCATACTTACATAAAAATATTTCTCCAGCTCTGTTGGAGCCCATTATAAACAATGGCTCTTAACACAAATGCAGTGCCCACATATATTCAATATTATTGTTTTGAGGAATGGAGTTGATCTCTCTCCAATACCAGCTTTTAGGTCATTACAAAATTATCAATGATTAATAATTTTGAACAGTTTAGGGTACTGTGAGATGTCCAGCTAAGTAATAAGTTAAGTAAAGGGAGTGAAGAGTAATGAAATATTCAGGTGGCTTTAAAAAGCACAGGCCAAGGTTTGGTTAAAAGCATTCTCTTGCTCCTGGTCTCAGCCCCTCTGGCATCTTGTCTATCAGCTCTGCAGCATGGGAACATCTTCCTCAGGTGTGTCTGTGTTCTACTCATGTAGGATGAGGGTAGGGATACTGAACATGTCAGTCTCAGCGTAGAATGTCTTTGGACCACAGCTATGAATTCTAAGTTTACCTTGCCCTCCCAAAGACCCATAAAAATTCTGTCTCCATTTATGGCTAGCATTTTTCTACACTATAAGTAGGTCTCTGGAAGGATAAACTATGTCTTGAAGAAAACTCTTTGCACACCCATGAGTTTAGTCCTTGTGAATTTTGTGCCATCACCACCAAGGGTCATGTCAGTTACTCTAGAAAGTTGGAAGAAGCTCTCTATTCATGGGACAAGCTTGCGATATTTGCTTGTGATATTTTCTTTACCTCTGTTTTTAAAAGTCAATTCTGACATTCATCAGTACCTCTGCTGCTGCATGTGACTATAAAAATCTTATTCAACATTTGACTTGGATACACACTGAACAATGATTTTGTATTATTGGGACACATGAGTTTTTTGCAACAAAAAAATTATTATTGGGAAACTTGGTATTCTTTGGTAAAGTAGGTATGTGCAGACCCTCTCCAACCCAATTCTTTCCTCTAACAGGGTAATCTGTTGTCTGTATTTAATTGTCTGGAAGGTGAAAGTTGTTGGTCAGCCCGGTGGAAATTTTTAAGTCTTTTCACTGTGGGTCAGCTGTCTTTTCAGATCAATCTTCCTGCTAATGACAACCAATACTTTCATATGTGATTATGGGCCCGCTCCATCTTTTCATGAGCCGAGACTCTTTGGAATCATATGTATTGATCTTTTTAATAGAAGTCAGGAAAAATAAAATTACTCTGGCTTCTTGCGGCAAAACGATGATAAATGAGAACTTAGAAACTTAAGGGAGAAATTTTTTCTGCCTTGAATTATTTTAATCACTAAAAATGATTGTCTTTTTAATAATATTTGCTTTCCATTATGCACATTTGCAGCAAAGCCAAAAATTGTTCCTGTATTACTTTAAGAAACCGCATTGAGGCAGAGGCCTGTGGGTGTTCCCGTACCTGCTGGTGACTCAAGTACGGTGGTCACTAAAAGGAAGCAAAGAGCTAAGATTTGAGGCCTCTGCAGTAGTGCTAGTTGGGTTGCAGAGGAGAAATTTCAATGGAAAAGAATTTGCTATGTATAGTTTATAGCATTCCTTTAAAAGCTCATTGTTAATACTATTGTCTTAGATCTATTTCTTTTATCCACCTGCCCTCTTTTATTTCTCACCTAGCCAGGACTATTTTCCAAGTGGTTTTCCTTTTTTTTTTTCTTTCTTTTTCTGTGGGGCGATTAAGATAAACGTGCAACGTGTGAATGTGGAAATCCTTGCTTATGATTTTGGTTGTTTTCTATGTGTGTCTGGAACCTGCAGGTTGTGTAATTGATAAATTTCTCCAAAATCTAAAATTATGGGCATCACTTTAGCTCTGGATTTGGAACCTGGTTTTTTTATTTCTTCCCATATTTGAATCCAGTCCCCAGTTGCCAGCTGAAGACAGGGTTGCTTCCCGGACTTTCGGGGAATATGTTAGCAACACAGATCAAAGAGCATCAGTGCCATAATACATACAGTAGATCTCTGGAAAAAATGGATGAGCTTCAAAGCATCACAGATGTCAGGCCAAAGTATACATTGGCTTGCTTGCATTGGCCTTGGAGACTTGTCTGTAAGAAGAAAGACTTGAGACACTGGGATGCCATGTATATCCTTCATCGCTCTGTGGCACTGATTGCATCACTGTGATGCAGATGTGGATCAATCTTTCTCTCCCTCTCCTCTGAACGTGACAAAGGAAAGCCAATCTAGTTCTATGAAGACTTCATGAATGCCTACTATGAGCTGAACAACTGGGGTCTATCTAGCACTACAGGAGAAAAGCTTCCAGATTATATGTGTGAGTCGATGGTCCTTTGAAGAAGCAAGTTCCATAACATCATCGTATACCTGAGGAATGTTGCTAAGCCCCAAATATAGGTAACCCTGGTCAGCATACAGCTTCTGATGGGGAGGTTCATAGCAAGTTACATTTGAGAACTGAAGAGTAGGAGTAAGCAAGACAAAAATTAATGATGAACAGGAAGAACTCTTGTGTGAAGGCTGGAAATTGAGGAAGACTGGTCTTTGCAAGGGACTGAAAATACCCTAGCATGGCTGGCACACAGAAAAGGACTGGGGTCCTGGAAATACAGGTGATTTCTGGGTAAAAAAATTCCTTAAACATGGATGATACGGATGATGCTAAGGTAGACCGGATGCATCTGGTAGAGGAGCCCTGCATGTGGTGGTGCCTTTGACTATACATTAGGCTTTGCCAACTTTGCCATCTAAGGGCAATGCTTGTAAAATTGACCATTTCTATAGTTTTAACTTTATAGTAATGAGCAAAAAATGCTACCACTGAAATGCTTATCTCTGTGATAAGAGGTGTAGGTTTTTAGAAAATTATATGATTAAAAGAAAACATGGAAAATTTTGTGGTGTATTAGCTTTTGCCATGCATTAGTTTGAAGTTTGTCAATTGTGCGTTCACTTGTGAAAATCAAACAAAATATCAAGGGAAATTACTGAAATATTTTCATATTTGAAGAATATATCTAGAGAATACCTTTTAACATATGTTTCTCTGGGAGATCCTGTCATTTTCAGGAATTCATTATTAAAGTTGTACTTAACTTTATCTATTTTTGCAACCTTAAAAATGTATGTGTATGTATGTATGTGTGTCTTTGTATATTTGTCGCTATGTATGTATATGGTACACACATACACAGGATGTTTACTTTATATGAAAGTACAGAATTACTGTATCTTCATTTCTAACTCTGGGGAGTTGGTTAAAATGATTATAAAGCAGATTATAAGCCTGTTTCATTTTTTGAGGTAGATTGATTTCACAATACTCAGGATTGAACCAAAGGCCTTCACACTGAGCTACTTCCCCAGCCCACTGAAAAATTTTTTATTTGGAGACAGGGTGTTGCTAAATTGCTAAGTTTCCCAGGCTTGGCTTGAACTTGTGATTGTGCTGCCTGAGCCTCTGAGAGTGCTGAGATTATAGACATACACTACCACACCTGACAAAACTTAGTAACTCACATGATATCATAGCTCACATAATATATTAGTTCTGTGCATTAGTTGAAACAGTGGAGAATGTGAGATCAATAAAAGCAACCATTAATATTTGCTTATACTCACCTTGTTGAATCCTTCTGCAGACACCATTAATTTTTTAATTTCAAAATGTTAATCTTGTCATTAGGAAGTGGTCGTAGTTCCTGGTAATGGTAAGAATTGCAGAGCTTCATAAAAATTTGCGTAAATGGAAACAGATTGACAGAATATAGAGGCAAACTATAGAGGCAAAGATTAGAATGAAAGAATAACAGAATTTTTAATTCAACTGAACTGGGAATGCTTGGATTTACTGAGGTCAACTCTGTTAAAAAATGTTGTCATATACAGTAGCTCTTCAAAGAGTACTAGAGGAATACTGTGCTTCAACTGCATGCTCTGTTGTCCAGGGAGGGCTGAAAAACCTTCAAGCACAAGGGCTCTTGTTGACATCGGAGCTTTCAGCTACTGACTTTCCCCAGTTCCATTTATATTTTATCTTTATGAGATTGTTTTGGTTCAAGCCAATCTGTGACTTCATCCTCTAAATGTTACAGTGAGGCATTAAGAAGATTCCAGAACCTTGGATAATGTGAAAGCCCTTTTGTAGGTTGAAGATAGGCAGGTGGAATATAGACTCTAGGTTATCAACCTTTCACACTCATAATTAACATAGTAAAATATGCAAAAGGAAAAAGTGCCTTCCCAGTCTGCCATCTAATATTCATTAGAGAATTATCCTATTTCTCACCCCCTTGTGAGATCTGCTGGTAATTTATGTCCAATATTGCTTTCTCTTTTCTTAGTCTATGGAAAACAGGAGGTCGCTATCATCACATTGGTTGTAGTTCTGTCAACAAACACATGGTGTAATGTTTAACTCTCTAAGACTCAAGCCTTCAGAAAAGCACTGTGGGACGTTTTCCCTTGCTGGCTTTGCCTACTGCCTCTCACTGGTGGTGTACTGACCACCTGTCAGCCTTTGGACCCCAAGGTTTCTTCTGTCCCTTGGAGTTGTGGAGGCTAAAATACTGATGACAGTCCTATAGGCATTTACCCAGCTCTTTTCAGAGGCCTCTCAAAGCTGGTGTGTGCTCAGCCATCTGTTTGGACAGCTCTCACCTGGACAGTAAGTGGAGGACACCTTACCACATGAACATGGAAATGCCCACCAGGGGACCTGCTTGTGAGAGTGTGTGCACTCTTGAAAATTCACTCTTCATAGGGTTCTCTAGAACTTGCAGTTTAGATGTTCTGTGTCCCTTTAGTTGGCAACCTTATTTTCTCATCAGATCCACAGTCATTCCTACTGTTTAAACTACATAATTTATCTTTTGGCAATCTTTAATCAGCTGGGGGTAACAGTTTAAAGTGTCCGCCAATTTAAGACATTCTTAAGTAGGGTGTCCTGAACCTGTTCCTAAGTCACTCTAATGTGAACTGATGAGCACATCAGGGTCTTGAGAGCTTGTGGATCCTCTCGTCTGTGATCAGAGGGCTCAAGGTTTATTCAGAACAAACAGACTAAAAATACCTGAGTGGACTGACACCAGCCTATAAGGAACACAGGTTCCTGTGAATGTTTTGGAATCATCCATAGGGCCCAATTTGGGGAATACCTAGATAAGGTTTTAAGAATTCTACCACTTTAAATCCTTTAATTCCTTTTATTTGTTTTCTCATTTATTTCAGAAGCATTTACTTAGCACCATTGAGATGCTGGGTATTGATGGGCACTTGGAGCCCCCAAAGGTGTGTTAGCATCTACTCCCCCAGGAAACACAGGGCCGGTGGAGGATACAGATTGTCAGCGATGATCATGAGATGATCATGACCACCCCACCTTGTCCGCAGGTCTGTGGAGGGATGCTCAGCTGCCGGGAGAGAAAAGAGGTGTGTTCTGCCTTGGGGCTCATGGAAGATACGGACATTTTCCCTCTGGGGCTACAGAGCGGGAACAGCCAGCTCGCTACAGGAAGTGAGATTTGGACTGAAGCTTCCTTGTTGAGTAGGAGTTTTCTACATGAACAAGGCTTTACACAGATGAAAAAGTGTTTCCAAAGATCCAGAAATGTAGTGGTTATTGAAGGTCCACTCAAGTATATTTTCACATGAATTATATTTATAGCAAGGAAGAATACTGTTTTTCTTAAAACCTATGATTATCTGATATTTGTTACTGGTATTACTGCTTGATTTACACATTTAAACTGAACGCTGTTTTAAAATATGCCAGTGTGAAAGTAAGATTCAATGGTTAACTTTCACCTAACACGATGTTTAGGAATCTATTTAATTTGTAATTTGAGATTGGTTCTTGTCCCGTCTGCATAAGCACATAAAAATGACTTATCCTCTGTGGTCCATTCTAGATATTTTTGATAGGAACATTGTCTTAAGCTGTTACACTTTTCCTGCCTGCGTTTCAGTTGGTTGCCTGCAGATGTTTGGACGTGATGTCGTTGGGCATGTGTGCAGTGTTACCAGTGTTCCCATTCCTGAGTCTGGGATTAGAGGCCGAGTTTTGAAAGCGCAAACTGGATGTCTGACAATTGGCAAAAGAGGAGCCAAGAGAATTTGTTTCCCCTCTGGGATTTGATAGCTGTTAATTCTTCATGAACTTGGCTTCTGCCAAACATATATCGTACTTTTCTCTGATAGGAAATTCATATTGTTAAACTCTATGTGAACTCAAGGTATTAATGTAGAGTGCTTACTAGCAAAAATGACTTTCAAATGTCAGATAAAATTAAATAACATGGCTTAATAAAATAAGCTTGTTTCCGAAAATCTGTTTTTCATATTTGTGAAAGAATTATCTGTTCTGTTATTCAAACCAAGATATTGCCAGCACAGGGAAAAGAGACACTTTTTTTTTTTTATCACCAATTATCAAGAGAACCATTGATTTCACAAAGCCAATTAAAGTATTTCTGGAGGAACAAGTAAATATTAGTTTTAGAAGCATTCCTTTTTAAAAAAAGATTTGATTGAGTAGAATAAAGAGCAGTGAATAAACTAAGACATCCTATTCATTATTTGAAGCTCAGTTAGCTGCCTGGCATGACTGGAGATTGCTATTTCTCCAAGCTGTTAATTTAACTGACTTCCCAGACAGTGAGCCTTCTCTATAATGTGCACATAAACTACACATGCAGATTTCATGGCCATCCAGAAAGAATTCAGACCTAAGCAAATGTCTCAGTGTTTCTTTAGATATTTTGTGGGCAAAGAGGAATTATTAAAAGAAGCAAGTCTGACTACTAGGGACTTTCTATAGATGCTACCGGTGGTGGTCTTTGCTGGCATTTGTTGTGAATAACTGTTTGCAGTGCGTTTTTTAAGCAATGTAAATGCCACCAGGGAAAGGGTTAAGAAGCTGTCTCTGGCAGTCTATAGAAGGGATTGAAAGTATAATAGATGCAGGGAAGCTGTAGGAGCTGGGATCAGCAGGGTGGGCTGCTTCTCGAGCCTACTGACTCCTAGTTTGAAGACACTTTGAGGAAAGTGTGTCAGTCATCCTTCTGTTGTAACAAAACACCTGAATGAACTAATGCAAAAAGAAGAAAAGCTTATTTTGGTCCACAGTTTTGGAGGTTTCAGTCTGTGGTTGACCGCATTGCTGTTGGGCCTGAGGTGAAGTAGTGCAGTATATGAGTGTGTGGTAGAGCAAATCTGCTCTCCTTATGGGAGATGGGAAACAAGAGAGATGGTAGGGGCCAGGGCTCCACTGATCACCTTTGAGAGCATGCCCTTATTGACCTGAGTACACCTACAAGGCCCCAACTTTTAAAGGTTCTACCACCTTCCAGTAGCAAGCACCAAGCCGAGGACCAAGCCTTTCATACGTGGTCCTTTTTGGCCATTCCGGATACAAACTATAGCAGAAAGCATGCTGGGCTGGGTGGTGGTGGCAGTGACTGGGAGATGTCTCTTGGAATTATGTTTCTCTTAGACAATGCTGACTTGATCTATAATCCTTAAGAAATGTTTTTCCTGATAAGATTGACCTAAGGTGACTCTAACTATGGTAGAATGATCTATGACACTGATCTGTAATGAGAAGCCCATCCAGCATCTCCTGGATCTTTATTTAGAACCAACTCCCTCAGAATAAAGCACAATTAGATTGTTGCTGTGGGTGAAGGTCAAGGTCTGTCTTCTTGGAGGCTGTGATATCAACCCCAGACAAACCCTGTACTGACAGAAACCTGTCACAGTAATCCTTTACGATTCTATCATCTGTAGATGACCTCACATCTCTCCTCTCTCCTGGAGATAATGGATGTCAGACTTCCCCCACCAAATACACAAGATAGATCCTGATTTTATTGTAATTTTCAAATAGTCTATTTTATGTTTGTTTTCTCTGGTTTAAGGAGGTGCTAAAAAGGTATAGTTCACTGAAATTTGGTAAAGAGCCAACAATAGCTGTGAGTGGAGCAGGAAATATAGAGAGATATAACTCAAGAATTTTCCAATTATTTTCCTTCTCAGTAGATATTAGCTATCAACAATCTTTTTATACACTGAAGATATGATCAAAAACTGTGACTGTGAATTCGTGTGTTTAGGAGTTATTCTTCTCTCCTGACTTTTGGCTAATATTTGCTTCTTAACAGTTTTCTTTGGATAAAAAATTCCAGCCAGGTGTGGTGGTGCATGCCTGTAATCCCAGCACTCGGGAGGCTGAGGCAGGAGGATTGCTGCAAGTTTGAGACCAGCCTGGACTACAAAGTGAGCTCAAGGCCAGCCTAAACTGCATAGTGAGACCCTGTCTCAAAAAAAAAAAAAAATCCATTAAACTTCTTTCTGTAATCCTTATCTAGTCAATGTAGGTATTCAAAGTGTACTCAGATATTTGAGTTCTTATTTTTAAAACTAATAAAATGCTATTTGATAAATAACATTTGTGTGTATTCTGAGATGACTGCATATATTGTAATTATAAGATAGGAGATGTTAAAACAAAAATATATCACTATAAAGAACCTGGATCTCATGTAGGACCCTCGATCTCATGTAGGAGACAGTAGTTTGTGCCGTCTTGTTTGTGTCTTGCCCTTGTGTTCTGACAAAGAAGTTTCAAAATGGAGTTCTTGCCCCTCCAGTGGCCTTGGTGGTAGGACCCACAGAATAACCTAGGCTGTGTCTCCATCCTGGTGTTTGCCTTAGCAGACAAACTCTGTAGGCTCCTGGGATGGTTTAATTTTGTGTCAACTTGGTTTGCTGAAGTGATATCCAGATGGCAGTGTAAACATTGGTTAGGAGTCAGACTAATGGATGGACTCTGTTGATGTTTCAACTCTTATTCCCCTTTAACCCTATTTTTTGCTCCTCCAATCGGAGACATACTTTCTGTTACCAAGGGCGGAGCAATCTAGCTCACACTTCATTTTCTTCCAGTCCTTTGTTTGTTGTATAAACTTTATTCCCTGGATGTTTTGTTTGTGTATGTGGTAGCAGAGAGTAATCCCACATGGATATACACATGTCAGGGTCTATAAGTAATTTATTATTAGTAATAATAATAACTTATTCGTTGAATATTATTGAATACACTTGCATAATGGCTGTGCATATTTTACAAGGACACGCGCATATTTAGGGATAAGCAAACCCTTGAGAGTGGATTATCTGAGAATCCAGGGAATGGAGCAGGGATTATGGATCAAAAGGGAAGATAAAAACAGAAAGGAGTTCTTCATGGAGTGACTGGTAATAAGTAGCTCAGAACTGAGGAGGATTAGCTTGCCTTTGCTAGCTAGAGACCAACTAGGCTTTACTTCCTGAAGTGATTAGGATATATGTGCTATGGTTTGGGTGAGTGTGTTCCTTGGGGGTTCATGCATTGGAAATTGGGCTTCCAGTATGGAAATGTAAGAAGTGAAATCTTTAAGAGATGAGTTGCATCTTTCCCTCTTTGACCTTTCATTGTGGTGCCATCTGCCTTGAGGCCCACACCAGAGCTGAGCTGATGCCAGCACCATGCCATTGAGCTTCAGAACTATGAGCAAAATAACCCTCTTTCTTTGTAAAAAGCTTGCTTCTGGTATTTCGCTATAGTACCAGAAAGTGTGCAATGCAGTAGGCAATTCAAGTTTGAAAGTGTGGTCTCTAAAAAGGTGAAGGCTGTTGATTTTGAATAAGGCTGAAAATTCATGTTTATATTAAAAGTTCCTCTTTTGTCTTCCTTATTCTGCTGTAAGTTCTTTGCCTGACTCATTCATGGCCTGTTACTTACTCAGAGTTGAGGAAGATTGGGGAGAATTGCCATGAGTACAAGGAAATGCAAAGAGAAGCCCATGGTTAATACTGAAGTTTTATTCCATTGCACATCACTCTCTGGAGCCTTGGCAACGAAGATATACTTGTGATTCTGATGTCCCCACCTTCCCTTTGAGAACATGCCATTGCTTGCATGGGTCAAATAGTTGAAGGGCTGGCTCTCTTACTGTATACATTGTTTAGTAACATGACCTGAGATAAACCAACTGAGTCTGTGTTCTTTCCATGTGGGAGATTCTCCATCAGTGAGGAGACACCTTTATGGGACAAAGAGGTTAGTTCTAGTACAGTGCATTGTCTCTAATATTCTGCATCCATTCACCCAGTAAATAGATCCAGAGAATCTTGCAGTCATATATTTCAACATATGCCAGCACCCTGAACATATCTGCAACCCTGGACAATAACTCCAACCTCACACAGTTAAGAGGTTTAGCGAGCAGAAATTGTTACCTATTATACATGGCACCCATCAAACAGGAAACCTATGACTGTGGGCTGAAGTTCCCTGGACATACGCCCTTCTTCAGAACCTCTGTGCCTCAGGACCAATAATAAATATTTTTATTTCTTTCCAAGAAATTTCAAGAGAGAGTGTATTTGTAGTGTTATGATTTCTGTGTTCAGCCTTCTTATAGATAGTCCAAGACTCCTCTCAGTGGAGCGGAAGATTCCTTTCCAGCTCCACGCAGCTGGTACCTTTTCTGTCTGCTGGCGTCTCTCCTACCTCCTTTCTGAGGCTCCCTAACTGAAATAATGCCATAACTTCTTGCCGTCCAGAAACTATAGGCCAGGTGGTTGCTATATCTTGCTCTCTAATCTCTATGCAGTCTCACACACCACTACATTTCTCCCATCTTGTCAGAGAGGGAGATCTTAATGATATTTGTTGGTAACTCTTCTCTCTTCTGTATCTAATAGTCTCTTGAATGGCTTCTTTGATCCTTGGGTTTCTTTGACTTGCTTTCTGGATTTCCTCCTATTCTTATTACTTATGATGAGAACTAGAACTGAGGCTGTAAATTTCTGGAGTTCTCCTCTTTAATAAAATTCTTGTGCCAAGAACCCAAGAATCCCGGCTGACCCTGTATCTCCTTGCCCACGACATTTCTGCCTTGACCCAGCCCTGTGAATGGCCCCACCTTCTGGATCCTGCTTCCTAAGCAGCTCTCACAGCTCCCCATGGCCCTGCCCTGCCTCCTCAAGCCTCCTACCCCTCTCCATGAACACTTTGCTCCAGATCATTTCCCCCCGCCCTTCCACCAGCGTGATCTTTAAAAGCCCAATTCTTGATTCCTCTACTTATTACCACTTAGTGGCTGTCTACTGCCTTTAGAGCAAACAATAAGTAAGGCTTACTTCTAAGGTCCTAACTGCCTGATCTTGCCTTTGCAGCCCTCTGTTGCCTCGGCCACCATTCCCTCCCAAACCCCTCCTCTTTATGCCCTGTTCCTCTGAGTCCCTTAAACACACCTACTTTTTCCCTCCTGGCCCTAGTGATTGTTGTCTTGTGGACAGCCTCTCATCCTTCCGGTCTCCTCTGCCTGATTCCCTGGACCAGATTACTCTCCCCATAATGTACTCTGGTATATCCTTGTCCTTCTGCTTTGCAAGTATTTCATTATTTATAATCACTTTGCTGCTAATGCCACCTTTCCCCTCAGACCACAGATTCCACAGGGGAAGGGAGCAGGTTTATTTTGCTCCCCACTCTGCCCTCATGGCACTTGGAAGACAGAAGTGCCTCCATAAATATTGTTGCCTGGATGGCTTTCCTAAGTTGGTTAATTGCTTATCCAAAGTTCATTGCTCTTGAAAAACGCTAAGAAAAATCCATCTGTGAAACACAACCACTGTGTGCCTGAATTTCCTTTTTCCTTGCCATGCCTATAAATACTACATTTTGGGTGAACTAAGACATTTTCTAGTTCATCACAAGACTGTCTAATATTTGTGTCCCAATGATTTCCTTATGTCTCGTGTGTTTCCCTTGAGCCAAGTCTGAGCTTCAGTCCTGTAGGAATGATTTCTCATCTGTTTCTTGTACTAGATAACACCATATTAGTCTTGAATGAATGTGATGAATTTCTAGCCAAATTCATCATCCTGGTAGAAGCCATGCCCAGGATTTCAATGAAATGGAGGAAAAAGACAGATAAATAGGCTATGCTAAATTTATTTATGAATTGTGTGCTCCCAAAGCTACAGCTTATAAGGGCTAAAATAAAATAATGAAGCTACCATCTCTTTGTACCTAGGAATATGGCCAAGCCAATTCTGGATTCTATCTTCTCCAGACAACAGAGCCAGAGGGAATTTCATATATAAAACGATCTTTTTATCATGTGCATCTGGAGGCAGGAAGGTCCCAATAGGTAGCACCACCTGACCATTATGGTTGAAGCCCCAAAATAGGAGTCATCCCATTCTTCTCTTCAAAACCTATTTTCCAACTATTACCGATTCTGTGGTCTCAGACTCCAACACACTGTGGATCAGTGCGCATTTCTCCTGTCTCTGCCTCACCTCTATAGGCCATCGCTTGTCTTTTTCCCCGTACCTCTTGACTGCCCTTCTTGCCTCACTGAAATGAATTCGCACAGCAGCTTGTATGATCCCTCAAAAACAAAACTAGATAATATGTTATTGCTTAAAACCTGCTAATAAATTTTGATAATTTAAGAAAAAAATCTATCTGATTTATAAGGCAAATGACCCCTTTTGGGAGAGCTACATGAGATATCTTTTGGAAGTGATAGCTCTCACCAACATCATCCTTCTCTTTCCTTGCTTTTCTGCAAAGCACCAATCGCCCCCTGACATTTGTTTCACCCAGCAGTGTATCAACTCCACATAAGCCCTGCAGGGATTTTACAGAACTTGTTTAATGTGGCAAAGTATCATGTCTGGTGCAAAACTGGGATTCAAAAAAATTGAATCAAGAAAATGGATAGAATTTAGTTTTCCTGAGGCCCCTTCCCCTTCATTTCTCTGAAGAGAATATTTCCCCTAAGTCAGAAGGAAAAGTGGTGCTCAGGCGGTGAGAGTCTAGCCACGGCTATTCTAAATGTGTTACTTTCCTGCTGTCTGCCTTGATCTTTGGAGAACCCAGGGATGAGACTTGGCATCGCCCCTGTGCTGTGCCTACTATAGAGTGATCATTGATCAAGACCTTTTTTGCCAAACTGACTCACAATCAATGCAGGACTGTGCTTCTGGCTGCTACCTGCTGGGCGCAGAGCTCATTTCCCTCTGTGGAGTTGCTGACTGGAGCTGTTTGTCTTTCAGAGGGTGCTAAGCCCTCATTAGCAGCTTGTAACTTTTTTCTGCTCTTCAAGACTGGCTCTTTAGTAAACAGTGGGGGACATTGACTCAGACCTTTGGAGAAATAAGCCAGATTTTTGCAGATGTGCATATTGGAAGAATCTGGAATGAAAATTTTACCTCTAATGATGCAAATAGTGTTTCTTTGTAGACAGGCTCACCAAGCTTCATGGGTGTGTGTGCCTCGAGGACACCTCAGTGGTCCAATTGCAGTGGTCTAATATCCTGCAGTTGTGTGATTTGGTGGGCAAACTTGTGGGTTACTGATAATACCTGTGTGTGTTTGTCTGCAAAGACAAATGCTTCTCATTTAGCAAACAGGTAAGTTGTCTAATTTATTAAACTTGAGCTTGTATTACTTGATAAAATAATTTAATAAGTTAAAACATAAAGAAAGTTTTGTTACTTACATACATGAACTATATTATATATTTTACAGGCAGCTCCTGACAGTTCCTCTTGGCAGTGTAGTCAGGGCAAGCCAAAAGTCTGGATATCCATTCCTAGAGCAAGGCCGGCAGGTAGGCACGAGGGTGGTGGCCTCTTTCTCATTATGTGTCAGACATCTTCACTAAGCACCCTCGAACTGCTGCTTCTCCTCTAGAATAACCTGGTGCTTTTTATTGGTGGACTCAGATGTCCCCTGGACTCTACATTTTCCATGGACCAAGACTGGAAGGAGCTTCTGCGATCGGAGGAGGACTAAAGGCTGGGCCAGCTGGGCAGTTGCTCCAGGTACTGAGTTGTAAAGATGGATGTAAGCATCTCTGTCATTACTGCTCCAGTGGACTTAGGTGTCCTTGTGTTGTAACTGAGAGTGTCACCAAGTGTATGACATAACCAAGGGAGTTGCACTTGGCCCAGCACTGACAGTACTTGCCAGTGGAAATAAAAATGTATCCCTATTTGCCCAGATCCTATCTCATGAAGATTATTGCCACATAAACATGCAGATATAGATGCTAAAATTCTGAGTGCGAACAATGCATTCTGTAGTGCCAGTGACCAGCAATAATGGGATTTATTTGTTCTATAAATGTTAAACCTTTCCATGCCTCCCAAAGACATATCTGGCTAGTAAAACAGAACAATGAGTGCTTTTCCTTCATTCTTTTAGGCTGTGGATACTGAACTGCACTGAGAAATTTGGAGAATGACTTGATTCCTGTATACAGATGTAAATGAATTTTGTCACCATCAAAAGAAATATAGAACAGGTAACTAAAGGTTGTTATTGAAAGGAGTCAGATTATTGACTGATGTGAAGCACTTGTATGCTTGACTGGCCTTGTCTGTCATGGTGACCCTGTGCTCTAGAACCCTGGCCAGGGTGAGGGAGGTGAGGGTAGAGGTGGTTTGTTCCAGCAGTAGGAGGCTGTGTCAAGTCCTTTGGCTTTGAGGAGTGGGGTGGATAATGTAATCCTCTTGGTCCTTTGCTTCTGCGTGCCAACAGTGACAGGATTAGATGAAATGATTCTGAGGTTCCTTACAGCTTGGGCAGTCCGCCAACCAGACAGTGGTGTGAGCTGTGCTTTCCAAGCTTCCCTTTCTCATGGTTTCAGTTAACTGCGGTTCACCGGCATTTGAAATACTAAATGGAAAAGTTTAAAAACAAGCAATTCATAAGCTTTGAGCAATTTTTATTATAGTACAAGGTGTGAACATGCTATACAGTAATATTTAAACAAAAATTTATTACAGTAAGGGACACATTGCCATTAAACCCCCTCAAAATATTGCCCTTCTCTTCAAGCACATTTATCCCACTGCTCTTGCCACTTTCTGAAGCAGTTCTGCAAGTCCTCTTTTGTGAGTGTCTTTCTGAGGTTTGATCAAAAGTACAATGAATATTGCTGCTGAATGCCATCCGGTAACAAAACAGACTTGACTCCTGACATTGCAGTTCTCCTGATCTGGCATCGTACAACTTATGACTTTTCACCGAAGTCAAAATGACAATGAGAAGTAAAGGTTTTGAGTAGATAAAGTGTCAAAGCAGCCATGATAGCACAACTAAAGACACCTGTGGACTTCCAAAACCGCTTCAGAAAGTGATAACATGACAGCATCAGTATTCCAAGTGAGGAGGATTAATGGCAATGAATCTTTTACTGTAATAAAAATTCTAAATTTAAACATTCACTGTAAGTTTAGATTAAACCTCATATATTCTTATAATTATTCTACTATATCATTAGCTATTGTTGTCAATCTTGTCCTGTGCCCAATTTATAAATTAAACTCTATCATATCATGTATGTATGGGAGAAAAACCATAGCATAGAAGGGTTTGGTGCCATCCACAGCAGCAGGCATCCATTGTGGTCTTGGACCATATCCCCAGCAGAGAAGGGGGAGGGATCTGTTTCGTCTTTCTCTGAATGAATAAGACTTTGCAAAAGCCTTACGAGGGCCCAGTGACTCAGCTCTTGTGAATAAACTATCACACCCTGACTGTTCGTTTACTATTGCTCACCTAATGTGTAAAAATGCTTTACTAGGGTAGATAAGAAAGCTGCTACTATATTTCCAGAAGTTTGGTGAATAATCTTTAATGTCCCTTGATTGGTTATCTGAGGAGTCTTCATTGTTAATTAGCTGCCATCCTGATTATTGTCAGGGGAAAAATTAGTTATCCTAAAATGAGTAAGTCCTAGTGCCTCAAACCTTGCAGAACATAGCATTTCCTGGGGAGAAGCACTGCCATGGGAATTATGTATCTGTCCTTGGGACTTTGGTTTAGTGTCCATCTGACCCCTGTGTATTTCCCACTTTGTCTGTGAAATCTTAATCCACATGGCACATTTCTCTTGATTTCCAAGTATAGGGTTTTTAGGAGTCATCAGAGAGTGCCCTGTAGCATGCAGGCTCTCTCTCTGTGAATTTTATGTCTGTTAGTTGTCTGTTTTTGTATTTATCTTGTACTGCTGCTAGAGCAAATTTCACAAGCTTGGAGGTATAAAACAATGCAAATTTGATATTTTAACAGCTCTGTAGGTCTGAAATCTTACGTGTTTCTCACTGGCAGGGCTTTGTTTTTGCTGGAGGTGATAGGAAAGAATTCATTTCCTTGCTTTTTTTCTGTTCTCTACCTTCTAGCTACCAGTGTTTATCTTTGACCCTCCTTCCATTGTCAAATCTCTCTTCCCCATAAATAGGAAAGGTGGTCTGCTTTGGAGTCCAGCCCAGATAATCCAGGACTATAATCAATCTATTTCAAAATCCTTAACTAATTCACATCTGCCTAGTCGGCTTTGCTCCGAAAGGTAACCTATGCACAGATTCTACAGACGTCTTTGGAAGTGCACAAGCATCTACTACAAAAAAGTGGCTTTCTCTCTTCATGAGGTGCCTTCAGGAGACGGAAAATTTATTGATTTGTAGAGATGAAAGCAAAGCCATTTACTGAATCGGCACCACGGGCCTTGTTAAGTACTTCCTATATGTATACGCTATCATACTTGATCCTTTCAGCAATCTTTCATGTTTATTGTCTCCATACCTTTGAGGAGGAAGAAACAAAGTCTTACGTAGAGAAGTTAAGGAGTGTCTTCTGGTGGTTTAGCTAGTAAATGGTGGAGTGGATATGCAGTCCTATATTGTTCTAACAGGAAATCTATGTTCTTATCAGTTGTACTCTAATACAGCGAGCCTTCAGGACAAGGGTTGGAAAACACTTTTTGTAGAATCAAATTATAAATGTCTTTCATTTTGTGGGTCCAGTGGTCTTGGCCCCAGCTACTCAGCTCAGTCTTGTAGTTCAGAAGCTTACATAAGCAGACAGGAGCTGTGGTCCTTACTGGAACTTTCTTTATCAAAGCAGGTGGCTGACTGAACTTGGGCCGTTGGCCAGCTTACATCCTATTGTAGCAAGTCAGAAGATTGGGTGACTGCCAAGGCCTGTCCTCCAGAATGCAAATTCTTTTTTTCAAATGTAAATAGCTTGGATGGAAGGAATTTTGAGGTGGCTGGGCTGGTAGGGGAACAGGTAACATTTGGAGTTGAGAGACTGGTTACTAATTTAGGGACTGTGGACAAGCTTTTTTCCTTTCCAAGCTGCAGTTTTCTTATCTGTCAAAGGGGAGTCACATTTGTCATTTCACAGTTTGTTACACAAGTTAAATGAAACTCAAGATAATGTATGTGAAAACACTTCTGTTCATATGTTTGTTCAATAGGTTTTATTAAGTATTTTCCCCCTGAAAAGGCAGAAAGGAGCAGTATCTGTGCAGAGGGGGGACTGTGTGGGTGAGGCTAAGGGCAAAAGCAGTGAGAGCAGGGGGCTTACCATGAACAGACTACTTACTTTATAATGCTTCCTAAAACACAGTGCAGATTAATATCTAGGTTAGCTCCTTTAAAGATAAAACTAGATGTATCAGTTAGCTTTACTGCATAACAAATCAGTGCCCAAATTCAATGGCTTCACACAAACATCGTTTTGGTTCATGGTTCTTTTAGGTGGCTCTTTCAGCTTGTATGCTTGGCGATGTTGGCAGGGATTGATTGCTTGTGCATCTGTGATCGTTTGGTGGATCAGCTGAGTGCTGGCTGCTGCCACATCCTTTCATTCATTGTCTGGTATAGACTGGTCAGGCTCCTGCCAGACAGGTCTAAATAGGCCCTCTGTAGTCATTTTCTTCTCAGTGTTTCACACCAAAGTTTAGTTATAAATACTGAGCCAGAAAAGTTAGCTTCTGCTGAAAGGCCCCAGAACCCACAGAACAGAGAGCTGTTTTAGGTTTGAGTGTCTTGGTCCAGAGCTCCTTTGCACATTTCGTATCTAGAGAATGTTCTTTCAGTCTTGCTTCCTTTTCTATCATTTTTCCCATTCAATTAATTTAATAAATGTGCTTCTCTCTTGAATTTTTTTTCATGGTTTTTCCTACTGTAACATTTACCTCCTTCATTTTTTGTCTCAAATGATTGTATGGAGCATTGAATGCACTAACGAGCTGAAATTTACACTTAATCCATTCTGAAGCTACAACTGGTGTTTAAAAACAACTAACTTATCCAAGCTAGCTCCATGTTGAAGACAAATTTTTTGTCACGGTAAATAGATGTTACTGTTCTGGGGTTGACAGTGCCAAAGATCTGCTGTCTTCCAGGGGCTGTCAGGGCCTCATTCATAGGGGAACAGGATTCTTAAAGCATCAGTTGGAAGCAACAAGACTTTTCAAGGACCAGTCTGAGAAGTGGCCAGCTCTCACTTGTGCTGCCTTCTGTTTGTGAAACAAGTCCCATGGCTTGCTTAAAGTAGCAGGGAAATACTCTACCTCCCACGAGAGCAGCTACAAAGTATTTTGAATATATTTCTAGTCTACCAAACTAAGCCCAAACTCTTCCCTAAACAAGTGTTACCAAGTACTTTGATTTTAGATTTTACTGCTTCCAGGTTTTGTTGTTTGAATTACAAAACTCAGAATGAGGTTGAAATTACCCAGCTCCTTAGAGACATGAGTAAATTACATACCACACTATATTATTCTGATTTGCAAAAGAAAGAATGTAAAGGCCTTAAAGAATTTTCAGAATTCTAAAAACAAGAAATTGGAATGATCACTATTCTAGTCCAGGTGTAAGAGGTGTTGTAGGTAATTAGAACATCAAAGAATTTGAGACCAAAAATCATTTCTTTAAATTTTATTTTAAAAAATTGGGAGTTATGTAGGGATAAAAAACACAGGAAACTCCATTTAAAAGTGTGGCAGGAAGAAAAGCCAATCAATTGGACTATATGTAATTGTTTCTTGAGCTAATTCTGAGATTTGAAGAAAGAAATGAGAGTGGCAGATATTTGTGACAACAAAAGTAGGCAGAGGGACAATATTTGACTTCAGTATTTGAAGTTTTGAAAGTGGCAGGTTAACCCAGAGCTTCGTCTCGAATGACATGGCCTCTAAGGAACTTTTTGATGCTGTAATTTTATCCTTGGAGTTGAGAAGCTCTTCTGAAAATTGTGGCTCAGGGAGGCTCAGGATTGTTTTGGTGGCAGACCTAGGACCAGAACTTACATAATTAAGTTCAAAATCCCAGGTGTTTTCTGTGAGTCCCTGTGGCTTTCATCATAGATCCTTTGTTCAGCGATCCCTACTTTTAGTGGAAATACCCACAGAACTCATGGTGCAAATGTCAGTCATTCTCATGAGAAAGGGTGGTTGTATAGGGGAGAACATTCCTTGCTCTTCCTATTTGAAAAAGCAGCTGGGTCTTTCAAGGCATCTTGAGGATGTGTTAATATCGCCTCTTGCCTCACTCTTGGTCAGCGTGTCTATATCACCTACTAAGTAGGTGACAACATTTTCCTTGGTGGAAAGTGAATTAGGTAATGATATTTTCCCTGGGCACTCATCAACAACACCGTCCCTGTCCAAGACACGGCCATGAGTGAGCTCATGTTCAGTCTATTGGGTACGGTCACGGGGCTCCCAGTCACCCCATGTGGATATTAGGCTACTGAAACCACTCTTTGTGTTGCTGGGTGACTATTAACCATGTTTGACAAAAAGAATGTTTTCCACGTTCTGGTAAGGAAATCCTCTGTCAAGATAAACAGGCCTTTCCCTCCTCTCCTCCAACTTGGCTCCTGCCAGGCAGGTCTAAATGGGCCCTCTGTAGTCGTTTTCTTTTCAGTATTTCACACCGAAGTTTAGTTATAAACACTGAGCCAGAAAAGTTAGCTTCTGCTGAAAGGCCACAGAACCCACAGAATAGAGAGCTGTTTTAGGTTTGAGTGTCCCGGTCCAGAGCTCCTTTACACATTTCGTATCTAGAGAATGTCCTTTCTGTCTTGCCTCCTTTTCTATCATTTTCCCATTCAATTAATTTAATAAATGTGCTTCTCTCTTGAATTTTTACGCATAGTTTTTCCAACTCTAACATTTACCTATTTTGTTTTTTGTTCCAAATGACTGCATGAAGCATTGGATATACTAATGAGCTGAAATTTACACTTAATCCATTCTAGTGCTACTGAACTGATGTTTAAAAACAAGTACCTTATCCAAGCTAGCTCCATGTCCAAGATAAATCTTTCTGTTATGGTAAATACATGTTATTGCCCTGGGGTTGGGGTAGAGGTACCCCGTGTTTGTAGGGAGGTGGGTTGTAAATGGTAGATGGGTTGTAATTCCTCAAACACTTGGTGCCTCAACTCTGGTGAAAAATAATTCAAGCCTGCTATGTGCATCCATGACCTCCCATCTCTGTTCCAGCTTTTTCTATTTTCACTCCTCTTCCATTTGTGACTTCTGTAGAGGAACCGTTCATGTTTTTGTGGTGGGCGAGTGACAGGTGGGAAGCTTGGGTATTATATACATTGTTCTGCCTTAGGGTCCACATAGCTGAAGAGTGCCTCCACTCTCAAGTTCCTGCCTTGTGGGGAGGGTTACGTTCTCTGTTGTCCTTGACAGGTATTCTTCTGCTCCTGGGGTCCAACTTGAGTGCTGAAAGTAGCTGCCAAGAAATGATCTGAGTCTGATTACGAGGTCAATTTGACTTCTGGGTAATAACCTAGAGGAGGAAGGGGAGAGAGCCTCAAGCTAGTCCTGAAATAGTTTTATAAAATCTATTTCTCATGCCAACGTCTCTGCTATGTTTGTTGAGTCACTCACTTGGGAAAGGGTCATTGTATTAAGTGGTTTTGCTGTTGTGTTGTTGGTATAAACATTTCTCAGTAGAATAATCCTAGAGGGCTGACATGGAGTATAGAATTGACATATGTTTAGGAAACCCACTTAGACTCTGCTTGCACTGAAGCCTTTTGTATTTGGGTCTAGTAAGATGCCTGCTTATGAAATCTGACTAGGAAACACGGTAGGGCATCCCAGACACTGTAATATCTAAACAGATAGCATTAGGGGAAAGAGGAGCTGTCTACTTGAATATCTTTCCATGTTCGCCTTCTTTCCATGGGTGATTGAACTGAGCAGGAAGCCTGGGTTCCAGCTTTGGTATTCTGAAGGTGCAGGACCAGTGCAAATATTGAGCTGGAGTAACAGTTATGAAGATTGGAAGTTTCTAGAATTCAATGATTTTGCCGTGGAAAAGTGGGTGAAGCCTGATTGCCACATCTAAGTAGGACAAAAGAAGAGAAGGCTTTCAGGGGATTTGAATTTGAATATAGTTGGGAGTGAACATACAATATCTTTTCCAGGACTTTGAAGAAGTTGAGAGAAACTCAGAATACTTCAGAGTTTGAGATCCTAAGTATGAAGAAGTAAAACAAAACAAAATAGAAGAATAAATGCCAATCTTGAAAGTATTCTGAAATAACCAAATTTACATTTGACAAACCAGTTCTTTTAAACCCAGACCCAAATATACTATGCAGTACAGTGTGTTATACATAAGATATTTACAGATTTTGTGAAAACGTATTTATGGGGTACCACAGTGGTCCGACCTGAGAACACGCAGCCTGACCTGGTAACATGCAGCAGTTAAAGGTGTAGGAAGAATATCACCATGCTTTGCTCCTGTGTATCATCTATATGTGCCGCATTATGTCTGGAAAGTTGAAATGTGAGACCCTGAATGGTGAAGCTGAGGCCAAGTGGTTCTTTCCCATCCATTATTTAAAACCTGAATAAAACATTTTTCCCTTTTCTCCAGCGTCATTAAGAGCCAGTACATGATGGGATGTGAGCCTTAGTAGGCTCTGGGGTCACAGAGGTTGTGGATAAGATGCAGCTCTTCCCCAGAAGGGCTCAGGGATGGCTGAACAAACAGTTGACAGCAGCAGGTAGGCCTGCTTCAAGGCCATCTTCCTTGTTTAGCAGTCTTTTTGTAAGTCTGTTGGCTTGAAGCTTAGTTCATCTTCTTTCTTTTTATATGTCAATTCTCTGACTTTTTGTGAAAGTTGCATATACTTGTGTTGCCATTTATTTTGATAGGAATTTCAATTATGAAAATAATTTGACAAATTTAAATGTGAAAATAAATTAAATTTTATTATACATAATGCATTACAAATATTCTTTGTAATTATGTACAATGTTAATGCAAAATAATGATTAAATGCCTCATCTGTTGTTGTAGATAAGTACAGCAGCATACAGCCCAGCCTGTGCTGTGCATATTCAACAGAGACTTGTGCTTATGGATGCTTTTGGTATTATATATAGTTCCTTGTGAACCCTTACATGACAGTAGTTTAAAATGGCACTTGCAGAAACTGCTACCTGTTTCCCAGTGGTGGGCCTCCCTTATATCCTTTTAGTAATAAAATTTACATCTTTAGGTGGCCTTTGTGAAGGGTGTGTGTGTATGTATGTGTACCTGTGCAGCTAGAGACTAAATTTCTCAGCCTATTTTACAGCTAGTTTACTGGTCAGAATGAATTCAAGCCAATGGGATATGAGAGAAAAACCATCTTTGTGCACGCTTAAATAGAAGCATCTAGCCAGCTATTATTACTCTCGTTATCTACATTTCTGGCACTATAGGAGAAAAACTTTTCTCTCTCTCTGACTCAAGGGAGATCTCTCATCTCTCTCTTGCAAGAGCCTTTTCTTAAAAAAAAAATCTACTGAATTTCCTATAGAACTCATTGCAGTCTCAGTGATATTTTCCTCCCCAATATAAAGAAGAGGGTTCCTGGTACCTTACAGGGTGCTATAGATGTTTACTAATAAATGGAGAAATTAAGGGGCACCCTGCATATTAGGTGTCCTGTGTCCTTTATGTTATCTTCCTAAGTGTTAGAAGGATCACCGGAAACATCTTGCCTGTTTTTGCTAGTGAGAAAATTGTTGATAGTAATTGATTGTATTTCAGTAACTAACCCCTCCCCACATCCCACCTGGTCCCATTTACAATGGAAAATGTACCCGTGCCTTCATGTTTCCACAGTCTATAAAATACCCAAATATCTAGCCAACAATGACAACCTTTTGTATTCTGTAAATACTGTACCCATTAGGGTGTGTCTCAGTTATATTCTCCTCCTAGAGACACAATACCCAATACCCGCAACTTAAGGGAGGAGAGGTTTATTTTGGCTCACATTTCAGGCCACAGTTGGCGGGCTCTGAAGCAGGATAGGATACCACAGGGGCATGGCAGAGACAGAGCCGCTCATGTCATGGCAGCCTGGAAGCAGACACAGAGTGAAGGGAGGGGCTGGGTAGGGAGATACACCCTTCCAGGTCATGCCCCGGGACCTACCTTTTCTGCAACTAGACCTTCTGTCCGAACAAGTCAGCTATAAGCCCTGTAATCCAGTCACCTCCCGAAGCCCTGTGTATGAGTGCATGAGGCTCCTGGGGGGACATCTAGATATAAACCACGTCAGGGTGTTAGCACATTATTCAGTGAATAGTAAATGCCAGTTTCAGAGAACTCAGTAGGTACTTTATAGGAAATTAAGTTTTAAAAGAGGCTAATCACACAAGTCTCATTAGACAAAGCTAGTTTGTAACGGGGGAGAATATGTAACATTTGAGACCAGGGGAGCCTGGTCTGTGGAATTGTCATTGCAATAAAGTAACTTTTAAGAACATATCTGGGGAATGTGACATGTCTGAGCCACACTAGACCTTGCCAGTAGCCATCAGTCTGTTATCCACTTTCTGAAAGGCTCCAATTTCCTTTGATTTGGGAATCCCAGCCTAGTTGGCCTCTGAGAACTGTCTCAGATACCCTGCATCAATTGCTATTTATACCATAGGCATATAAATAGAAAAGCCACTTCTCACTCTCTCTCCAGAGGCAGGGTGGAAAAAAGAAACAAGATTACTGTACACGTGTGTCACCATGAGCTGAAGTCACTAATCAGGGTAGAAATATATTTTTACGTATTTTCCTTCCGCGGTATGCTTGTATATAAATAACAAAACACGCTGAATCAATTTTTCAAACAAACTTACGAAGTCAGAAAACACCACTGACCTTTAACTGTTGGTAGCATGAATTATCAGGGGCTACAAAGAGGTTTTTAGCTATTGAAACACGTTGGTAACATGACAAATGAGTTTTTTCTCCTTCCAAACCGTTAAAAATAGCTTTTATAAACTCTTAACTCCCTCTGATGGTGAGCTCACCATTAATCACCTTTATGACATCTTATATTTAGGCCACGGATAAATCCATGGGTCCTAATCAACCACTTTCCTGAGGAAATTGGCCAAATCCCGACTGGAGGGGAGGGGGATGAATCACAACAACCCTGCTATTCAGACAAATCTCTTTTCAAGTGCCCTTAAAGCTGCTTTTCATACACCAGCGAAGACAGCCACACAGGAAACAATAATAGTTTAATCTCTTGAAAAATTTCCTTCCTGCATTGCAGCGCTTTCAGACAGGTAGTGAGAGCCAGCCAAAGAAAATGAGCAGCAGCTCCTGCCAAGAGCAGGCTGCTACTTGAGGCCCTTCACGTTCCTTCCACTGCCCTCGCGCTCCCTGTCGTCTCTGTAAGGAACCTGCGCGGTCTCCCTAGAATGGTCTCTCGCTACCGTCCATAGGTCTTCTGCTGCCCAGCCGTGGAGCTGGATGACGTTGGAAAAGAAAGAGCCACAAAGGAAGAGCCATCGGTGACTCACCGCATCGCTAGACGTTGAAAAGCCTCTTTTCTCCTGAAGCTCTCTGGAGCTTCTGTTGGGAAGACATCGCGCTATCTGGACAAACACACTAAGCTCTCTGGAAGGCGCAGTTCTTTCCATGGCAACCTGTCTGTCCTCGTGGAACCCAACTATCTTAGTACTCAGCAATGCAGACTGATCCCAAGATTACTGGGGAGAGTTTTTATTTTAACAAGCTTGGAAGGAATCTTAAGCTGTTTCTGCAGTTTTGGAATAGACAAGACCTGTTTTCTATAAATCCAGTTGTTCTCCCTTCACCCTTCGGCACAGTACACCAGCCTGTGAGGACATTCAAAAACTCACGGAAGGTTTGGCTAGGCCAATCATGTGTAGTATTCCTTAGAGATGAGGCCACGTTTCTCATGAAGGTCTCAAGCTGTATGTTACTCGCCTCCAAGGAGCTGCTTCCCACCAGTCAGGTCATTGCCGTGTGGACAGTCTCACTTGTCCCTGCGAGTTGACCCCTGGTTCGGGTCACGTTGCTCGTCTGTGTGTTTTCTTGACCTTGGCTGCCATCTTTGCTCCCTGCCCTTCCCAGGGATACCTCTGCCCTAATACACCATCAAACTCTCTTGGATCTTGATTCTGTTTCTCACCCTGCTGTAGTTTTTTTTCTTTTTTTTTCTCTTGACTTGACAATTGCATGAGCAACTTGCCCGGGCTGGGCAAATTCACTTGCATTTCCATCTGCTGTCTGTTGTTCTCTCCCATACTTGTGCCTTGTGTAAGGAAAAATAATCTCTCTTGTTAGAGATGAGAACGTTGCCTAACTCTCTCAGATGAGAAGAGCAGGGGCAAAAGGATTCATTGGCCAAACTTCTGACACACAAAAAAGTGAACAAAATTAGTTATATAAAAATAGTTCCTCAAAGTCACCCATGGTGTCTAGGAATTGCTTGGATTTGTTCCCATGCATTTTTAGGCCAAGTAAAAAGTACATGAAATAGAACCTAACTGTCTTTATCTCTTTTTTCCTTCATTATCAAGGATTACTGAAAGCAGAGTTTGCAATATTTTCCTTAGACAAGTGTCTTGGTCAGCCAGGAACATTTATTCACAGTCCAAGTAAAAAAAATCAAAAATCCATGCCATATTCACAGAGTAGCTAGGGGGGCCCAAGTTGCAAGCAAATATCAAAGAGCGAAAGACACTTGTAAGATGTTCATCCTTGTGTTATTTATAGTAATAACAAATTACTAATGGCTTATATTTCCAGCAATAAAGGAGTGCTTAAACTAGTGGTAGTGTCATCCACATAATAAACAGTTTCACACAGGTGCAAAAAGTCATGTGTTCTAAGAAAAAAATGAGAACATTCTTATACTATACCAAATAAAAGAAGTAAAATACCCAGTTTATACTGTTTTTTCTGTAATATCTATTACAGAAAATTATTTCTAATTAATGGAATTATAATTTAAATTTAATTTTTATAACTTTTTATTGTATCTCAAGTGTTGCTAAACTAAAAGGCATTATTTCTGGTTATATCACTACACACTTTCACTTTTAATTTATTATTATTAAATTTTTTGAGATATGGTCTCATTTTGTGGTTCAGACTGGCCTTGAACTCGCTGTGCAGTCCTGGCTGGCCTTGAACTTGCTGCAATACTCCAGCTTCAGCCTCAGTTTCACTTTTTTAGAACCTTGACTTCCTCTCCAATTTTTGTCATGTTTTTCCCCATGGAATTACATGTAATATTTTTTTAATTTTTAAAAATGGATTTTCAAATGTGTTTAGCTGCATAGCTGAAAAGCTGCAATGTGTTGCAGAGGCTTTTTATTCCTCTCACCTCTGTTCTTCCCAAGTATCCTGGACAGACCCTTCCACACTTGCTCTTTGGTCTGTCCAAATACTCTACCATGGCACCACATAACTCTCTGCTTACTATTGGTTTCGTGTTGAAACTCAAATGCCTTCCACTGTGCTTCTATGCTCAGGTTGACAGTTCCTCTTGTTCATTCTAAACCCCATCCCTGTCCCCAAGACATGACTGAAGTCCAGTCTTCCTCTCTCCCTCACCCTATCCCTACATGTCTTGGTCATCATATTCACAGCCCTGCAGGGGATCTCCAGGCCAACTCTCTCCCCAGGGGCCAGGATCACTGACTGTGTCTAGCACATTACCTTCCTTTAATAGACACTCAGTTCAGGCCAACTTTATTTTATTTTTTTATTTCTTGGGTTTTTTTTTTTTTTTTTCTGGTACTGGGAATCGAACTCACGACCTTGCACTTGCCAGGCAAGTGCTGTGCCGCTGAGCTAAACCCCCAGCCCCTCAAGCTAATTTTAATTTCTATTCCTTAAACTGCAAGAAGAGTTCATTTCAATTATGGTCATGTTGCTGTTATAATGTCTATCACAGTAATTTTCAGTGATTGTATTTGACTTCATGCACTAAATATCATATATTTTATTTGTTAGGCATACCTGGTATATTGGTGTCTAGTTGATCCTTTCTCTTTATTTCCCTTCTGGATTCTACTTTTGTGATGATTTTCATATAGAATTACACAGCTATTATGTCTCATGGATTTGCTTGTACAGTTCTATTTGGGAAATTTTCTTCTTTCTCAATTCTTATTCTTCTTATTGGAAAGCTATTACAAGGAGAATAGGTAGAGAGAAGATAGATAGAAAAAGAGAGAGAAGCAAAGGGAGAGGAAAGGAAGAAGGGAGGAGGAGAGAGAAAGAGGTTATTTAGTCTTTAACAATTTTATGCTAATATGCTTGAAGTGAACAGTAATGCATTTTTTTCCCCCGGCAAAACAAGTGACATTTTTAACTCAAAGAAGGAAGTGTTAGTGTTTAAAAGAGACAGCTAAGCTACTCTGAGATGAAAATACTGATCTGATTGAGTGCTGCTGTGGGTTTGGATAGTCTGATGTCAGGTGAAGACATCAGCAAACAAACTAGTTAAGGAAAATGTTATGTTGACTTTGAGTTCCTAAAACAAAAAAAAAAACCCCAGTAAATGAATGATACTACACTGAAGATGTCTTGAGTACTTCAGACAGTGACATTACTGAGTACATGGCCCCTCAGACAGTAAAAGTAGACAATGTCAAGAGAAATACTTTTAAGGCAACACAAAGTTTTGCTTTTTGGACCAATGAAAGACTGAGTTATTTTTCAAAGGGAATGTCTTCAGGGACTGATTGATGACCCAAATAAAGTCCAGAATCAACAGGATGCAGTTGACTGGCAGGAGGGAGGGAAGGTAGTCAGCCTTCCACAGATACCTGTCTTGCTGTTGCCTCTTCCTGGATGCCAGGTACAGAGATGAGTAAGCCCTGCTATGCCTGGCTTCACTTCAGGAAGGTTTTGTGACCTAAAAAACAAATAAGGTGTGGTGGGAACCAGAGCCCAACTCCAGCTGGCCAAGCTTGCCTAAACACCCAGAGACAGGCTCACCTGAATTGAGGCTGTGCCCCAGTGAGGACCCTGTCGGCACTTTGCTTATTTTAGGCTGGAGCTCAGGTGAGTCATAGAAAGTTCACGTACCACTGGCCCTCACTCCATCCTACCCCTTTTGTTGAGTTGTAGAAGAGTCTGTCCTAGAAGACATGGAGGGTTAGCTGCTCCTGAAAACATGAGAAGTCACAGTCTGATTTGTGTGGATGTTGGTTGGCTTTCTACATGGGGCAAAGTGAGGGAGGGAGAGTGGGTTGCGGCCTGGGATGGGGGAAAGGGACTGTCATCCTCCTCTCGCTCTCTGTCCTCTGTCCCTCTTGCGTGTTATCTATGGGAGCGTGCTGTGCGTGTGTTCACAAAGATTCTGAGCTCTCCAGTAGTTGTAGTTCTCCATTGGTTATATATATTGGTTATTTCACTTTTCGTGTCTCCTCATTCTCTATCAGTTGGATGTGCTCTGAGGAGTAACCCATGGGCCTGCTGACGGTGAAGGGGACCATGGTTCCTGAATCACTTTACAGAAGGCTGCTGCTGAATGTCCAATCAGATCGGGACTTGAGCAGAGCATATACCATCATTAGGTCAAGCTGCTGAGATTCAGGGGTGTTTGGTATAGTGGTTAGACCATCTGACCAATAAATACCTAGTGGTTGCAGAATCTGACTTTGCAATGGCCAACAAACTCTCATTATTTGTGCCTCAGTTTCCCCCTTTGTAAAATGTCTGCTGACACAGGGATGTGGTGAGGTATTTAGAATAGTGTCTAGGACTTTGTGAGCTGTTGGTGACTACTACTATTACTGGTGGTTCACTACCAGCAGTACTTTTCTAGTAGATTGACTGTAACTGTTATAACTCTAACCTCTGCTATAGTACTAGTTTTCTAATTGCCATGGGGCTTTCTCTTGGGAGGAGGAAGTCCATGAGGAAAGTGGTTGCACATTCCAAGAGAATGGGTCTTCTGCTTCATAAGAGGGAAAGTTTCCTCCTTTCCCCTTCAGTCTAGCCTCCCTCCCTCCCCTCCCCTCTTTCTTTCTGATAGCATCTTGCTGCGATGCCCAGATGACCTTGAATACCTGGCTCAACTGATGCTCTTACCTCAGCCTCCTGAGTAGCTGCGACTGCAGGTGAACACCACTGCACCCTGCTGGGTTGCTTGATCAGGACCTAATGTGAAGTACTATCTAAATCCACAGAACAAGCCTGAGATCTTGTCATTCAGGGATTATGTACAAGGAACTGGTACATTTCCTATTGTTAGAGAAGCTGACCAGCACCTAATGATTCACAAGGGATTTAGAGAAGAGAGATCATCTTGGGTTATGATGAAATCATGGAAGAGTTCATGGACAAGCAGTTAGTTATGCAATCTTTTCAGCTCATTGGGAGCAGCTATCACACTTGCTGAGCAGACTAAATACTAAATATGAACTTAGAATTGTCACAGTGAATTTGCCTTGTCAAGAGGTGTTTGCAATATGACTTTTAGGTAATGGGATTTTGAACAGACAATATTGTATCTATAATAATAGAGCAGAATAGTCAATTATCATAACTAGAACTGTTTAACTGATAAACAAGATGTCTGAGTGATTGGACGGTGGAATTCAAAGTGAGTGTGATAATTAAGAATGCAGACTTTAAAGTCAGACTGGATTCAAATTCAGCAGTTTACTGACCTTGACCTGCAGCATTTTATTTAATCTCTCTGGGCTTCGGTTTCTGCGTTGCTAAGTTGGAAATAATCATAATGCTTCAAAGGATTAAATGAGGGTTAAGTTAGTTCATACATTTCAAAGGTTTAGAATTGAATGATACTACTACTGCTGCTAATTATTATTGCTATTGTTTGAAACATTGTTAGGTACCTTGGTCTGGAATACAGCCATTTATTTCAAAAGAGTTTTAAACTTTGTACTATTGGAAAAGAAACTTGAAGCTTCACGCCTTTGACCTCTCTGGAGGGGTTCAAGTAGAAAAGTGTTTGCTTGATTCCATCCTGGATCCATCATAGGAAGCTAAGTGCTCAGGGTCATGAGGATGTACACATGGGTGTTCATACCTCGCCTTGTGCTTGGAGACATTTTTGTGCCAACCGGAGTGCTTCGAAAGGTTCTTTGCTGATGAAGAAGACAGAGAGAAATGAAAGCATCTGGTGGGCAGGAATATAATGAACATGTTGAAACATCTCTGAAGAAGCCACCTAGACACTTGGAGAATTACTTTCCTGAAATTGTTTTAGTAATTGTTTCCTTTGGTTGCTCCCCTCTAGACTTTTCTTCAAAACATAATTTCAAACCATAAAGTATGGATTGAAAACTTTTAGTTTGGACATGATTTCAAACTTACAAGAAAATTGTAATAATGAGATTATTAGAACATACAACAAATGCCCTTTGCTCAGATTCACCTGTTGTGTACGTTTTACCTCACTGTCTTTATTATTTGTACCCCACCTGCACCTGAGCATGTACATCTGTACACATAATGCATTTTCCCAAACTCTGCAAGTAAGTTCCATGTATCATGGCATATTACCCTTTAATACTTAAGCTTAGTGTTTATTTCCTAAGAATAGACTATTTATTCTCTTATATAGCCATAGTATACTCTTCCACCTTAGTAAATTTCATAGTGACATGATACTCTAATCTGTTTATATTCTAATTTTGTTTATTGACTCAATAATGTCCTTACGACATTATTTTCCTTGCATGCTAAACCCAGTCTATGATTGCATTTACTTTTATGTCTCTTAGGTTTCTAAAAGGCTTATTTTTCTAAAGGGCAAACACCCATAAGCACTAAAAGGCTAACCTTTCTTTATTGCTCTTAATTATAGGAGCAAACCAACTCAGTTCACTTATGGTATTTGATGGTGTAATGACAAAGGAATAAAATGTTCATCCCCTGAGAATGTTCTACTTACTTGTGTGTCATTTGAAAGCAAGTGTTTAATTTTCCAGGTTATCTAAGTGTTGTGTCCTGGTGCCTTGGTTCCTAGAAAGTGCTCAAAGATAAGCAGAGTATTCCTTCTTCAAGTTTAATTTGAGAAATTACAGGAATCAATAAAAATAATTCCAGGGAAATAGTTTGGTACATAGATGGGAAAATACAGTTTTTGGAATTCAAATTGAATCTCTGCTTTCTCAGGTTCAAATTTTCTCAAAAAAAAAATACCCCATAATCTGAGCAACTATTTTTCTTTTGGCAGTTTTGTTTAATTTTAAAGAGAAAAAATAACAATGACAAGAACAAAACAGTACAGAAACAATAAAAACAATACAGTATTTCAAAAGAGATGATAGGAATTGACAATGGTTGTTATATTACATATTGTTATCTTCAGTGAAGTTGCTCAGATTACCAGATATTAGAATGCAAGATTGCTTAAACAATTACAATAACAAGTAATAAAAAAGTAGAAATGATACAGAGCTTCATTAAACAAGATGGTAGGAAATCAGCAATGGTTGTTATATTGCACATTGTTGTCTTCAAATTAGCTATTAAAAATACCAGATATAAGCGTGCAAAATTGGTCAAGAGAAAAGAAAAAAAAATTAAGCATTAACTGTTTCTTTTAATAAACCAATCGACATGAGCAATACACTTAGCTATCCTTTTATATATATATTTTTTCTTTTTTCTTTAATTTTAAAGAGAAAAGATCAAAATTAACAAAAACAAAGGCATAAAAAACAACATAAAAATGATATAGAATTTCAAAACAAGGCAATAGGAAATCAACAATCTTTGTTACCCTACACACTACTATCCTCAAAGTAGTTACTCAGACAACCAGATACAGGCATGTAAGATTGATCAAATAAGTGCACATTAACTGTTCCTTTCAATAAACCAATAGAAACTAGTAGTACAATTATCTTACCTGTCTTGTGTATACAAATATACTTATTTTTCCCCTCCTTTCTTTTTTTTTCTCTTTTCCCTCATCCCACTTGTTTTTTCCAATTTGAGCAGCTTCTTTCCCTTTCACAATATATATTGTACCTTTCAGATTTTATTTACTCTTTCAGGTTCTTATACTAGGGAGGCAATACAATGTTTACACATGTGAGTCTGATTTATTTCACTTATGAGTATGGTCTCAAGTTGCATCCATTTATCAGTAAAAGCCTCTAGTTTATCTTTCTTTATAACTGAGTAATACTCCATTGTATAAAAATACTACATCTTTTTTATACATTCCTCATTTGATGGACATTTGAGTTGTTTCCAAGATTTAGCTATTACAAATTGCACTGCTATAAATGTGGGTGCACATATATTGCTCTGGTATGATGTTTTCAGTTCTGGAAAAATACCCAGGAAGGGAATAGTTGGGTTGAATGGGACCTCTAATCCTAGTTTACTGAGGAATTTCCAGACTGAATTCCACAGTGGTTGTACTAGTCTACACTCCCATCAATAGTGAAGAAGGGTTCCTTTTCCCCCACAGCCCCTCCAGCATTTGTTATGGGTAAATTTCTTGATGACAACCATTGTTTCTGGGGTGAGATGGAATATCAGTGTTGTTTTAATTTGCATTTCTTGAATGACTAATGATGTTGAACATTTTTTCCTATGTTTATTTGCCATTTGTATTTCTTTATCAGAGAAGTGTGTATTCATCTCAGATGCCCATTTTTGGATTGGGTCTTTGAATTCTGGGGGCCTGATTTTTTTAAATTCTTTATATGTTCTGGACAGGAGTCCTTTGTCTGAGGGACAGTTGGCTAAAATTTTTTCCCAATTCTTGGGTTTTCTTTTCACCCTGTTGGTGATTTCTTTTGATATGAAAAATCTTTTCAATAAGATGGGATCCCAGTTGTTGATTCTTTGAAGTACTTCCCCTGCAGTTTGGGTTTTGCTTATTAATTCTCTGCCTACCCCTATGTCTTCAAGACTTTTATCTACTTTCTCTTCCAGTAGACCTAGTGTTTCTCTTTTAATATTTAGATCTTTAAGTGATTTTGACTTTATTTTGGTGCGTGGTGATAGACATGGATCTAGTTTCAGTCTTCAGCATGTGGAAAGCCAGTTTTTCCAGCAACATTATTAAAGAGGCTATCTTTCTTCCAGTGAACATGTTTGGCCCCTTTGTCAAAGATAAGGTGGCTGAGTATGTTTGTGGTTGTGGCTGCATCTTCTAGTCTGTTCCATTGATCTTCAGGTCTGGTTTTTTTTTTTGCCTGTACCACACTGATTTTATGACAGTAGCTTTGTAGTATAATTTCAAGTCAGGCATTGTGATACCTCCTGCCTTGCCTTTGTTGCCCAGGATTGCTTTTGCTATTCTGGGTCTTTTCTGGCTCTAGATGAATGCAAGGATGGTTCAATATATGCAAATCAATAACTTTAATACATCATATCAACAGAGTCAAAGATAAGAATAGCATAACTATCTCAATAGATGCAGAAAAAGCTTTTGATAAAGTCCAACACTTATTCATTATAAAAACCCTACAGAAAATTGGAATGGATGGAATTTACCTCAATCCAGTAAAAGCCATCTATGAAAAACCAACAGCCAGCATCATACTAAATGGACAAAAACTGAAAGCTTTCCCTTTAAAATCAGGAACAAGACAAAGATGTTCACTGTCACCACTCCTATTCAACATAGTTCTGGAGACATTAGCCAGAGCAATTAGAAAAGAGAGAGAAATAAAAGGAATAAGGATAGGAAAGGAAGAAGTAAAACTATCATTATTCACAGATGACATGATACTGTACATAGAAGACCCCAAAAATTCCACCAAAAGACTCCTAAAATTAATAAACAAATTCAATAGCACAGCTGAATACAAAGTCAACACTCAAAAATCAATAACATTCCTATATACAAACAATAAACACACACTGAGAGAGAAATTAGGGAAATCATACCTTTCACAATAACATCCAAATAGTTGAAATATTTAGGAATCAGTTTAACAAAAGAAGTAAAAAATCTATACAGTGAAAATTACAGTACTCTGAAAAAA
The DNA here is from genome assembly GCF_000276665.1 of Chinchilla lanigera. Taxonomy (NCBI): domain Eukaryota; kingdom Metazoa; phylum Chordata; class Mammalia; order Rodentia; family Chinchillidae; genus Chinchilla; species Chinchilla lanigera. The sequence goes on along the minus strand of NW_004955407.1, from coordinate 34,959,716 downwards.
GAGATCCAAGAGGATTTTTAAAAATGGAAAGTATTCCTTGCTCATGGATAGGTAGCATCAACATTGTGGAAATGGCCATACTCCCAAAATTGTTATATAGATTCAATGCAATCCCAATGAAAATACCATTGGTATACCTCACAGATCTACAGAAAACATTCCTAAAATTCATCGCAGCAACTATTTTTAAGATAACAATATGCAATGTAATAATCATTGTTAATTTCCTACCATCTTGTTTTAAGATTCTATGTCATTTTTATTTTGTGTCTCTTTAATATAAAAAAGAAAGAAATAAAAATTTAAAAAAGAAATGGCTTCTCAATAGTTTTAAATGCCTGTCACATTTCTAGGATAAAAAAGCTACTTCCTGACGAATGTGATCCTTATGTATATCTAAAATGTACCGATAAAATCTAATAAAAAAAAGACCTGACAGAAAGAACAAACAAATGAAGAAAATCCCCAAAACCATCTTCCAGTGAAGTAGGGAAAATATAGGAAGTGATCTTAAAAGTTGAGGTCCCTTTTTGCATTGGTAATGTCTGGTAGCTGCTTTAGTTCTTTATTCTGCTCTTCATAATGGATTTCTACAGGGGGGACTAGAAGATTTGAGCTGGCTTAATACATGTTTCTATGAATTCCATGAAAAGAAAGCTTCAGGTGAGTGTGTGGGAGAGGTGAAGTGAGGGAAGAGTGGCAGTCACTTGCAGACAGTCTTCCCAAGCCAACAGTGGTGAACTGGCTTAGTCAGGTCCCATAGTGGGGTCAGGGAGGAGTTGAGGAGAATGGGCTCTGGAAAATAGGGTTACTGGGTAGATGGCCATGGGTGGAGATTGGGATGGAGTCTCTTTTGTAATCTTTCAAATTAAACAAACAAAAGCCACATGAGGGGGAAGCTGTTTTGTCCCTCTTCCAAATGTGTGGGCTCCATGGTTTGCATTCTAGCAGGAACACATTTCTGAGAATAATCCCAAAGGAAAACATAAGGGAACCTGAGCTTGTGTTGGAGCCTTTGATACAGATGAAGATAGCCTGACCAAATGCTCAGTGAAATGAATCAGGCAAGAAGGTTAAATACAGCATGGTTTCTCTTATATGAGAAACCCAAAATATAACTAATTTAAAGAGCAAAATAAAAGAAAGTAATAGGAACCAGGGAAGTAGACATTTGGAGGTGGAAGTCGATCTAGGGATGGAGAGAGAGGGGAGGTAGGGACGAGGGAGAGAGGTAAGAAGGATTAAGATGTGATGTGTGTGGACTTACTCTCCACAACGAGTATTCATCAGGTATCACAAACATGCAGTAATAAAAGAAGATGAAGATAGTGTGAAAGCAAGGAAAGTCCTGAACCTCAAGCACGAGTGAGTGAAAATGATGTCTAAGTCTGGGAGAAGAGGAAGTTTCCTATGGATCTGTAGCTGTGGGTGAGGAGCTGGGATGGGGCAGCGGGGGCTGTAGTGTGGCATCTTTGAACACTAAAAATGATGAAGTTGTCCAGCTCCTTCGCTGGCAGAATTTAGCTCTTGGATCTAGTGTAGATTAATTCTTGTATTTCAGGGCACTTATTTGCACTGTCAAGGATCAATCTCATTTAATTTATATTTTTATTGTGGTACTGGGGATTGAACACAGGGCCTCTGCACTGAACTATATCTTCAAACCCTTTTTTTATGCCTTTAGCTTGAGACAAGGTCTCAATAAGTCACTAAATTGCCTGATGTGAGTTCAAACTTTCAATCCTCCTGCCTCAGGCTTGCAGAATGCAGGGATTTCTGGCTTGTGCCTTTTTTATCAGAAGGAAATGAGAGTTCTTAATGAGTCCTCTGGGTGGTCATTTTGTGTACAACTTGTAGGTCTGCCTGACTTTGGATATTTACCTTAGAAAATTGTTGGCCACAAGATGTGCTACGACTTCTCATCTGTGTTTCAGAGGTTTGCAGAGTGGGGAAGTTTGGCGTGGGGAAGCCTCAATGTATTCTTTCTGCACCTCTGCAGCGAAAAACTCTTAGCTGCTCCAAATTCTTGTGGAAGGTACGCCTAACATGGAGTGAATTAGGCAAGTGAGATAAAACTACAGCTATCAAACTTTCCTTTCCACGTGACTTCTACAACTCAATTCAATTATTGTATAAATTAACTTCATGAGGAATTGGATTTAGAATACAGGCTCACATTTTTCTTAAAGTGTAGTATAAGGGGGACCGTACACACCGAAGGTTCAGATACCATATAACTAGTGATGTTTAATGATTTCTGGAATTTTTTTTTTTTTTCAGTCTTTCGGTATGTGCGTCAGAGGGAACTATGAGCTAAAGATAAATAAAGTCTCACTTGTAATGTGATACCGGACTGCATCCATCCATTTCCAGAATGGCAACTTTTGTCTCTCTATTTTAATAATTCATGAAAGAGGGGAGGGTGTGGTTCTTTCAAAGGCAGGTGAAGTGGACCTTTATCGGCCCATCAATTCTTTTTCCTGCTGTGACTCACAGATTGACGACAATGGTGAAACTTCCTTAGTTTCATAAAATATTGTTTGATGTTTAGATAATCATACTGGCTGCTTTGACCGTTTTTCCTGAGAACTTTATGGAGCAAGTAATATACATATCAGTAAATAAAGATTAAATTAAAGTTATTTGTATGGTTGATTGACATACAAAGATAATGTATATGCTAGTATATATTAGATATGACTCTGAAATTGACATAGGTAGTTTAAAAATGGTTGGATAAGACTAATTTGATAATGTAAAAATTAAAATACCTACAAACATATTACATTTCTACTCATCAAGCAATGTAATATGTCTCCATTATAGTGAAATATATAATCACTTCCATGTTAAAATGACCAACAGGCTAATCTGTAGAGTATTCAAGTCAATAGGAGTCATTATTCTCCCAAGTGCGGGTGGTGGGTTTCGTTCTATGAGGGAACTTGGGGCATGAGTTTCTATAGACTAAATTGTGTTCCCCAAACAAGTTTAATGGCTCTAACTCCCATTGTAATTGTTTTTGCAGATGAGTTGTTTCAGCAGGTAATTCATTTTAATGAGTCCGTAAGGTGGTGTCCCATTCAGACAGGACTAGTGGATTCAGAGGGAGAGGAAGAGGGAGATTGTGTCCCTGGGCAGCACAGAGGAAGGGCATGCAAGGACACAGCAAGAAGGTTCCCTCCACGAGCCGGGAACAGGGTCCTCACCTGCACTTCTGGCCTCCGGGACTGGGAGAACATGAATGTCTGCTGTTTAATCCTCTTAATCTATGGTATTTTATTATAGCAGCCAGAGCCAAAGACAGTGTTAAAGAGCAGTCAGAGTGAAAAGGCTCTCCCGGCAGCTATGCCGTCTGAGTGAGCCTGTAAATAGATTTTCCTCTGATGAGTAATGAGGAGGATATTGTGTGGGTCTCTGAGGATGTTGCGAAAGAACGTGGGGCAAAGGCCAGTGGGTCTGGTGAACTGCACACAACCTGTATTGCTTTAAAGTAAAACTCAGCAGAAGCCAGACCACCGAAAGCCTTGCATTTCACTCCAAGGAGTGTGAGCTCACTTCTGCTATTATCTTAGTACCTTCCACTTATGGCATCTTTGAGAAGTTGTTTCAGTCTTTGGGGTACACCTTGGGCCAAACAGGAACACTGAGAATTGAGGCCGTGGTTTTTCCAAGATCTCTCTGTCCAGTCCAGATCTCTGCACAAGTTTATGGTGTAGGCAACACAGATGTAATGAAAGGTTTGTGCCATTCCTAGTTTTGCACTGAAGAGGAAGTGACAAGGACAGAGAGGAGAGGGCAGAGAGGAGAACAGGTGTGGGTGATTTTAGGTCATCTGTCCAGCCAGATTTGAATATGACTTGGATAATGCCGGAGAAGAATTGGAGGGAGGAGTCTAAGACAACTCGCAAGTCTGCCTGACTTCACCTGCAGAGAAGCAGCGAAGAAGTTGGCCCCAGTGGTTAAATTTTTGAGTGTCTATGAGACACCCTGGAAGGTATCTGTTAGGCAGCTTAGTCTGGGACTTGTAGAGAGTTCTGAGGCAGACAGGTGGACTTGGACAGGAGCAGGTGCTTCCATTTTCAGTGCTCCTCATCTTTACCTTGTTCTCTAGCTCAACATGTCCTCAGACCCTGTCACATCCTTCTAATAGATTCTACAGATGGAAGACTTTAGGGCCTTGGTGTTCACATTAATTTTTTTAAGGCTAAATCAGTCATGTAATGTGAAGAGTGTTTGTGGTGGAAGATGAAAATATTTACTCACTTAAATACTTAGAAACATCAACCCAAAATGGTGTAGTGAGGTAGGAATTAAAACTGTGTTGCACTGCATTTCCTGTGTAAAAGCAGAGGCCTACAGTTAAAAAAACTGACATGTTTTGTAGACAAGAGACTTTTATGCACTTAGGGGAAATGATAGTGATGTATACATATCTATTGAATTAGAATTAATGCCCATTTGTAGCATTATAATCTATTATGCACATCAGGCCACTGGAACTAACAGGAGCCCCTGTGCTCAGGAGCTCAGGCAGGACAGAAGTGTGAGGGCACAGCATGAAACCAAATGCCCCATATTAGAACCAATACAAGAGGGTCTGGGACCCCACAAGTGTCATTATTAGAGCGTGTCATGAAGCAGGCATTCCAGGTGGGGCGAGATCTCAGGCTGGATACGGAGCACTGTGAATACCAACTGGCCATGCTTTGTGTTAGACTGGGCAGGGCAGGGAAGTGAATGGGGAAGGTTTTTGAAGACATGGGGCAAGGGAGAGCGAGCTGGAGGGTTTGAAATGGTGCGGATGGTCAGGGAGAGGGCGGTGGGGCACATCCATGATCAGAAGAAGATGACAGGGAGTCCTGCTCATGATGAGGAGGACACAGCTGGACATAGGTTCCATGGTAGGAGGTAAGAGAACAGAGAAATGAGATCCAGCCACTCCCCACCACAGTGCTGGACACCCTAGTCAGTGCACTGTAGGCGGGCGGTGAGAGAAACCCTGCTGGAGATAGCCGGAGTGTTTGCTGGCTCCCGCGAGGAGAGAATATAGGGGAAGATGAGTGGGACTGTGGAGCAGGCGAAAGCAGCACATTTGTACAGGGCTTGAAGGATGTGGTACCCTTGTCATAAGAATCGCAGCTGCACTCCTGTAGCAAAAGCCAGGTCAGTAAGAGAAAAGCGTAGCATCTTCATTTAATGAAAGCTTTAAGCACTACGGAAGCCTTTGGAAATGAAGAGCCAAAGACCCACGGAAAACTGTCATTCTTAAAATCAGTGTAGTGTGGACAGTGATGTAGAAACGCGGTTAGACACCAGGGTGTGAGCTAAGGATGATAGACTGCAAGGGCAAAGCCAGCAAAGGCTGTTGGCTCATTCTTCCTTGCCTACCTGTGCAGCTTTCCTTCCTCCCAAGTTTAGGGCAGGACTCTTCTGGAAGGAGGGTCTGTGACCCACCATTCGATAAGACAGGTCTGAGAATTTCTTTATGCAGAAAGGTGGGGGAAGGCAGGATAGGTCCTGTGGTTGGCTGGGGGAAAGGGGTCCTAGGGCCTATGAACCACTTTGGAATTTTGGTTTCTTCAGCCTGTCTTCAGGGACAGAGGGGAGCAAAAGAAAGGACAGGGGAAGGTGAGAAGGAGACAGTGCAGGAGGCTCTTCTAGCGTACTTCATTTCAAAGCACCGGGCAAGCCAAAGAAGAGTCATGTGTCAGGGTGTGCTTTCTGAGCCCCAATATTTGCTTTTTTCTTGGGCAGAAATAAAAGAGAAAAAACTACCATCAGTCTTAGACTTTTTATGGATTAGCTAAATGAAGTAATAAGTGGCCTCAGGGAAGAGAACTTGGAGACACCGATTCAAAGTGAGAACTTGGAGACACCGATTCAAAGTGAGGGACTGTTGGGAGTTAAGGGCTTCCTGAACCTCCAGCATCGAAGACTGGATTTTCCCGTCGTGGATGACAGGAAGTTCCAGGTTCAGGGAGAAGTTAAATAAGCTAGATAAATCCAGCTATTTTTTGTGGAGAAGGAGGAAGAAAAAGCAGTGAGGTCACAAGAACAATAAAAAAGGAGTCTGGAAAGAGAAAGAGAAGCCCATGGTACAGTGTAGGTGGACAAAGTACGCTGGAATTACCAAGCCCCGGCTGCGATCCTGATCTACTTTCCATTTGGGTTTTCCCAGTAACGCTGGCCTGTCCAAGCTGCTGTTTCCACTTCTGTCCTATGTGGCCTGTTCTACCTTCTGAGGGGTTAGACAGGAGTCTGAGGTAGGCCTGTGGCAAGCATGCTCTGTGGAACTTCTTTTTCTTTCCTGCTGTAATAGAATCTATCTAGAGATTCAGGAAGATGATGTGGCGGTGGAGCACCGGAAGGACGGAAGATGCTGGTGAGGACAGAGAAGGGACACAGGCAGAGAGGATTCCGACCCTTTCAGGTCATGTGGTTTGATGGGAAAAGCGAGACCTTCCTGGACTGCAGTTAGAGGGCTTGAAGGTAGGAACATACAACCCCTAGAGATGTCCTTACCCTTTTCCCACCTCTGCTGAGTTCTGGCATCTTAGTTGTCACAAGGCAGCAAGGATCCTGGAAGCCAGTTCTGAATGCACCGGAGTTGGGTATGAAAAGCATCCATCCCCCACTGTTCCATGCGAGGCGCAGCTATTAATTACACTAAGTGACAAAGATTCTCCTTGTTGCGTGATTGACACAAGAATGAATCTTTGTTACTGACTGCAAATAATAGAAATCTTGATGGTGATTCCCAGGCCAGGAATATGCCCGCCACACCATGCAATGGGTACGGCAGCTTACGGCAGCTTCTGAATCCACCTGAAAGCTGTGGGGAGATAGAGCGGGCATTATTTGGTTAAGTTCCTCCCCAGGAAACACACCCTCCCTCCTTCCTTTGCTTGTTCAGTCCTGGCACTGGAACAACCTGTCTCTTTGCATTAGTCCAGTTCTGTAGAGAAGCAAGCATTTAGAAGGAAATAGCTGGAAAAGCCAGGCAAGAATCCATTTTTAAAGTCACAACTGAATGATTGTTTTCTTATTGTGCTACCTGGCGCTGGAAAAATCATTTCTTTCTGTACGTATTTTTCTTTCTCTTTCTTTGCTTTGTGTTTTCATTCTGCTTAAAACACACATATGTGCCAGAAATGAAAACATTTTCAAAGGGCACTTTTCAAGGACTCCTAAAAATAGGATCTGTTGCCAAATATACATTTCCCCAATGTATAAATAGCTGAAAAGGGGCGCAATGAAAAGCACATGCTGCTCATGTTTTCCTTAAGAAAACACGAGTTAGGGGATTGGACTTCTTGCCTTGAAGCTCTTGAAATCAGTGAGCCCAGTTCATTGTTACCCTAAGTCTTCAGACATCATTCTTGGCATGTTTTAGGCCTATCTTTTAATCAAGGCTTTAAAAAGCTGCTAAAAATAATTTCATTCCCCAAATGGGGAAAAAAAAAAGTTATTTCATTACATCAGTCTGTGACTTGACATGGAACTTTCACTTCAATATCCAGGCAGAAAGGGCGCTCACACCTAGGGCACCCGGGCCTCTGTGTCTGCTTCAGAGACCCAGGGGTGAAGCAGTGACGTGGAAAAGGCACACGTATTTACTGAGGTGGGAAACCTTTTATGTCTTTCCTGTCGTGGCCTGCAGTCAGGAATCGCTTCAAATTCTCCCTAGGAGAAGAAAGGGAGATCATACCCACATTCGTGAAAATCAAAGAAGCCGATGCTGGTGGGGGTTTGTTTAGAATTCTGTGTCGTTACCTGGTATGCGTGGATGCGCTCCATTCTTAACTCTGCACTTTGCAGTTGAAAAAAAAAAATCATTCTGGGCGAGCTACGTTTTCGATGCCTTCTTTTAGTTTCTGCAAAAAATTTTTTCTTGATCAACAAGAAATCGATACTTTTAATTAGTATACGTTGTTTTGTCAAAGACTCACAAACCTGCATGGCTGGCCACATCCTCCCTGGGAAGCCTCCTGTGGGACTGCAGTCTGCTGGCTCCCTGGAGACCTCCTCGCCTGGAGGACCCGGGAGGCAGAGCTAGTGCGCAGAGTGCCCCTGGAAGCCTTTACCCTTGGAATTATCTGACTTTCTCAGCTCTGGTTAAATTTTGTCTTCCACATCTTGATAGGCCATGGAAAAAGAAACTAACACAAGGTTTCACCTTTGCTGTTCAAAAGTTGTAACCTTTGCTCACATTTGCCAGAGAAAGTGCTTATAGCACCAATTAACATGAATTATTAACTCCAAGATTAATAATTTATTAGAAACCTAAAGGCCCTCGGCCCTGCCAGATCACACTATTGGAATAAAAACAAAGAAAACAGCATAGGTCTAAGAATAACAATTTGGACACCATGCTTGAAATAAGTAATGACATTTAGGTTTTCTAAAGACTTTTTATTTAATACTGCACTGGCTGAAGAGTCACACAAATTTACTAATAATTCCTATAGTGATAGATGTTGGTTTTTAATGAATCTTTATTTAACAAATATTCATATACTTCTTTCTTTGAATTAACTTCTGTTCAAACACTTGCACATAATAGTTCATTTAATGAATCCCAACAACCCTTTGAGTTAGACACTGTGATTATCATTCACATGTTATAGGGGAGGTAAAGAGAAACCTGAGTCACACCAGAAGACAGATGGTAACTGCTTGTAGTAATCTGGCAGGGCTGCTGCAATGAAGTATCACAAACCGAGTGACTGGCATGTACTGGCTTACGGTTATGGGGGCCAGATAGAGACCCCGCTGTCAGTATGGTTGGTTCCCTAGCTTCTGGTCATCTGCCAGCAATGTTTAGCATGATTGGCTCGTAGATGCATCTACCTGAGCTCTGCCTTCATCTTCCCATGGAGTTCTCTCTGCATGCAAATTGTCCCTTTTTATAAGGAAGCCAGTCACATTGGGTTAAGACTTATCCTAATGACCTCATTTTGAACTTGGTCACCTCTGTAACCATCCTGCCTCCAAATAAAGCCATATTCTGAGGTGCTGCATGTAGAACTTCAGCATATGGATCTTGGAGCTGAGACACACCATTCAACCCACAACACTGAAGGAACCCAGATTCGAGTCAGGGCATCTTGCTGGGATCTGTGCTCTTTACCACATGCTATGCTGCTTCTCATCTTTTGTTCTTGTTGAGTACGTAAAGCTCGCTTTCAATTTAGAGTATCTTATTGACTCATATCCAAGAACTATCCTTAGTGTGGGTGCTGTTGGAGACAGCGTCTTCTTGAGCTCAGGTAGACACCTGCTTAATTAGGGGGATCAGACTGATTTACAGCTAGACAGTCATTAAATGCTCTTCACACTAGGAGCTACTGTGTTTTGGAATCCAAAAGCTCTTTCTTCTTCACTCTTGAGCACATGTTTTCTGAAATTTGTATTTTTAGAGGCATTTTAGGAGGGAGAGGCCTAATTACTTCCTTTTGTTCCCTTCCAAATTCCTGTTTCTGGGGCCGTGATGAGGTAATACTCACAGCACTTCTGTTCCTTTGCAAATCCACCTGATCTCATCACATCTTGAAATGGGATGCAGGAAACCAAAGGCCTATGAGTTCTGCTTCTTTGGCCTTTTAACTTGATGGGGAAGGACAGTCTGAAAACAGAGAAGAGGAAAGAAAAAAAAAATAGCAAAAGGGAACCAGGAAGAGTGAAAAAACTGAGGAAAGAATTTTGCATAGTGAAAGTAAGAAAAAGTTGGTTAGTTATGGTTTACTTCATTAAATTCCAGTTTTCAAAGGAGCAGAGTGACGTTTCACATGCGGTTGTTGTAATGATGAAACCCAGGACAGAAGTTATGTGCTCCAAGTATTCTCACTGCACCCCTTGCCTCTGAGCTCACTCTGACAGGTGTCCAGGGGCTTCACTGTAAAGACTGCCTTCCCAAAACTGTACACTGTGCTTGGCTTCCAACCTCAATATTTTAGGAATTTTCTCTTCTGTTTCTTTTTTTTTTGCATGGTCAGACTTAATAGCATTTCAGTGCAATTCATGTGTCAGATCAAGTCCCTGTTTTCCTTCTCCTCTGAATCAAACAATGAGAGAAAAACCATGCTGGAGAAAGCTGGGTTGATTATAGGAATTCATTTCTATTTTGTTTGAATACATTGTCCGCTCCCCTCTGTGTGTTTACAAATTGCTCTGCTCTGAAGGTAGAAGTCATGGAGTCATTTCTAAATTGACTAAGAGAGGGGACAGACAGAGATCACTGCAATGAATGAAGCTCAGGACCTTGTGTCCTGCTGAGTTTCCAAGGGGGCACATCAGATCTGTTTAACAGTGTCTAACGCTTGCCTTGAAATGATTGGCCTGAAAATTTGATCACTTTTTTACTTCCCTTGCTGTCTTAGGGATGGATTTTCTTTGGGATCAGTCCCTAATGTGAATCCAGACAGAATCTAGCAAATTGATATGTTACCAGAAGGGCCACAACCCTTCACTTTCCCTGTATCTGTGTTTTCTGTAATGCAACTTTTTCAATTCTCCCATCAAGAGAGAGCCTGTTTGCTCTGACCTTAAAATTGGGCTGCCTTGTGACTTGACTGGCCAACAGAACATAGAAGTGGTGAAGTCCTATTCCTGAGCCTAGATCTGGAGCTCTGGGAGTCATGGAGGTGCTATTTTTCATTGGAACAGTACCCAGAGGATGGCTGGAGATCACGGTAGCCTGCTGAATGATGAGCAAGCACATGGAGCAGATATCTCAGCTGAGGCCATCCCAGTCTCCACCTGAGTGGTGGCAAATCTATGGCTCATGTGCCACAGTGGGCTGTTTGTGTCAGTGAAAGCTCTGAAAGGTTCTGGTCCTTAGCTAAGCATGGGTGCACGTGTGAGCCTAGGCAAAATCTTGGTCTGATCCCAGACCAAACTGCTGACCGAATCATGAGCTACACAAGTGGTGGTTGTTTTAAATCAACACTATGCAATAATAGCTAAGTGATCCACTCTCCTGGAAATTCGGTCAAGTCTGGTGCTTTCTGGTCCCCTTCGTTGCTGATGTTCCTTTGCAGGCATCAACAGATTTTTGTGAACACAGAACACCTAGCCTTGTTGGTAGTGCCTGTGTTACTCAGATTCCTCAAGTCATCTTTGGACTTCCTTCTTGTGGTGGACAGGCAAGATGCAACACTGTGTACTTTACTCTGGACACGATGCAAGTGGAGTGTGGAGGGTGCCAAAATTGAGGAGCTGCGTATTCTCAGGTCCATGCACGTGCAGAGAGTATTAAAATTTGTTGCCTACATACCCCACTGACACCAACCTCGTCCTAGCCCTGCCGGCATGGAGACATCTAGGTTGGTTCCCTCTTAATCTTGATCCCCCTCCCATATCCTTCTAAACCCTCCAAGCTGCAGAAGTAGTCCATCATTCCTGGGAAGATCTGGAACTACCCTCCTAAAGATAATGCAGAGACTTCTCCCCTACTAGGTCATGATAGCCACCCATAGGATGTCCTCTACCTCCCCTCCTGACTCTTGGGCCCTCCATATTTAGGGTCCCATCACAACATCCCCTGGCTGAGGATGAGCTGGCCCAGATCACTGAGGAAAGGAGCTGCAAGGTCCAGGAAGAACCTGGGTAGTACGCCTGGGCCTGGGCCTGGGCCTGGGCCTGTGGGTGCTCGGTTGTGGACTCGGAACAGAGATTGGCGAAAGAATTTATTGACTCAAGAGGACTCTTCAAGACCATAGCTGTGGTCAGGGACTGCAGGAGACTGTATGACCTTGCTACTAGATTGTCCAGCACTGTCTCCCACTTCCTGGGCCAGAACTCTCCAGAAAACTGATTTGCTAGGGTAAGAACTGTGGAGTGAGGAACTTCAATTCCTTGGAATTGGAAAGTGCAAAATCTGTAATTAAGACTTTCAATTTGGGGCTGGGGATTTAGCTCAGCGGCAAAAGCGCCTGCCTGGCAAGCGCAAGGTCGTGAGTTCGGTTCCTGGTACCGGAGAAAAACCAAAAAAAAAAAAAAAAAAAAAAAGACTTTCAATTTAATGCTCTCACCTCATCTTGGTGCTTGCCGTACTCTCTAACATTATTAACTTGTTTAAGTAAAAACGTTAAAAATCCTTTATTCTCTTGCAAGTGTTGACTATATTGACTCTCTTGTTCTCTGATTCTCCTTCCTGTTTAAGCCCCCTGAATTCCAAACTGCCCTTACTCAGGTCCTCTTTTAGTTCTGAAAACATGGTACACCCTGTCAGACCTTACATAATGGTACAAAAGCTTCACTGTCATCACATTTGTGATCAGAGTCCCTTGTAGGAAGGAATTCGTCTTTGCTTAACATGGTTGGCAGAGTAATGCCGCATCTCCCCAAGGATGTCCACACCCTAATCCCAGAACCTATGGATCTTTCATATGGTGAGAAAGAGTTAAGGTTGTTCATCAGCTGACCTTGAGATGAGGCAGCAATGCTGGGTTATTTGAGTGGGCCTGGCTTCACTATATGAACCCTTTGGGGTCAAAGAAGGAGGCCAGAGAGAAAGATTTGAGGATCCTATGCTACTGCTACTGTTTTTGAAGATGGGAGAAAGGGCTATGAGCCAAGGAATGCAGCAGTAGGCAGGCGGTTGGTGCATGGTTGAAGCCTGCAAAGAGGGAGTCTTCAGAAGCCCAGAATCTCTTCTTAAGGTTGCAACTGATTGTTCTGAAGGTGCCACCAGGGGAATAGCTCCTGACACAGTGAGGGGACTTCAGCCAGCACTGCTGTTGTCCTCCATCGGTGCAGAGCTGGGTCAGGAAGGACACTGTGAGAGGCTCTGCCTCTAAGGTGAAAGCTGACTGCGGAGGTAAAATCACACACAGGAGAGGGGCAAGGCAGCCAGCGTTGCTGCAGATGGCAGAAGAGGGCTCCCTTGTCACCAAAACCCTTTCTGTGTATGGAACATCAGCTGATTTCATTGAACTGTGGTATGGCTTCAGGGGTGTCCTCCAGAATCCGTATGTTGAAGGCCTAACTTCAGCATAGGGCTTTTTGAGAAATGGGGTGTTTAGAAAGGGAGTCATGTTGAAAGGATTAGGCTGGGCCCTAATTCAGTACAACTGTTGTTCTCATTAAAGGGGAAATTCGGACATAGAGACAGACATGCCCAGGGGAAGATGCCCATGTGAAGAGACACGGGGGAAGAAGGCTCTCTACAAGCCAAGGAGAGAGGCCTGGAGCAGACTGTCCCCCGCAGCCTAGAAGGAAACAACCCAAGGACACCTCAATCTCAGACTTTTGGCCTCCAGAAGTGTGAAAGAATACGTTTCCATGGCTTCGACCACCCAGGGTGTGCTTCTTTGTTACAGCATCCTAGCAGTCCACAAGCTGAACATTTCTATCACTGGTTCTTTCACTTCCGCAAAGTCATGTCCATTCCTAGGGGAGCTGGGGGTTTGAGTCACACACACTAACTGAGAAGGTGAGCCCCTCTCTCCCTGTTCTGTTTGCGGTTGAGTTTAAGTATCAAGGATACCACCTTTGCTGTTTTTACAGCATCCAGACCAGCAGGAAAAGGTGAAAACCCAGAACCTCCGCGCCGGGATGGAGGGTCAGCGAGGAGCCATCTATTACGATGCCGACTTTCTGAGAAGAGGAATTAAAGGCGCATAATCTCATTTTCTCCAAAGACAAGTAATGATTACAGGGTCCCAACTTCTGGAAAGTAAGACGCTTCTGCGAATTTCTGCAAAGATAAACAAAGTTAAAGCACAGGTTATAAATGGGGCCTGTGCTTGGGGACCATGACTCAGTGACTCAGGCTGCGTCTGTCACTCTAACTCGATTCCCCAGCCCCAGCCTCCCCACCGGTCCTGCAGCTTCCTTAGATTCCCAGAATCACTCTGCCTCAAGATCTCTGAAAGACAGAAGTCAGGAAGCATACCTTTGTGTCTGGCTTATTTTACAAGGGATTTCTTTTTCCTTGGAGATGGGTTTCATTTATTTACTACAGTCCTTTATTGATGCCTGACACAGACCTGTCCTAGGGAGCTTGACCTTAAGGAGACTCTGCTGTATCTCACTTGTACTATTGTTAGGGAGCGTCGCTCTGTGCAAAGTGTCAAAAGGAAGTTTGTTTGCATTCCTGACACTCTCTAATTGTCTCCTGTTTTATTTGTTTTTCTTTCTTTTGATGAAAACACTGGGGATGAATAACAGAGCTTGAGTTAAACCTACCGTCACTCACCTTCCTGTCACTGTGACAAGTGCCGGACATAAACAGCTTAATGCAGGATGAGTTTGCTTTTGGCCCATGGTTGCAGAGACTTCATTCCGTGGGTTGGTTGGTTCCACTGTTGGACAGCAGTGAAGCAGGACATCATGGTGGTAGGACATGGTTGAAGAAAGCTGCTTATCTCATGGCAGCCAGGAAGCAGGAAGAGGGGGAAAGAGCCAGATGGAAGGAGCTAGGGACCAAATACAGTCCCCAAGGTCGTGCTCACAGGATCTACTCCCTTCCACTAGGCCCTACCTCCTACTTCCATCACCTCCCAGTAATGCCATTAGGTTATGATTTGATCAGTGATTTAATTCACTGATGAAGTTAAAACCCTCCTGATCCAGTTACTTCTGAAAATCCCGTCAGCCGCAAAGCTCTCAACACAATGAGATTTTGGGGGACTATATTGGATCACAACTATAACAGTTACACATGGATGATTTTGCTGGGAAGTTCAGAATTAGAACTGCTTAATTTAGAAGGCTACATGTATCATCATAAATGATATATTTTTCTTTCTAGGTTAAATGTTGAGAGCCATGAGATGGGGCAGATATAAAGGTGAGAGTGAGGGCTTTTGGGGGAGGTGAAAGCTGCCATCCTCTGGTGGGTTTGCAGGGGACAAGACATTAGGCAAGAATTCTAGGCAGGATACACTACACTGCACAGCAATGTCCTCAAGAAAAGTAAGGTTCAAAAGACTGGTAAGGGCAGCTCTAAAGGGAGGGGACTAGGTAGCCAGGACCAGGAGCCATATTAAACATTTCTCAAACATACAGCTACAGCTCACCTGTACAGATGATGGGGTAAAGTGATCTAATAAATTCCTAGTCCACAAAATGTGAACATTAGTTTATTCTTACATGTTATGATGATAAAGCATATACTACCGAGCAATTAGACATTTGGCTAGCAATGAGAGAGATAGAGAGAGAGAGATGGAGAGGGAGCAGATTTTCGACTTCTGCACACCCAGACACACGGCTTCATGCAGTAGTCATTGGGGGCTATGTGAGTATTGAATGGAGCTGTTTCTGATGGGATTGACCAGCATTCTTCCTGACATGCTTCAGAGCGAGCTACTTATAGAAAGTGTGTGAACCTGGATTCCAGGAGATTCCACCTGTTTCCCTGTTATTTAGTCACTACAGTCTTGGGAAATCCTTGAACCTGTTTTGCCTTAATTTACTCATCAGTAAAAGAATCTTGACCGCACTTCTTTCTCTGTATCAATCTGAACATGAAACTTTGCAGCAGTTTAAAGATTTTTAAAATTGTTTTAGAGCTACAAAAGGGAGGGAGGGATGAAGGAAGGATAGAGGAAGAAAATGGGAGTAAGAATAAAGGAAAGAAGGAGGAAAGGAAGAAGGGAAGAAAGAAGGAAACAAAAGAAGAAGGAAGGAAGAACACCATTTGAATTTTATTTTGCTGCCAGCTGAGATTTCTGAATTAGTTTAGTCAAAGTTGGGTGCTCTGAGGTATATACATGTAGCATCTCTCAAAATCTGTTTCTTAAATATTTAGAACTAAGAATGTTGAGTAGCACAGTAATTATATTCTCTCTGTAAACCTGCATTTATATTCTGTCTGTATATCTAGATTCCAGTCTCTGGAAACTTAATTGCTTTATGTGCCTTAACTGTTGTTGTTGTTGTTGGCTGTTGCACTCTTAAAACTATCAGGATTCTCTTTAAAACTGCAGAACTGTGCAATATACTTTAACCCAGTCCTAAACCACAAAACCGATCACAAAGTCTGGCAGAGCAGATCAGCAGTAAGAGGATGTCTTTGAAAGAGTAAGATGAACATTAAATTAATCAGCCAAAGCTCTGGGGGAAATGGCCACTAATTTCAAATTTTTCATCTCTGGAAAAATCAATTATTATCATGTTTATTGATGTTGTATTTGTCACTATTTTCAGCCATTTCCCCTGATGACATGGTTAAAATAAGAACATTGTTATAAAAGAGATTAGACATGTTTGATTCTGTTTTTAGACTTTCCACCTCTCAGCTACCTGGGGTTAGGGAAAAAAAATCAACTGTTAAAGGACAAAGACTCAACTTGCTTTTCTTTGTTCTTTTCTATGGTAATTACTTTTGTCCTATAAGATTTTAAAGATTTAGTTAAACACCAGCTATTGCTTATTTTTCACTGGGCAGGATATTGCATATAAAGTCGATACTTCCTTGGGACGGATTGGGTCTTCAGGTTTGTTTCTTTACCCTAAAAAGGTTTAGACAACCCTCTCCCTCAGTATGAGGTAAAGTTTCCCAGTGTTGGTTGTGCAAAAAGGGGCTTCTTGCTGATGTATTTAATCCCCTACATGGCCCTGACTAAAACAAATGAGTTAATACCGCTGTGCACACATTGTTCTGTACCTAATTACCCATACTCTGTTGAATTGCTCTTCTCCTTTTTGAAACATTGGGTGACTTAGACACTCCACAACAATGATCAAGACAGATTTGCTTGCACAAAACATAATGCAGATCTTTATTTATTTGCTTGCCTGTAGTATTCCATATGCAAATATACAAAACTATATAGTCATATATATGGACTAAATATAGCATTATGGGAGTGATTGCAGAGTTACAGTCCATATTCCATCGTATTTCACTAACTGGGAGAAATTAGTGATAAAACTATATGTTCATCTCTCTCTCTCTCTCTCTTTGTGTTAGCTTTTCGTTACTGACACAAAACACATGACATACACAATTTAAGGGAGGAAGGATTTCTTTGGGCTCACAGTTTCAGAGGTTTCATTCCATGGTCATGAGACTCTAAGGTAGAAACATTATGGGAGAAAGATGCTAGGAAGCCGAGCAAGTAAGCAAGAGCCACGGAGGAAGGAGGACTGGGGACCAGATAGAGTCCCCAAGGCCATGTACTCATGACCTACCCAGACAAACCT
The DNA here is from genome assembly GCF_000276665.1 of Chinchilla lanigera. Lineage (NCBI taxonomy): Eukaryota > Metazoa > Chordata > Mammalia > Rodentia > Chinchillidae > Chinchilla > Chinchilla lanigera. Next base: position 34,942,559 of record NW_004955407.1, on the reverse strand, counting down.
AAAAGTGTGTTGTACTACTCTCCTAGGCATCTCTCAAGCCAATCCATTTGGCAGCCAGGATCATATATATATATATATATATATATATATATATACACACACACACACACACACACACACACACACACACAGTCTTACTATATGTAAGTATTATGCTAAATATTCTAGGAAAATACAAAGAGGACTATAGAGTATTGAGTGTAGATTCTGCCTTCCATAAATACACAGTCTAGTGAGTGCATTATATTGTTAAATTTTATATATATATATATACACACACAAAAAAAATTAATACATCCCAAAGAAAATATAATAGGAACAATTTCTAAATGAAGCCTTCAGGTAACAAATTTTAAAACACTGTCATGGGTTTATATCTTTAAGAAAATAATACTTGCTGTCACATATGTAAGTAACACAGAAGCTTATAAAACAGCAGCAAAATTGAAATGAAAGGTCACCTTTTTCCTTAGTCATTCTGCTCAAGTGCTTAAGTTTTAAATGTTTGGTGTGTATTTTTCCCCAATTTTTATTTACCTGTAAAATACAAAATCAGGCAAGTACATGGTGGATATATGTGTATGTCATCATCTTATTCTTTAAAATGATTCTATATTATCCCACAGTGTGGATGTAGTTGAATTTATCATTTCTTAGTTGGTGGGTTATAGGTTATTGCCAGTTTGTTGCATGTGTGCATTTGTATTATACTTTGCACAGATTCTGAATAAGAACTTACCATAGTAGGAACGCTCACATTGTAGATGATGTGTACCTGGCGCTCCTCACCACTGAAGCTTTCAGTACAGGAGTGAGATAATCAATGGTACATATTTGGAGGAGTGAAAGTAGGGCTGACTTATAGATTGGAGAAGCAGAGAAGAAAAGTGGGCTCTTTACATAAACATGTAGATGAGAGAGGCTGAGGGTTTTCATTAAAGGCTATCAATGTGTCAGTCAGCTTCCCATCACCACATCAAATATCGGAGGTAATCAACTAATGAGAGTTCATTCTGGCTCACAGTTTTGGAGATATCCTAGTGCACGATCAGTTGGTCTTAAGGTAGCAGTGTGTGGTGGAGCAAAACTTATCTGCTCTTAGTTCAGGGAGCAAAAGGTAGCGAGAGAAAGAGACTTGGGTCCCCAGTCCTCTTCACAGACACAACCTTAATGACCAACAGACCTTCCACTAGACTCTATTTCTTAAAAGCTTTTGCTCCTCCCAAGAGTGCCATGTTAGGAACAGGCCTTTAAATTCTTTTTTTTTTTTTTTTTTTCCTCCGGTACCGGGAACCGAACTCATGACCTTGTGCTTGCCAGGCAGGCGCTTTGCCACTGAGCTAAATCCCCAGCCCCAGGAACAGGCCTTTAATACATGGTCCTTCGAATGGCATGTAAAATCCATCCTATAGCAAGTTGTGAGAAAGGAAAGAACATATTATAGAATTATAGTGCATTTTCTATCAACTGGGAGAAATTGGTAGTGAGAAAGATATTTGCCACTAATTACAATGAAATCTACAGTCCACTTTTGATTTTTCAGTAGCGTGGCACCTCCGGCTAGGGCACAGGGAAGAGCTCACATGTGCTCAGCACCGCAATGAATACTGCTTGTCCTCTTTTGGGATAGGGCAGGTCTTGGGAGTGAATTCCCCCTAGGGTGGAGCAGCAGACTGGGGAAGGGGACTGAGAACCTCAGCTCTGACAGCTCTTCCCACTTACATCAAAGGCAGCTCTTCTGCATTCTGGGCTCTTGCTTCCCACCTTGGCAGTCAGCCAAGAACAAGCACTCGCAGCTGCAGGGGTGAAGGGGTCCCAGTTCTCTGCTCAGCCTTTGCCATGTTTGATTCAACTATAAACAATCAAACGTTGACTGTTTCAGGAAATAGAATTGACAAGAGTTGGTGACATTAGATGTAGGAGTAAAAGAGAGTTAAGGGTGGGTATGAAGAATTTCAAACCCATATGAATGGGCATATTATGGTGACATTAACTTAAAGAACTCAGGAAAAAGCTCACTTTTTCTTTCTAGTGGAATCAGGGGAAGAAGGGATGTATATAAAAATTTAAAATGCAAGGTGGAGGGTTTGCATTTGGAAGCTGAGCATTTTGTTCTGGAACTCTACAGAGCATTCCATCAGAATCTTCATTATATGCTTGATGGTTGGCCTTTGAAAGAAGAAGTTTCCTATTGAAAAGCTATTAAGGCAACCAGGGAAAACTCCTTGGTAGACAGCAGCATATCCGTTTTAGGTAGAAGAAAGATTGTTCAGAAAGAGCTATGCTAGGAACCAGAAGAGGATGCAGTTTCAGAAGGGAAGTGGATAGGGACTGGTAGGAAAATATTCAGAAGGATTCTACTGAATGATGATGAATGATATCCATTATAGGTGAAGTGGCAGGACCAGAGCCGGATGGCAGCCTGGTACAAGTCTCCACAGGGGACATACAGGCCTCTGGCTGGGGCGTAGGTGGAGAGCGGACTATAAAGGATGAGCAAGGGGTAGAATGGAAGTCAAGGGGACCAAGGGGATCCTCCTCTTCTCAAATTTCTATCCTGCTGTGCAGGGTGGGAGTTTCTTCTCTGTCTGTTCCTTCCATTGTTAGTAAAGAGCTCCAATTTTCCTTTCCAGCTATAGAACTAAAGCTGTTACACACGGTGATTGTGATATGTTCATTCTTTGGATTGGAATTATTTTCTTCTTGACTGTGTTTGAATTGAGTGTTTGTTTCTCTTATCTTCAAATTTTTCATTGCAATGAAAAGCTAGAATCACCTAAATGCCCAACAGCTAGTAGACTGCTTAGCTAGATACAGTCATTAATCCAACTATTTTATGTTTTCTTTTCTAGAAAAATAATAATGTATAGGTACAATGAAATGGCCAGTTACTTGTTCAGCTGTATGCTGGGATACCAACCAAGTCTTATAGTTGGGGAACTTTAAAGGGTGGGAAAAAATTATAATCTTTTCTATAAATTGTAGAAACAAAACTGGATCTCCCAGCATTCCTCAGTCAGGAGTGGAAAATTTAGTTATCAAGGTGTGGGACTTTTCCAGATGAGTCTGACAGATGACTAGAAGGGCTTAGGGAAGTTGTCACCTGGCTTGTCCTGTCAGAAGTGGGCAGGATTTCTTCCGTATGGCTGACGGTATGCTGAATGCACACAAGAGGCTAGCTTATCCCACAGAGATACTCTCTAGACTTCCGGAAGAACAAATATTTGGGCTGGTAAAAATGTTGAACAATGCAAAGTATTACAATATGTCTCTCTAATGAACTGGCAACATCAAATCTATTAACTATAAAAAATTTTAAGGATTCATCTTAAGCAGAACACACTGAACCCTTGTTGAATTATAATATGAACTCAACTAGATGTTTAAGTTCTTTCAACGATTTATCTACCAATTAATGGCATTTCAAAGACATATTTTCAAAGGAAGATCAACTGTAGAAATCATTTGTTTTTGTGTGAAAATGTGTTTCAGTAAAATTCTCTTACTGGGTTCAGAACTTATTTATTAGGTATTTTAGTACTATGACATTTTCTAGGAACATAATCGTGTGTTTGAATTCCAGGCTGTTAAAATATGAAATGGTTAGAAAACTATTCAGTAACCAATTTTTTAAAGAGGAATTTGAAGATTATAGAGGTAGAGGTGCTCAGGGTCATATCTAGCAGCCAGAATTTAGGTCTTCTCATTTCCAGTCCAGTGTTCTTTGTCAAGCTCTGTGATATCTTTTATATAAACACATTCGGGTTATTTTTATTCCCTTCAGAGGCTACTCTAAGAGAGTTTACATGTAGGGCATTATCAGAAGTATGTGGTAGTTCTGAGTAACTAGGACTTGCTAGGCAGTAGACTCTGCTATTAAATTTTTTTTTGGTATGGGGGAAAACATCATAGTTTCACAGATAAATTATTGCTGAATGACTTAAGGGTGTGTCCTCTTTAGTGAGAAACAGTGTACAGGTGGGGGGAACGAAAGGCACTCAGAGCTCTCTGCAAACCTCATCCTTGCTGGTTCTGTGTCTTCCCCAGTGGTCCCTGGGAACTGTGACTCTTTCTCCCTGTCAGCTAACTTCCTGTCCCCAAGGTGTCCTGAGGACTGCTTAGGATGATGACTTGAGAAGTCATTCCAAAAGGAACAACTGTGGTGGGGGTGGTGGGGAATCAGTGGAATTCAAATGGAGCTCCAGCTGGAGAAATCAGTCAAGGGGGGAAGCATGCATAACAAATGTGGTTTTTGAAATACATAAATAATAACAATGTTGTTGAAATGATAGAAGAGAAGAAAAGGGTTTACATGAGAAGCAAGAGTTCATGCCCTTGCCTCCTCCCCATGCTGTTCTTTCTGTTTCTTAGTTATTTTTAGATACCTTTCATGGTTATGCCCCATCTCTATGCCATCGGTTGCTATCCCCTTGGTCCACTCCCCTTCCCCTTATGGGGGCATTGCTATTTTATCCTCCGGTGCTACTAAGAAAGTGTCCTTTCTTGCTAAATAAAAATCAAATTGAATCCCAACTTTATGTTTTATACAAAGGTGAGCTCCAGATAAAAACCTACATTTAAGGTTGTACTCTACAGATAATAGAAAAAAATGCAACACGGTAACTTTGTGACTAGGGGGAAGAGAAATCTTGCACAAGACCTCCATGTTGTAAAAACTGAGTAGATATTATTAAGTCAAACGATGCACTTTTTTACTTATTTCACTCCATTACGTTCCCAAAAGGTTAAGTGAGTGTATATGAGGACGAATAAAGTTACATTCAGGTAAGATCGTCTTAGATCCTCCTCGCTAGCATTTGCCAAACAGCCGTGCTGCTGCACGAAAGGACACATTATGGAAATGCTGAATGTGAAGGCTCTGGAGTTAAGGAAAGTGTCCAAGTCATAACAGATTTATCTCCCACTAAGTTTATTATTTGGGGGCACTGACACTATCTGAAGATTGACAGTCCTCTGATTCCATTTGTTTGTAGCTGTGCATTGGTGACTAGCCAGCTGGGCAGTGAGTTGGCAATGTCTAATAAGATTGTCTTCCGTGATTGAAACAAATGACTCTCTTTTTGTCATCAGAAAGGGAACCTTTATGCATTTGTTTTAGTAATACAAGATCTGACATCATTAATAATCCAGGCTTTTGACTTGTGCTTGTTGAATACAATAGATGAATGAAAAATTTAATTTTTTAGTAGATCATAAGAGATGTGCCAATAGATCAAAAATAATTTAGGCAGAGTACCTTTGATGCATGAGACATTCCATTGTCTCTACTCTTTGTTAGGTCAGCTAGCATGTGCATGCTGATATCATCCCTTGTGAGCCCTGTGGATGCTATAGTGTAGTGTTCCGATACTTTTAACAACTGGCTCTATCTCTCCAACTTTTCTTCTACCACTCTCCAGGATGACCCAACTTTGCCCACCAAATAAATTGGTACCAGGACTTTAAGGATGAATTGCAAACTCCTTCCTTGATACGTCTTTTTCTTGCTGAAACTCATGTGAGGAACACCCTCTCTCTTTGATATTACATGTAATTCATCTTATTGTAAGATTCTCATTTAAAGCTCACTTATGGGGTATAGTTCTCGGATTCATCCCTCAAATTAAGCACTTAAAATCTTGACTATATAGGATTTTGCTTTCTATTCCATTCCTCTCCAAGAGCTTTGTTTATCCTTGGCTTTGAACAGGTAATCCCCTCCACGAAGTTGGAGACCATGTATTTGAATGTTTTTACCTTTCAATCCTCATCAACCTATATAGTTTGATTTCATGGAATCATTCAAGTTGTTCCTTTATTTTTACATGTAGTTGACACATAATAGTCGTACCTATTTATGGGATACAGTGTGATTTTGGATACATTTGTACAATGTTTGAAGATCAAATCAGGATAATTAGCATTTGTTTATTTGGGAACCCTTGAACTCTTCTCAACTAGTTATTTTAGATACATGGTAAATTGTTGTAAACTAGAGTCATGCTAAATTGTTTCTTAAAATGTCTCATTTTTCAGCAGTGCTAGAAAAGAAATGGTAGAATAGGGCCTCTCTAAAGCAGAGTAACACTCAGCACAGAAACCTATTTTAGAGCAACCCAGGGAAGCTTTAAAAAAATCCCAGTTTTGTAATCTCAGAACTCTAGGAGGCTGAGGCTGGAGGATCTCAAATTTGAGTCCCACCTGGTCAACTTAGTTTCAAAATTAAAAAAAAAAAAGTAAGGGTATAGCTTAGTGCAAAGGCTGTGAGTTCAGTACCAAGTACAGTGATACCTTGGTTGTCGAACAGTGCCAAGCTCGAAATTTGCACTTCTCAAGCAGTGAAGTTAAAAGAGAAAGTCAATGTTTGTAACGTGCTCAATAACCGATGGAAAATCCAACTTGAAAAACTCCACTCTTGTATGTTTTGGGTTTTATTTACTGTGAGTTAAAACATTTGTATTGTGTTTTTTGTTTTGTTTTGTTTTTGTCTTTTTGAGACAGAGTCTCGCTATGCAGTTCAAGCTGGCCTTGAGCTCACTTTGTAGGCCAGGCTGGTCCCTAACTTGCAACTATCCTCCTGCCTCAGCCTCCCAAGTGCTGGGATTACAGGCGCGCACCACCACGCCTGGCTCTGTATTGTGCTTTTATTTTGTGCTTTATTTGCATAAAATATCGTAAGCATGGCTCCAAAGGAAGTTAATGATGCCAGCAGTAAAGCTAAGAGGAAAACTGTGAGAACTACAACCGAGTTAAAGAAAATCATTACAAAATTTGTTAAAGTCCTGGAAAAAAATGAATTTGTAAGTGTAACTTTGGGGGCCTCAGAGTCAATCATTTGGTTTTCCATTATTTCTTATGGGAAAATTCAGTTATTGAACTTTTCATGAATTTGGAATGAATTGAGGTTGACAACTGAGGTATCAGTATACCCCACCCCCCAAAATTGAGTTCTGTAGCTGTTCACGGGAAGAAGGAGCTTGGCACTGTCAGCCTTAGCTGTTCCTTGTAGACTCTTTGGAGCTGCTTCCTTGGCTCGGTACTTGTAGAGGTGACTAAGCCTCCTGACGCATCCGTGTGTAAGTTATATTTGGAGGTATGCAGCCACGGAACAGTGCCGGAGATGCTGGGTGACAGACAATAGTTGGAAATAGCTGATTTTTGCTTAAAATGAAGACTGTGAAAATGCATTAAAGACACACCTTTGCTTGCTGCTCCTAAAGAACACATACAAGGTATGATGGGAGAATACAGTGAATGTTCAATTAAAAATTAATACAAGAAAAGACACATTGCCATGATTCCCCCGTCAAACTCCTCCTTACGTCACACGCACTTATTCCCTCACTCTCGCCCCTTTCTGGAGCAGGTCTGGAATTCCTCTTTCACAAGTGTCTTCAGCTGAGCTGTCGTGGCTGCCTCATGTTCTGAATTACTTCACAACTTTACCTTCCATGGTCATTTTGACTTTGAGGAAGAGCCAGAAGTTACACGGCTCCAGATCTGGTGAAGAAGGTGGGTAAGGACACACTGTAATGTTTTGACAAGCGTACTTTTTTGCTGGATGGCAGGAAGCAGCCGCGTTCATTGTATTTTTGATCACACCTTATAAAGACACCCACGAGAGGCCAGGGCTATAGCTCAGTGGCAGAGCACCTGCCTGCCAAGCTCAAAGTTCGATTCCTGGTACCAAGAAAAACAAGTAAGTAAATAAATAAAAACACCCAGGAAAGAGGACTTCCAGACCTGCTGCAGAAAATAGCACGACCAATGGGATAAGTATGTTTAAAGCAAGAAGGAATACATTGAGGGAGAATAATGGAAATATCTTTTATTGTAGTAAATTAAAAAAATTTAAATACACAATATATTTTGATCACCCTTATATTCCAGTGTCAAAATAAAGATAAGCAACAGTAATCATGAAATACTGACAGCAGAAATGTGACCAAATGACATCACTGCCCTTGCTATTATTACCCTTGGCTGAAATTTTTGATCTTTCAGAAAATTACTTTTTCCCCTGAAATATATGCTGTGGATATCCATCAGCTATACATCTTCAAGTACGTTTTTAAAAATAGGACTACAAATTTTTCTGTTTTTTTTCTCTTATAGGAATATTGTTGGATACTGCAAAGAAAACTCTAAAGGAATTCAACGGTTGTAGTATCAGAACTATCATCACCTCTTTTCTGATCTCTAGCATTAGAAAGATTGTGATTCTTGGAATTAATTCTCTCCTTACTTTGGCCATGAGGGTTCTTAGATAAAACTGTCCAAACTCCCAAGAGTGGAAAGAGCTTGCAATTTTTCTGCTTGTCTCTTGTCCTTAACTTACCATTTTCTTGCCCACTTTCCCCTTCGCTATGCTATGTATATTTTACTCTTTTGACTTGATTCCTTTCTTTAAAAAATAAACTTACTATTTTGGGATAACTGCAGGTTCACATTCAGAAAAAAAATAACACAGAGAGAGCTAGCATAGTCTTCAATAGGTGTCCCCAAAAGATAGCACCTTGTGTAAGAATAGTACAAGAACACAATCAAGAAATTGACATTGATATAATATACTAATGTTATACAGATTGACTATATTTTATAAGCTTCTAGAAATCACTTATGAAAAGAGGCAGATACAAATTAACAAATATAAATGCTCACTTAATAATGAACATAGAGGAGTTTTATGATGTAATTGATAGATTCTATGTGTTTTTAGTAATTAAAAGCTGTTTAATTTTTGGAATAAAGAATATGTATGCTGATCTCCTGCTGCCAAAGTCCAACGATGGGCCAGCCCAGCACCATCTTTGGACAGATGGACTGGTGGCCAAGCTCTTGATTAGAGCCTTCTGTTTTCCAGATGTAGCATACAGCTGGCTTCGAAAAGCATAGACGGAAGCTCCTCACTGCCTCCTGTGGGACAGTTCCTGGAGGCCAGTGGGTGCTGTTCTGTAGAAGTTTAGTTTGTTTGTAATTAAGAGTCTAAATGCAGCATAGCAATTGAATACAACTGGAACAATAACTTGGCCTTGAAGGATGGCCTGCAAACATACAGGAGTTTGTTTTGAAGTGAGATTTTTATGTAACTAGAATTAGTTGGCATAAAGGTCCTGGAAAGAAAGTTTGGGTTATGATCCTATGTCTTGTACATTTTTCAAAATTTTAGTAGTTGCCTATTTTAAGGTAATTCCTTTATATTTCTTAAATGTATTTGGAAAATAACAAGCTCTGGGAATGAACTATGGTTTAAGGCAAATTTAATAACCTTCTTCCCTTCTGCTAATGACTGGTGCAGGGGTGGACCCGTGACTCTTTTGTGCCCTAGTTTGTAGAAGGGCAAGTGATTCAATGGAGAATTTTGCTGCCCCAGTTGTTTCAAAAGAAAGTGCAGTGAGTTAGCATGCCGGTTTCTGAAATAAAAATGTGGGAATGTGGGATGATACTGAGACTCAAACTGCTATCCGTGCTGCAGCCTTGGGTTAAATGCTAACATGCTGACACGCACAGGGCCAGAAGGTCTCAAGATCCTGTGTCCTTGATGATGGTAGCTATGGAACCGTGAGCCTCTGGATGTCTTGCTAGACAAGCCACAGTGTCCTCTGTTGCCATGGTATGTTGATTGTAGTCAAATGCCTTACAACTTTTCATAAATGCATTGAGTTTCAAATGCTGGGATTTTCAGAAGTGTCTTATGGATATGGTGGCTGTGCATACTTCATATTTCAAAAGAACCCCAATTTTAAGTGTGCCTTCTGCCCTCTTAATGTGCTGTAGAAGTAAGAACAAAATGTTATTTATAAAAAAATATAAAAATGAGGCATACTCATCCATGTGCAAAACCTTCATCAGTGAAGCTCTTGGGTACAGTGTCAGACAGAGGCCCAGACCCTACATGGGAGACACGCCTCATTTCCAGACTAGCAGCTCTTGCCTTCAATGAGCCAGGCACTGGCTTGGTTCCAAGGGTCCTGAGGAGAAGGATGCCTTCTCTCACTGTGACTAGCTCAAAACCTGGAGGTGCATGTAGGAAATAAACCAGTTATCTTCTGCAGAGGAAAATAGCTAAGAGCCAAGAATGACTTACGTCAGAGGCCTGGGGTAGGGGACCTAGCACACATAGGCTGGTAGGTCTCAAGCAATGGATGTGAGCCTCTGGTTCATCCACCACTGTGCAATCAGTCTCAGTTCCCTACATCTGAGAAGGAGGTGATAACTGCTTACTACTCCTGGCTGAGTGTGGGGGCCAGGCCCCAGCAAGCGTGCTCTCCTCCCTGCCTATCAGGGATACTGTGGTCCAGAAGAGTCTTTACTCAGTGATGCCAGGAGCATGACTTCGCAATACCAAGAGAGGGGAAAGCTGTCATCACAACGTGCTTCTTAGCAATTTTCCCTTCTGTTGCCAGCATCTGTTGGGCTTTGTCTACCAAGTAGTTGCGGAGATTTCTCAAAGGAAGGGGAGGAAAATCCATCTTGTTCTCCTGGTGGCTCAGACATCCTAGGCACAGGCTGCTTTTACTTTCCATGGTCATAGGGAACCATAAAAAATGATTTGCCAGCTGAAACCATGTGTCTTCATTCGTTTTGTGCTGTTATAACAGAATACCACAGACTGGCTAGTACATAAGCAATTTATTTCTCACCATTCTGGAGACTGGAAGATCTACCATCAAGGTGCTGGCCCTCTGATGAGGGCCTTCCTGCTTCACTACCCCATGGCAGAAGGTGAAAGGGCAGCAGAGCTTGAGAGAGTAAGTGAGTGGAACAGGAGCTCACCTTGTTGTCCTAAGAAGCCTACTCTTGCAAAACCAACCCACTCTCGTAGAGCCCTCAGGATCTTACCACCTGATATCAGCTTCTACCTCTCTACATTGTTGCGTTGAGGATTCAGGATAAACGTTGAAGAACAAACACAAGCCATAGCATCATGCAAAGAAAAGAAAAACAATTCCACAGAGAAAGGAAAGTTCCAAGTTTTGAAATATATTTAGTTAAGGAATCACACCATGACAGCAGATCATTTGTACTTAAAATAAGTCTGGCAACCCTCTCAGTTTGCTCCTTAAACAAAAAGCTTTCTGTTAAGGTGCAGAGATAAGAGAACCTGGGAGTGGGCCCATGTGGATGTTTACAGGAGGGGTGTTCCTTGTGTTACCGTAACAGCCGTCTGAATTCCCTTCACTGAAATTGGTATACTCCAGTTGGTGCTGCTGCAGTAGATGCCTATGGTAATGAGGTTTCTCTACATTTGAGCAGCCCTTTCCATTAGGAAAGTGGGATTTGTCTGGAGAGAATGAAGTACTAAAAGAACTGTGGAAATAAGGGACAATCGTTGAGGCAGAAAGCTATCAAGAAGAAAAGAAAGGGTGCGGGAAGGGATGAGAGCAGGCGGAAAGAAAATGCTATCAGAGTTCAGTGAGGGCACAAAGGAAACACATCACTCCTCGCTGGGCGTGTTTTAGAAGAATGACTCCAGCTGGATAAAAGGAGAAGGATCTCTGGGGTCCGTGTGGTGATTTTTCTCTGAAGACTCGGATGTTTTCCTTTCTTGGCATGTGGTGTCTCTTAGATTCTGTTGGTTGTGAGAAGAGGCAGAGATGTATCCAGGTGCTGGCTAGGGGGTTGCCACCTTCCTTAGACCTGAAGCGCTTGGGAAAGGTATGCATGGGAAAAGGAGTTGTAGATAAAGGCTGTGGGTACAGGTAGACAAGAACAGCAATTGAAAACTGAGGCTCAGAAGTCCTCACCATTCCAGCCTCCTACCAGGCTTTCTATGGTGTGCAGGATAAGAAAAGTTGGTTTTACAGTCATATTTTTAACATATGAAAAGAGTGTTTTGGGTGAGGCACATAGGCGTAGACATGTGATCGACAAAGTCCTATGTAACTAACAAATGCTTTCTTGGTTTTTATTTTTATTTTTTATTTTTTAAATTTATTTTTATGATTTTTTGTTTGTTTCTTTTTTTTTCTGGTACCAGGAATCGAACTTACGACCTTGCGCTTGCCAGGCAGGTGCTGTGCCGCTGAGCTAAATCCCCAGACTGCTTTCTTGGTTTTAAAAGAAACAAAAAACAAATGTATCAGATATTCTTTTCAGAAACCCCTCCCATTTTCCCTTTTCCTTCAAAGATGGCCAATGAGTGAGCTGAGTCGTGGGAATCTTCAGCTGTGTCTGTGTTCCGCCCGCTTCCTGCTCACCAAAGTTGAGTGTGCAGGCTCCTCACGAACACAAAGGGGAATGTATCGATCCCTTCCTCTAAAGCCATACATTTTAATATAGTTTAACATACCAGGTTGTCAGGCTTTGATCTCTTGGGTCATAGTTCAAACTCTTCTAATTCTATTGCCTATATTTCTAAATTTTTAAGGCATTTTCAAGCACAAGTCAATCAGTGTCAATAAAATGAAAAAGGGGAAGAAGAAAGAAAAGCCCAGTGTCACCCTTTGTGCAGACTGATAGCTTTTGTGTGATCTCTTCAGGGACATGATGGTAGCTCTTGTTATTTAATTAGGAATTTCTTTTCCTTCTGTGTCAGAGAATACAAGGAAGCACAAGTTTTTCTGAGCTCTTGTTAACTTTTGAGGTAAAGAGAAACCTCCTTAGCCTAAAGGAAAATAAATCCCTATGGTAGATGGATGTGATGTTTAATTTCATTGGTCAGTCAGCCAGTCAGTCAGCAGTCTGGTCAAGCACTAGTCCAGATGTTGCTGTGAAGATGCATTTTCAACGTGATTAACATTTACATTCAATTGACTGTACGTACAGGATATTACCTGCATAATTTGGGTGAACTTCATCTATTTATGGAAGGTGCTCAGAACAAAGACTTAGGTTCCTCAAAGAAGGAATTCTGCCTCTTTCATCAACAAAATTCTTCCTGAGTGTCCAGCCTTGCAAATCAAGATGGCAGTGTCACTCTCGCTTAAGCCTGTTGGCTTTCCCCAGGGAGTTTGGATTTGCTAGCTCCCACAATCATGTAAGCCAGTTCCTTAAAATATTATTGGCTCTGTCTCCCTGGAGAAGCCTAAGGCACTGGAGGAAAGGACTTGGAGTCAGGGCCCATCAGCAGAGAGATGTGTTTGTTCATTGGCCACAGCACCAAGCACAGATGACCTACACCTGTGTGTGTGGCAGCTATGGTAGGAGGTTTCCCTACCAGATTCCTGGTAGACACCAGATGGTTCACACCAGCGCTTCACTGAAGAGACTGTCTCAACAGTGAAGGACTTGAAGAATCAAAAACACAGTGTGTAAAGCGGGGAGCATGAGAGAAATCTGTTAGTACCCCCCCACAAGGGAAAGGGGGAGGCAATGACAGAAATTAGGACTCAAGACCAACATACACAGCGTGGCCAGAGCTGAGGTTGGCACAGAGAGTGTGGAAGGAGTCAGTGCCCTGGCGCTTCTCTTTTCTAACCCCAAACTCCTGCCAGGGCCTCCCATTGGCTGATCCAATGCGGAACCTCAGGGCAAGGAGGTCCCTGGTGACGTTCCTAGGGCCAGCCTCCCGGGGACACCAAACAGAGAAGCGAAGAGAAAAGCAGGGAGTGGAGTTAGGAAGGAACAAAGAGGATAAGAGATTGCAGGGAATCTGTCTCTTGAGAATTCATGATAAGTCACTTTCTTTCAGTGCATTATGAGCTTGAACTTACTAATAGAAGAAACAGAAATAGATTATCTTTGGTGATGTGGTTACTCTTAGTAAGACACTAGGGGCATGTAAATGCATATTCTTTGACATGGGTGAGGAGAAGCCTTAGTTTCTCTTGGGCGCAGGAGCTAGGGGTTTAGCTTAATCCTGATGCTCAGCCACTTGAGAGCAAAGAGTCTTGGATGTAGATCCTGCCCTCCTTCTGCTTCCCCCAGCCCCTGTCTAAGTAGCTAGATCTCCATCGTGCCCCTAGTTACAGGGCGGCACAATGTGAACAACTTAAGACACATGCTGTGGTATAAAGGTTCGTTACTGGTGAGCATTTCATTCACAGAAACTAGCATCTAGTTTTCTGTGATAAAATAAGGTCTCAACCTCTTAAGTGAGCGTTTGATTTATATGTCTTTGGGTTGCGAAGTAATAGCTTTGGAGGATATGGGAGTAATTTATAACACTAACTTCACTTGACTTGCCTTAAAGCAATTGATGTGATAGCTCTTGAATTTAAATGTTTGTTTAAATTATCCTGAACACTGTGTCTTTAGTGGGGTTTTAATAATCATTTGCTTGTGTTATTGATTTTCTATTAAATCCCAGTACACCACCTCTGTGCAAATGAACAATTCTTGAGTCAGGATATGTTAGGTACTTAATTAACACATACTTGAGGCGGGAAATGCACGAAAGCCTGGCTAGATAGAGATTAGAAGAGTCTCATGGGCAGATGGGTCAGGGAGATAAGCAAGTGTGCTGTGTGGTAGGAGCCTGATAGAGACATATGCAAGGGACAGAGCCATCCTAGACCTTTGACCAGGGTAAGGTGAGCAGAGAAGGCAACAAATGAGTGGAATGTTAAAGGAAGGCTTAGCATTAGCTCCACGGCTGAGGGGACAGCCATGGGCATAGCATACCGTTAGGGATGGTCCAACTTGGAACAGGAGGGAGGTTGTGGGTGGGGACAGGGGCTGACGAGGAGTTGGTATTCCATGGTGCAGTCTGGACCTTATGGTGAGTCCAAGGAGGGACCCAGAGTCTTCCAAGTAGGGAAGGGACACGGTAGCATTTTAATTGGGTAAAGAAAAACAATGTGTGTGTTGAAGATAGGAAGAGGATGGACTGGAGGGAAGTGGGACCAGAGTGAAGAGACAAGGCTGGTCAGCAGACTGGACATGAAACCTAAGGATAAAGGATAAAACCATGTGTGAAAGCCAGGTGCAGGAGATGCGTGAGTTGGAAAAGTATAAAGGCATTTCTGAGATGTAATAACAGGACTTTATCCCGATCATGAATATGCGTCTGACTTGGTTGACAAGACAGATAATCAACTCAAGTAATAAAGGAGGAGAAGAAGAGGCTGAGGTGGGAAAAGCTCAGCTTGGTTGTGAATCACATAGGACGTCAGTGCAAGTGGCCAGAGAAGGGAGAAGACAGAGACCTAACAGATGGGAAGTAGATGTGGAATGAACTTGTCGTTAACACTCTTAGGTGGGTAGGCAGCATAAAGCAATAGTTGAGGACCACAGTAGTTAGAGAATAAGACACTCAAAGATGAGTAGACTATTCTCTGTGCTTTTGTGAATGTTCGAAATAGCTCATCATTAAAAAAAAAAACAGATGAAAGAAGATATCCTTTTTTGTTTTTTATTTTATTTTATTTTATTTTTTTGGTTTTTCTCCGGTACCGGGAACCGAACTCACGACCTTGCGCTTGCCAGGCAGGCGCTTTTGCCGCTGAGCTAAATCCCCAGCCCCGATATCCTTTTTTGGAGACTGAGATGCAACAGCTATGAAGCTGAGAATTCATGGAATGAAAATGTTACAGAAATGGGAAAACATGGGCCTTGTGCATAGAGATAAAGACCTGGATGATTCCATGGGATTTGGAAGTTAATGGAGTCAGGAGGGGTTGAGCCCAGGGTGGCTGTGGTGGGATTGGGGAATAAGAGGGAGGGGCAGAAGCAGAGAGAGGGAAGGCTAGGCTACTCATTCAAGAAATTTCACTGGGAAGAGAAGAAAAGAGTTAGGTAGAGGAGTACGGGGATCCAGGGAACCATGTATTTCTTTTCTTTTTAGGGTAGGCAGAGCATGGACATATCATCAGCATGAAATCAGCGCCAGGAGGAGAGATGTTCTGGATTCTTGTGATGATGTGATGACACAAAGAAGCCTTTGAGGAGGTGATACAATGGTTGTAGGCACAGGTGAGTCCACGAAATAGAGACTATCAGCAGAAAATAGAGGCTTCTGATTTCAAGGGGAGCAATTGCAGGTACTTTTTGTGGAAAAGCATGAGGAGTTCAAGGAACTGAACTGGTCCAGGGAGACATGTAAGGATCAAACACTGCAAGTGATGTGTCCAGTGAGTGTGGGGGAGGAAGGAGAAAAAGCAGAAACAGCACCAAGAGAAGTTGGTAGTTCCCTGGGAGAAAGGAGGAGGAAAGACAAAGTCAGGTCCAGCCCTGTCTGCCTAGAAAGCCCGTCAGTGGGTGTGGAATGGGCTCCACTCACATCCAACTGATTCACGAAGGACACAGGGGAACCCAGACTTCAGCTGGAATTGTTGAGTCAGTTGAATCAGGACAAGGAGTGGCATTTGGGTCCATGACTGTCTGAAAACGAAGGATCCAGAGGGTCCTGAGAGTGGAGAGAAGGGAGCGTTAAGAAAACAGACAACAGAGGAAGAAACAAGGCCACAGTTCTGTAGTTTAAATGTTTCCAACTTATGCCATCCAGGAGGGCCATTTATAATCTTCCTTTCTTACTTGAGGCAAGGGCCATTCCCATGGGCCATATTTGAAGCATAAGTTCTCACTAGGAGTAAGAACATGAGCTTTGGCAACTGAAGTGTAATTTCTTTGTCCCTGCTGCCTGTATTTACCAGCCATTCACTGAAATTTCACCATCATATTGCTCTAAAGACAGAAAAGCTGGTTATTAAAATGAGCCTTTTATAAGATTACTGGTATGTAAGTTTAGTTAGCACAAAATTAAAGCAATCTTCTTTATTCATATGTACAAATAAATATATATTTTATTATATATGTGAAGTTATGTGAAGTTAAGTAGCAATCTAGTAATGCTCCTTCATGGTCTCCCTGATTGGTTTGTATGTAGGTATATCATTATATACTTATAATGTATACCTATGTCTATACTACCTCTCTGTCTCTGCCTCTCTGTCTTCTGTTATGGTAAGAGGAAGGAAAATACTGCAATGTGTGTTAGGACATTGTGGGGGTGAAATCTTCAGACTTACCAGAGCTAAATCACTTTGAAATCTGTGCTTTTAATCTAGAAGTTTTGGTAAAGTTCATTTGCAAGCAGTTGAATGCAATCAGTCAGCCAGAATTTTCTACCTGAATTATAAGACCATGTTGCTATGCAAAGACCTTGAAAGAGCAAGAAATGACATAAAATTTATGACATAATTTTCTAAATGACCAGCCATCACTTCTCTAAGAAATGCTATCTTCATTTGTAACTCTCAGGATACCCTGAAATTTATAATACAAATAAGATTTCTGTGGTATTGAGTCCGCAACCCACACATAACAGGCCAGTATATCTTCATTAACAAGAAACATTTCTATTGATTTCATTTTGTGATGTTTCATATTACATATAACAAATATGTATGGTCACCTAAATGAATTATTACAATCCAATTTGAAATGATTGCATAGGGTTATTGTATTATCTCTAGGATGCTTTAGTCTCTGGGTGTCAAAACTGTTTTTATTTAATGGAATAACATGGAAAAGTTAATCAGAGTAGGTTAACCTCTGTGGAACTGAAGGTCACATGCATTTACTCTCTGTTGGAAATAGGGGAGCTTTCAGGTTTGAATTCTGGCTGGGGGTGAGAGAAGGTGGAAGCGGAAACAACCTCGATTTAATGCCTCTGTTTCCTCTACTCTCACCAGTATCATTTGGCTTTAGGGGCTTTTCAATAACTGGATTTTTTATTAAAAAATTCCTGCAAAGAAAATAAAATTAAACAAGCAATACAAACATAATGAAAAATCAATACTGCAGTTAACATTTCTATTGTATATTATTGAACGGCTTGACTTCAGGCCCATTCAGCTTTGCGTACACATACACAACGGCCCAGAGTTTCTGAGTAGAGCTGGAGTAAGGTTGAAGAACTGCAAAGAAAGAATCATCTTCTCAAAATTGTATTTCCAAGAAAGACGATGTTTTCTATAACTGAGCTCTTTCCCTGCAAGGCCAGGAATATGGGGGCGGAAACTTCCCTTTTGTTTAATTAACATCTTGCATTTGGTGAGCACACAGAACGTATTTCGACTAGAGTTTACTGAGCATGTCAAAACTTCTTATTCCCATGGTGCTTTCCCTTTCAGAGCAGTTTCTGCACAGTTAGGCTTTTGCCATAGTGAACATTTTCTCTCTCTCTCCCTCGCTTTTATTTATTTATTTATTTATTTATTTTTGTTCTTGCTTGCTCTTGTAGGACTTGAATGCAGAGATGTACAGCTGGAAAGGCTTTCAATTAAAGGTTCAGGGGAAAGCACTGACTATGTATTAATTCCTATAAGTTTCTGAAGTTCCTTTAGACTCCTGGTCAAGATGGCCGCCTGAGATCATTGGTGCACCCCTTTCTGCTCTAACAATAAAGCATAGAAAGGCACAGATGTGCTCAAGAGCTGGAAAGGAAGATCTCCAGACACCAGAAACAGGAAGCAGAGGTGGATCAGAAGAAGACCTGGGGCCTCTGGATAAAGGCATCGAGCGTGAGTGTGGGCTACTCAGTGTACTAACAGCGTGTCCAGCTGCAAGGCTGTGGGGTGGTTTTACACGGGCATTCAAAGCTTTGCCCATTCGCTAGTCCTAGGTGCGGGCTTTGTATTCTGGACTTTGAGTAGAGACATTGTTGCTGGGGGGAATCAGAGTGCATAAGCTTGCGTTGTCTGTGTGAGAGCAGGTGTATCCAGATAGGTTGCAGGGTAAAATAGCTTACTGCAAAGCCAGTTAGCATAGCAATAAATGCAAAAATTGACTCAGAACTGGTAGAATTCATGGGGTCTGCAGAAGAACTATTAGTCACTTCCATAATCCAGGGCACATAGGTTACATTTCTCTAGGACCCAACATATGTCAAAGACACACATTGCATGGCTGTCCATTTTTATTTTCCTAAAGTACCTAAAAAATTACAAATGTGCAGACATTTATCCCTTGAGAGAGACAGCAAACACCTGCAAAAAATGGGAGAATTCACAAAGAACTACAGATAAGAGTAATGCCCAAGGAGTTTAAAATAGGCATGATTTAAATGTTAAAAGTGACAAACAAATGGGTAGATTTCACAATGTAAAATAAAAGAAAAGCAAGTGGGGTTGAGAAAGAAACAAAAGATTACTAGTGCAACTGAAGAAAGAAATAATTTTGAAAATAAAGCTGAAAAATGCTCAGAAGTAGGAGAAAGATAAGTGGTGAAAAAAGTGAAACATAAATGCAGACGATAAACATAAAACAAGGATATCCAAAAAAGTTAATAGGAGTTCCAGAAGGAAGTTATGGAGCAAGAGGGAGAGACAACACTGGCAGAGAATACTGGTAAAAATTATTAGAGTATTTTTCAGTAGCACCCTACACCTTGAGGAGGACACATAAGTTTACATGTTCTAGCACATTATAGTGAAGCTATTTAATAGGGAGAATGATACAAATATATTTAAAAAGTGCACCTTATAGAAGCAATAGTCACGCGGACAGAATATGTCTCAGTGGCAACAACAGGTGTCAGAGATGATTGAACTCTACGTGATAAAAGAAGACAGCCATGAACCTCACATCTGTACTCAGTTAAGAGATCACTCAGGAGGGAGATGAGCTTCTCCCAGCAGTTAGAAGCCTGCGCTGCTGCACCATCATCATCACCTTCCCTCAAAAATCTTCAATAAAATATTCTCACTCCCTGGTTATATTAAATGAAGGGAAAATAAATATATTTGCAGATATCCGAAGGGTAGGAGATGCTCCCTGAAAGATCAAATCATGTCATACTGAAAGAAGGGGACACAAAGGCAAGCTGAGAGATTGGTGAAAAATATTTTGCAAATCCTTAAGTATGATATCAATGTCATCAATATTTGCGAGGCTATTTAAAATGTAAAGGAAATAAGATACTGGACAGTAGTCCATGGATGATAGGTAAGTGAAATTTTGGGGCAAATTACAGAGGTCTTAAGATCCAAATGGGGAGAGGAGAGAAATGGGTCAGCTTCAAAATATGAAAAATTATACTGTTTTCTTAACATGATGTTAATTATGCATAATACTATTGTTACAATTTATATCGAGCTGTCCCCCAAAGCCTCATGGGCTTATAGGTGGGGTTTGGGGAGGTAATTGGACATTGGCACATGTATCTCATCAGTGCATTAGTCCATTGAGCTTATAGCTGACTTGCTGTTAAGAGACCGGCCACTAGGGGCATGGTTTGTCCTACTCCTCCCTATGTTTTCTCTGCTTCTTGGTTTCCATGCCATGAACCACTTCTCCTCTGTGATACCCCTGTGCCATATGCTCCTACTTTGGAGCCAGTGAACTATGAATTGAAACCTTTATAAATTTGAGCAAAAATAAACCTTTTCTCTTTTAAATTGTGGGTGTCAGGTGTTGTGTTTCAGAGACAAGAAAAATGACTATGACAACTATATTAATGAAGGTGTAGAAGTATAGACATAGAATTCAAAAAAGCAGAGTAAAAGCAGGATAAAAAGAAACATACAGAGAAGATGTCAGAAAGAGAAAAAGGAAAGAAGGAAGAAAGAAAAGGAAGGAAAGGAGAAGGCAGGAGAATTGTAGTAAAAATAGATCAAAATGAATGATTAGTAATCAAAATAAATGTAAATGGATTAAACTTTTTTTGTAAAACAGCAGACTCACAGGTTCAATAAAAGTTTCTTTGTTCCTTGGATATTCTGAGAAAGCCCTATGTCCCCTATCAGCATGAGGAGAGGTAATGTTTTGTGGCAAAAGCAATGGCATGTGACCATTGTTTGGAAGCCAAGTGTTATCTGACATATTTTTAAAGGTATGATCATAGTCAAGACTAGACATCTCCTCTAATGTCCTGATTTGTATCTCCAGAGGCAGGGTTAGGATGGTTGATTTTGATAGCTCTACTCAGATCTAGTGGACAGAGGAAAGCTGAAGAGGCAGCAAGTCTGCTTCCATGTGGAGCAGATGGAAGGATGCCAAAATGCAGGCTGAATAGTTACATGACTCATAACATGGTTGAATGGCTTTATTCAAAGTGTGCTGAAAACCGGATCAATGGCCACATCAGAAAGGTTTCCAGTGGAAAAAAGACTTTGGGATTTTAATTGAGTTTTGGCTCAATATGATGTGGTTACCAGATCAGTAATATGATTTTAGAAGGCAATAATGGAGGCAGATTGTCCATAATTATGGGGGTGACAGAAAATCTCCACTGGCTTTTATCAGACCAGAACTGGAAAAATGAATTTACTACCAGATTATGAAAGAAACACTGATAAACAAAGGTAGATCCAGATGGCATCAGCTAGAGGCTAAGTGTTAGTCAAACACTGTGCATGAACTCTTGAAGGAATAGGGAGGATGCTTGTCTTAGAGGAGACATGCCAGTTGTTTCTGAATATATCATTGGCTGTCATGGTGCATGGGGAATCTTTATGGTTTCAGTAAACTGAACCAGAACCACTAGGAACTATGTGACCAAACTATTAAAAATGGATGGACAGTTACAAGACAGAGCTTCCTGTAATGGAAAGAGACCAACCAAAATCAGACCAGTGTGCTGTTGGCAGAACTACAAGGGATTAATGTACTAAGTTTGTGATGGGAGCGTTTGTCCCTAATGTCCCCCTCCTACTTTAAGATCTTGATTCTGTTTTGCCCATGACACTTCCAGTGAGTATCCAGGGTAGGATGTTGCTTTTTATATCCCGCTCTACCCTCTCTTCAAGCCCCATGTCCCTTTGTGATGCTGACAAAATAAGGCAAGTTCTGACAATAAACTAGGGAAGAAAATATTTAGGGAATCCTTTCACCTGAGCACCTGAGCTCAGGGAGTTGCAATTCATGTGTGTGTGTGTGTGTGTGTGTGTGTGTGTAATATGTACATATATTATAAGTAAAATATACATCCAAATTTAGGTTTCTCTAGAAGCAGATCTGGACAAGGATTCTAGCTCTATAAGTAATTTTTGTGGAACAGTAGAGCTTAATCTCCTGGGAGACTCTGGGAAAGACTATCAAACATGAATTCAAGATTTTTCTTTCCATCTCAGGGTAGATTTATTCAGCAGCTCCCATCAGTCCCTGAGTGAGGAGTTTCCTGTCAATTTCAACATGAGATGGCTGAGATCAGGCCCTGGTGGCAAAGAAAGCCTCCCAGGTACTGGGTGCAGGTTCTGGAAGTTAGGAAAGGGAACAGCCAAGGGGCATAGGTGGGCACCTGTTGTGTCCACTGCAGTGTGTGTGTTATAACGTCAGGGTGTACATGTTAGCTTCGGGTGCTGCTTGCACTGGGTTGACTGTGGTTATACAGAGTCCACTGCAGTAGACAGTAGTTGGGATGAGAAAGAACGACCAAGTGCTCCAGGGCTGGCTGCAGCTTTGCTGTCATCGCTTTGGACTGTGCCTGAGACTGTCCTGTCCTGTGTGTATTTTGGTGGCAGTAATAGCAGTGATACCACAATTTTCAATCCTATCTTTGTGGGCCGAGGATTTAGCTCAGCGGCACAAGTGCCTGCCTGGCAAGCGCAAGGTCCTGAGTTTGATTCCCGGTACCAAAAAACCAAAACAAACCAAAACAAAACACACTGCCAATCCCATCTCTGTAACTTGGTTTTTGTCTTTAAACCAGTAGGCTTTTATAGCTTCTGGCAGAGCGCTTACTCTCACACCCTCTCCTTTCTTCCTCCTTGGAGAACCTTGTTTGGAGTAGGGTTGATGCTTGTTTCTAGACAGTGGTCAAAACAAAGGTGCATTCCTAGATGCAGATGTAGAACTTCAAACCAGACACACACACACACACACACACACACAGCCCTCTTTTTATATGTGCGCACTTGTTACAAATCTGAACACTTTACTTGCTCCCAGGTTATTTGGTTGGGAGCAGTTCGGGTGAGGACAAGGTCTCTATAGCTCCAGCTGCTGGCAGCCAGTGGCCTGCTTATCAGAGTCACATGATTCTGTGGATGAGCCTTCTGCTACATAGCTAGTGTTGGGTTAGAACAGAAATGCAATTCTGTTCCGTAAGTCCAATTTCCACCTAGTCTCTGGAAATGAATGATGGAAGAATTGGGCCTGTGTGACTGTCACAGTATAAAGGATTTCCATTGACCCAAAGGCCTGATGGAATTTCAATCTCAGGCTCTGAGTCCCTCTGCTCTGCCTCCGCCTCCTCAAGGGATAGGTGCAGAGTCCACAGTCAGCGGAACAAAGGCCAGGCAGGGTCATTAATATTTTAAAAAGATAGGCATGGAAATGACATTATTAATGACACATCGCTCCTCCAGGGTGATCTGGAGGAGGCTGGGAGTAAGGAGGTGAGAGCTCTTCAGGAAGTTCCTATGGCAACTTGGTGCACGTCTGATGTCAGATTCTCAAGCTGTATTGTAGGAATAAACACATTCTGTTTACTAATCCTTGTCTTCCCTGCCCCAGTGAGTCCCCTCATGGGGCCTGTCTTGGATGCTGTGTTTCTCATTCCCACTACTGTGAACTAAGCAGTGCCAGCCTTGTCCCATGGTCCCTCACCTGGTTAATAGATCATATCAGACTAAGACGCACTGTATCAGTGGCTCCATTGTGATAATATTTACTGAACTTTGCTACATGCTTCTATAGGGAGAAGTCCATAGAAGACGATCTGGGGGGCCTGGGGATTTAGCTCAGCGGCACAGCACCTGCCTGGCAAGTGCAAGGTCATGAGTTCGATTCCTGGTACTGGAAAAAAAAAAAAAAACAAAAACAAAAAAAGGAAGATGATCTGGGAAGGCAAATTGTTTACTTGGTCTTGCGGTTTGTGTCTGGATGTCTCCCGAAAGCCTCATGTGGTCATGGGGGAGGTGGGCTTTTCGGAGGCAGCTGAATCTAGAGTTTGTGATTGGCTCATTGTCTAGCACTGGGATTGGCCACTGTGTGAGTGTTGCACCCACCCTAGCACAAGTAGCCTGCATACAATATAAGGGAGGAAAGAGGCTTGCTCCACCTTTTTGCCTTTTTGGTCTTGTTGCTTTTGCTGTCTTCTACCACCATGAACTGCTGCCCCTCTGCCATTTGCCACCCTGCCTTGGAGCCAGCTGATTAAGGACTGAAACCTCTACAAACTGGGAGCTCTTAAATAAGCCTTTCCTCCCTTAATTTTGGGCATTGGGTAAAGCAGTGACCAATGAAAGATAGCATGACCACCAGTCAGAGCCCAGGATTGAGACAAACACAGAAATAGTAATGCCTACTGGTGCTAAGACTCAAAACAGTTCTAAAGAAAAGGTTCTTCTTTAAGGATGAGCTGAGTTCCTAGTTTGGGGGAGTCACAGAGGCTTTGGAGTCCTGGGACCAGCACACACTGAACTCTGGGAGAAATACACTAAGTATTTCTTTCCACTTTAGATCCTAATGATAAAGATGCTCATTCTACTACTTAGCAATCATAGGTCCTCTGTGCCTCAGTTTTCCCATCTATAACAATGAAAGTACATATATCCTGGTGACTTAGAGTAAAAAATAAATTAACTATTTGACTCATGTTTGGCACACATTAAAGTTAAGTTAACTGTTGCTGTTCCCTAAGTGGGAAAAGTGTTTCGTTTTTAAAGATATCTCAACCAGCGGGCAGCAGAGATGGAATGAGAACCCTAATCTCCTGACTCCCAGCTGGTCATTCCTCTATGTCAACACTCAGAAGCTGTGACCCTTTATGTAATCTTGACAGAAGAAAATAAAATTTGGTCTGAAAGTACCTAATATGTAACCATATTGTTCCAGAAACCAAAATCAATAATTCCGAACTGTATCAAAATGCCACAAGAAAGTAAATGATTCCACAACTTCAACCACAACCCTTGGAATGCCCAGCTCTTGCTGCACCATACTGACGGCCAGGGAAAGATAAGTATGGGCAGTTTGTCCCCATTCTTCAGAAACTGAAAATTAAGGGTTAAAAGGAAAGAAGAGCTGCAAATAAACAAACAACAAGGACAAGACTGTTATGCTTGCTGTTTTCCACGTTGTTCTAGCTATTTACACATATGAACTCATTTAGACTGACCTCCACCCTTTGAGATAGATGGTATTTATTAAGCACATCTTACAGATGACCACAAGAGTATCAGCGGGATTATTTAGCCAATGTCACACCATAATGAACAGAGGGAGGTAGGAGAGTGCCCTGGAGTCTCCCCTGAGTCTGTGTGCTTTACATAGCACATCTTCAGCTAGAGGTATCAGCACTAGGGACTTCAGATGTTGCTGGTAGCCTTGGCTTTTTGATGGAGTGTGCTTTATACATTCTCACAAATCAAACGCATCCACCTTACCACTAGCCAGCATAAGACAACGTATTATCAGTGTCTCCAACTTTCCCTCTATTTTGACCGTGAACTATTACTGTGTAGATTTATGTTTCTTCACCTTGTTTTCATTATCTTCTTCCTAAAGAGCTTTTAAAGACATTTTCCCAGTTGTTCCCTATGGAATCGTAATACCACAGGTGTACTGTAAGTCGGTTAGTGTACATAGGTATAGCTATGTAGTATGCACAAAAAGAATTAAGATCTCTTTGACATCTCCTAAACCGCTTTCCAACTCCATGGGGACAAAATCACTCCCATTGAGAAAGGCTACTGTGGAGCAGAGGATTCCTGTGGGTGGGAGCAGAGAACACAAGGTGAAAGTCCAGGGCCCTGAATATCTGCCTCAGGTGTGTATGCAGTATTGCTTCTGTGTGTGTTTCTGGGCTGGAGTGTTCTCTCTTGTCCTTATGTCTATGAAATAATTAAAGAAGCTATCAGGCTTCCTGGCACAGTCAGGGCCGGATCAGATTAATTCCTAGAGGCTTGCTTAGCAGGGACATGAGCCCCTGGATTGGGAGGGCATTCCCTTTGGTGGATTCCTGCCTCCTCTGATCAACTGCATATAAATTGTCTTTTCCATTGAGGCTGTCCTTGCTGTGCAGAGTCCATGTTACTGTTGATGTTGCTTAAAAGGTAAACTGAGGCACAGTAAAAGTTTGAAAAGTTGATTGAGTGAATAGTAGTTCATGAATTGGGCATCTCCAAGCAGAAATGGTTTAAGAGTTCCATGGTTGGAACACCAAGGGGAGGACTTTGTGGGATGAATGTAGTATTAAAGCAAAAGAAATACTTGATCGGTTAGAGTTAAATGATTACCTTATTTGGTCTACTCCACTGCAGAGTGCCTGGTTACAGAATTATAAGTTTGCTGGTTGCTTCTGATTGGTTGAATTAAATTCTGTTTTTCCTTAATACGGGCACTTATATGAGGTTTTTAAAGTATTGCTTATATCTGTAAACCAAGCAAGGTTACATTTACTTATGGTGCATAACTGGGATTATCTGCCCAAGGATTTGCTAGGCTTGGTCTCCGTTTTAACTTACTCTCACCTACCTGTATTAGGTTTCCATGCCACATAATGAAATGACCAAGCTTAATGGCTTAAAGGAACATGTTTGTCACTTCCCAGGTTGGACGTGGCTTTCCTAGTTCTCTGTTCAGGAACTCACAGGCTACAGTCAAGATACCAGCTGCAGTGGCCACCTCCTCTGAGACTGTGGTCCTCTTCCAAGCTCAATGGTCACGAGAATTCAGGACAGAGGCCCTCAGCTCCAGAGACCCCACTGTCCTCTGATGCATGGCCCTCTCCAGTGGCTCTTCGTGGTGTGGCCCTTAGAGTCTTGAAAGCCAACAAGGATCTCTCTGGTGCCTGCTAGCAAGGTGGAGTCATGTCGAGAGGAGGAGATTGAATGAAGCATAGCACTCAGGGTGAGCTTGGAGGACCATTTTAGAATTCTGCCACTGCTGTCTCTGTCTTGTGAGATGAACCAGCTTAAGGACCTCATCAAAGATCTTTCCAGTGAGCTAATTCTGGAATGCCTGAGGGTTTCCCAGTGGGCTGGGATGCTGGAGTCTGGAGGGTATTGACCACCATGGATGTGACCTGTTTTAAAGTCCCAGGGGTATAGTGCTTGTGTTAGAACCCCAACTCGTGACTTGGGATCTTTGGCAAGTTATTTTATTTCTCTGCTCCTGGGTTCTCTCATTTAAAAGAATGTCTTTATGGATTATTGTGAGAAACAAGAGTTAGAAGGATGACTTCATAGTAAGCACTCTAATAAATGTTAGCAATAATAGTACAAACATCATTATTGATCTCAGTATCCATCTGTCCCAGGGGTGAACCTGAACCAGCACCCCTATCATCCTGATGACAGATGACTTTGGCTGAGTCTCACAGCGTATTCTCCTAGGGAAAGTGTGGGTTGTTCACATGGGAGAGTTTTCCATAGGCTGTAGCTCACTGGAAGGTGAACATGTAACCCTGGAGTAACTGTTGACCCTATCACGTGGCTGTTGACCCTGTCAAGAATGTGGAGAAGTAATACATGCTGTGACAGAAATCCAGTAGGAGGTGAATTATTTTACTTTTGACCTAGTCCTCGGAGAAGGTTCCACCACCTCCTGCTAGGGTCCCAGAGCTAGGCCTCTCCTTTTGAGGTTCCTCCAGATTCTGTGAGTTCCTCCAGTATCTTTCTCCTAAATCCCACACCTTGCTGATATTGACCAAAACCAGTTAGTTCCTGGTGAAATGATAGGCACATTTTAGCTTGTGTAGAAAACCCACCTAATACTGGCCATAATATGCTAACAGCTGTTAGGATGTGCGAAAGAGAATAATTCAACTGCCCGGCTTGGTTGCTCCAAAGAGGGAAGGACAAAGCATGAGATTACAGAAAAGCTCCTTATATAGGTCTAGGTTGTGCATGCTCTGGAGTAAATGTTCTACCTCTGTTCACTTCACCTACTTTGGGAATTTCTTAATGAGTTAATCAGAACATGCAGTATTTAGGCTCCTAGCATTCAGCCTGGTCTTGTATTATGATTGATGCTAAGATGTATTAGGTATCAGTGAGCTTGAGGTATTGATTTTTAAAAGTTAAAAAGTTAATCAGGCACTAAAAATATAAAAGCATCCCTGAGTTCCCATCAGAAATATTGATTAGTTACTTTTTCAGATAGGTTTTTAAAAAATGTCCAAACACAGATGCTTAGATTAAAGAGCTGCCTATAAATCATACCCTAATGTTTTCAACTATAATATCTTGAGGACCTACTATGCACCAATAACTCTGACTAGTGGAGTGTATTAGGGAGTAAAAAATATATTTTTGCCATTGGGGAGCTTATAGTGTGACTGTGAAATGTGTTTTTTAAAGTTCCCAAATATCTTAATATTTTGTTTTGTTATTTTTGTCCCCTTGATAAGATTTTTGTTGTCTGGTAGCTAGTTATAGCTTTCAGCAGCACCTCTAAGTAGTGTGTGATGAAATGAGTGGATAAGGCAATGTCAGTGTACTGTTGGTGCCTGAAAGTACATTTTCTATCTTTCTATTTTTGTCACTTGTTGAAAAGTTATTCATATATATGTACCCTAAACAGTATTTTATATTAATATTTGTTAATAATTGCATTTTATTTGTAAGAAATCATCTCACTTAATGGAATTGAGTATTAACATTTTCCCCAAGCTACTAAAATGTTAAAAATAATTTCCATTTTTAATTTTGATTATGATACAGTATTTAAATAATTTCAGTATCCAGTGATACATGTAAAATACTTATCAATATTTTGGGATAAAAATATAAATTACTGTTTAAAAGTATTTCTTACACATTTCTAAAATATTTAAGGAACTCACACAACTCAGCAAAATGACAAATAACTAATTAAAAGATGGTTAATATAAATTTTACCCAAAGAAGACAAACGGCCAACAGTTACATGAAAAAGTGCTTAACACCATTAATCATCAGCATTAATCACTTCAAAAATTGCCATCAGATATTACCTCACACTTATTAGAATGACTATTGTTATAAAAATGACAGGATTGGTGAGGATGTGGGGAAGAGAGAACTATTGTATACACTCAGGAAATATGGGTTGGCATAGTCTGATGGAAAACAATATGGAAATTCTTTGAAAAATTAAAATTAAAAATAGAATTATCATATGATCTAGCAACACATTTCAAATGGCTGCTACTTTCTCCTTTCCCCTGGAAGGGCCTGGTTGTGGAAGCTGGAGGTGGTTCTAATAGGTCTGAGGCTGACAGTGGAAGATGGGTTGGGGGATCGAGTAGCTGAACATCCTAGATCCAGAGCAACAGAAGAATCTGGTCACATGTTTTTGAGCCAGTAATCTACAATCCGTTATTGCCCACCTCCCTTCCACTGTCTTTCCTTCTTTTGCCATCCTCAGGGTTGGCCTGCATGTATCCTACCCATTACCCTCTCTAAAATCTCTCAGAGCCCTCCAAGGAACAAGTCACATGTCAAAGCTTCTGACTCTTCAGTCCTCAGAGGAAACAACATGCATGTTTCCTATATCAAGTCTGTACTGGATTGAATACTGTCCCACAAAAGTCATGACCACCTAGAACCTCAGGATGTGACCTTATTTGGAAACAGGGTCGGTGTAGATGTAATTAGTTAAGCTGAGGTCATGCTAGACTAGAGTGGACCTCGATTCAATTGCCCTCTTATGGTAAGAGGAGAGGAAGCACACACCGATAGAAGACCATGTGACAATGGAGGTAGAGATTAAGTGATGTAGCAGAAAGCCAAGCTGCAAGAGGCAAGGAAAGACCCTAAAAACTTCCCTCACCTTGATTTCAAATTCTAGTTTTAGGAAAAACGAGAGAATGCATTTCTGTTGTTTAGGCCATGGTGAGGAGTTTAATGGGATCTTTTGAGTTGCCCTATGCTAACAACTAGGGTTTTGGCTTAAAGTTAAAGGCATTAAGAATGCCACATAATAGGGAGAAATTGTTCAAATGAGTAGGAGAACTAAGTTGGTGGAGAAGGAAGGGAAAATGGATTTTTTAAAAAGAGAGAATGAAGGGAAAAATGAAAACAGAACTTTTGTAAACAGGAAGAAGTGGTATTAATGGGAGAGGAAGGGAATAAAGAAAATAATTAAGATATATTATGTACAGTTACCAGTTCCCCATGATGAATGTGATCCTTATGATGGCAAACATGGAAATAAGGAATAGAGATTTAAAACGATTAAAAGAAAATGAAAAGAGAAAAACCCCAATTCTGCACTGTAGAGAAGACCATTGACTTGTGGCCACAGAAGCCTATGGAGGACCAGCCCTTTGCTCCATCTGCCACCTCCCAACTGCTCTGCAGCACTCTTCCCCGCCTTCCTAGTAGGTCTGTCGTGAAGACAAGTGGAAGGGTACCTAGGAAAATACCGAAAGGCTGGGGTACCTGAGAGAAAGAGGCACTTGCCTTCCAAGGCTGGACATCGTCTTAGGTAGTGGACTGGCTGATTCGCCTGAGGGATGGGGCAGGGGAGGTGGAATGGGCAGAGGGTGGGAATGGAGCAGGCTGGAGACCATTCCAAGGGCAGGCTTCCTGAGTCTGCTTAGGCCACTGGGTACCCCAGAGAAGTATCTAGGCTTGAGCCCTCTTGTTGGTACCCATGGAAGAGGGGCACCCCATGAGCACAGGGAACCTAGCAGCAGGGGGCTGTGTACTTTCATTGGTGTAGTGGTCATGGGAAGATGTGAGAGAGGTCAGGTCAGAGACAGGCATCCAATGTCAGGGAACTGTGCACTGGCTGGGTATGCAGAAAGGAGATGACAGAGCTGAAGCCTTCAGACTCGGCCCAGTAAAGTGTTGGGCTCCTGTCCCTCACAGGTATGGCACATTAGGCAATAGGGCTCTAAGAACCACCTGAGAGAGGAAGCCAGAGCAGCCACACATGTGACGAGGCGGGTGTTCCCCTCCACGGCCCGTCAGCAGGAGCTCAGCATTAATGCACGATGGGGGCCGAGGAAGATGGTCTGAGCCCACCCTTCCGCATCTTCAGTTCCAGCTCAAGCCTGCACAGAAGGCATGAGACGGAAGTCAAGACAGAAGATCAGACCTTCACAGTGGGTCGTCATTTATTACCTCTTCACTGATCAGTTTTAAGGGGCTGGAAATGTCTGAGGTTGGCCTAAGACTCTATTACGAAGCAGCTAAAGAAGATTCAACAGAGCCGAAAGGGAGAGGTCATGATTAGAAGAAATAAAATAATTTTCTGCTTGTAGCTCAGTGTTTTGAAACTCTTTAAACTGGTTCTAGCTCCAAGACTTTTTACTGATTTTATTTATGTGCCGATTATGACAGAGCGCACACAGCATTGAACAGGTTGCCGGTTTCATTTTTACATGTTAGCCTATTGCGAAAGGTCAGATCCAGCCCTTAAGACGCTTGGTCCTTTGACACCAACATCGCGGGCTTATATCTCTATCTGCTGTGACTTGCAGACTCTAGACGAGCCCAGTGGGTACCATTTGAGGAAGGAAGGATGGATCAAAGAAAAAATTAAATAAGTTCTTAAGGCATCTCACCTGCATTTCAAAGGAGACCCCTTCAGCTGTGCCCTGTAGACATGTTATGTCCTTGTAACTTCAAGGCTTCCTCGGGGGAGGAGAAGGTGATGGAATGGGTTGTGGGAGGCCGAGGAAAAGATGATCTGGGGTTTGAGGCTGCAGCTCCCCTTCAGGACTTTATTCTGAGTGTGGCCCTCCCCGTGCTGTGATGACTGCTGGCTGGGCCATCGGGTCTCCTGGATGAACGCCAGCAAGAGAATTAGATGTGCCGATCAGAAACCGCGGATCAGCTCTGAGAAATGAAAGGGGAGGTTTGCTTCGGAGCAGTGGCTGCCAGTCAGTACAGGAGGAGAGAGTCTCTGTTGAGGGTGTTTATTTAGAACACACCAGGACAAGCACTTCAGAAGTTGAATATCGCTTTTTATAGAAAAATGTCTGTTGAGTGAAACTATTCATTGATATACACACTTTGTTCAACATATTTAATAGCTTATATTTTGGAAAGGGTTAAGACCAATGTAGCTATAAGTTAAAAATTGAGGGAACATGTATCCAGGTGATTGTCACATCCTTAGGCTTTTGTGTTTTCAGAGGAACTTGGCTTTTAGGCAGCCCATTGTAGACCCTAAGACTTGAGTCATCCTGAGAAATATTATTTCAACACACTCTATTTTCTGTGAGCTGTTTAGTTATAAGATTTTTAGTAGAAGCCATATATGGGGGTGAGTTTCAAGCTTCTGGGAGTCATGGACACAACTCTATGCTCTCAAAGTGATGTCAAAGTAGTAAAGTCTGCTTATTAAGAGAAAAGTGACTCTGCTGAATTCTTATCTACAATAAGATATCTTTTTAAAAAATAGGATGTCTTTACTTGTAGCCAGCGAGTTTTTTGTTGATGTTTTGGGGGGTGTGGAGGAATCATAATGACACTGTTTAGTGTCTAGATAGTGGGTACAGTATGTGTTTTCATGCCGGCACACTTATTAACAAGAAAAGTAAATGCTTCATTTGGAAGAGCAGTGTGATTAGTCAACATAAGGCATTTCACTCTTTTAGGGAAATACAAATGAGGAAGCAGATTTGAACTACTACATAAAAAATCATATTGAGGAGCTACAATTACTCTTCAACCGAAAGAAATAAAATTGCCCATCTTCAAAATATGCAGAGTATCCGACCTGCAACTAATCCTGAATTTCAAATCAATAGGGTTTAATATTTCACCGGCAATCATAGGTTGAAATCAATGCTGTCGCGGCTCTTTGGGAGAATAAAAGCTTATGAAACAAAGGAATTGAAGGCAAGCATCCAAGGATGGAATAAAGAAAATATGCTTTGCAAGGGATTTTGTGAAAGGGAAACAGATGGTGACTAAACCCATCCCCCAGACCTTTCCCTTCCACTTCAGTGTTAGTTCCTAGAGGTTCAAGGGAATGGTTTCCAAGGATTAAGTGAAAGAAGGAATGGAAAGTGAGCATTTGACAATGAAGGAGACAGTGGTTCTTCTGAAGCTAGTGATATTGGAGGTTCTGCTGATAAACTATGAAGACTGTATCAGTTAGCTATCCCTGTATAAGTAACCACCTGTCCACCTGCCCCCAACCCTGGAGCTTCAAAGTAATAGCCATGGGTCTCTTGAGTCTGTGAGTTAGATTTGGCCTGGGGCATAGCTGGGTGGTTTTACTCATCTCTCCTGGGTTTATTCACATTCCTGCAGTCAACTTCTGGATCACCTGGGCACTAGCTGAAGCAGTATGGCATCAGATAAGATGGTGCCTCTGGGATCCTTGTGGGCTCCCTTGCTTCTGCAGGGTAGCTTGGGCCTATGGCCATGGAGACTGGGTGCAGTCTTTCTCAGTGTTTGCAGGGTGGAACCCTGCAAAGGCTCTTGATCTGTAGGTTCCAAAGTTGCGCATCAGTCATTTTGCTGCACTCTTTTGTCAAAGGAAAATTACATCAAGTTGGATTGAAGGTATGGGAAGGTAGACTCCAATTCTTGAAGGAAAGAGTCACAGTGCCACACTGCTCTGGGTCAGATCTGGAGTGTTCTCTGTACCTGTCTGCCTTTCCATCACTGGGACAAAATATACAAAATCCACAACCTAAAGGAGGAGAGGTTAATTTCGGCTCATAGTTTTTAGAGAACTAAGTCCATGGTTGATTGTCGCCAAGGCAGAAGTGACGTGGTGGAGGAGCACATGATGGAGGTGTCCTGTGCTCACTCCAGGGTAGCCATGACACAAAAAGGAGGAAGAGGATCTGGGGACAGGAATGCATCCTCCGGGTCACACTCCCATTGACTCACCTCCAGCCAGACTCTACCTCTTAACAGTATATTCAGCTGTGAACTCATAATGGATGAATGCCCTGATGAGTGCAGCACCTACGTGATCCAGTCACCTTCCAAATTCCCCACCTCTGAACTCATGAGACTCTTGGGGGACAATTTAGACCTAAACCATAACATTCCCCAAAGGCCTACATGTTATAGCCATGGCTCCCAGGTTAGGGCTACTGGAGGTGGGGGAAACTTTAAGAAGCAGGGCCTACTGAGAAGTCTTTGGATCATGGGGATAGGCCTTTAAATTACAGATTATTGCACCCCAGTATCCTTCCTGTCTCTCTCTGATGTCTGGGGCATGAGGGTTTTGCTCTGCTGCATGTTCCCCATCATAAGAGGCCTGCAGCAATGGGACTGATCTTTCTATGTTGATTGTCAGGTAATCTTCTCACAGTGATGGAAAGGTGACTAACATATTTGCATTGCAAAGGGCACGACTGTTTGGAGGAGGGAAAGACCAAGGCCATTTTATTGCTTATCACAAGCCATTTTTACCATCCCTTAGTGCCTCAGAGAGCGCCAGAGGTGGCACATGGCTGGGGGAAATGGCTTGGGTTGGATGTGCATGCCGATTATCTCCTGTGCTGTTTCACACCTCTTTTGCAGAGGAAGAAAACAACAAAACGCATAATCTTCCTGTGATATCTCCAGGGGAGGGTGTGACGAAGAAGAAATCAATAGAACAGGGTGGAGTGAAGCAATGCGCGTGGTGATGAGTTTTTAGAAGTCACTTCTCAGGGGGATCTGATAACTTGCATTATGATAAAGCTGAGAAAAAGCACCAGCAACAAGCTCTGAGTGTATGTGAGGTTTCCACCTCTGGAAATTAGCCGTATTGAAGCAGCTGGTCATACCCAAGAATCCCTCACATCAGCACATGGCTTGGAGGATGAAGTTATTTACCACAGCCTAGGCCGCTGTGTGCTGGCCAATTCTGATGGATCCCCGTGGTATCATCCACCACAGGTGGATAATTTAGATCTAAACCATAACATTCCCCAAAGGCCTGGGTGTTTTAGGCACGGTTTCCAGGTCAGGCTATTGGGAGGTGGGGGAAACTTTAAGAGGCAGTGCCTGAAGGTGCTGCCTTATCTCCCCCTACTGGGTGGGATATTTGTTCATGCCGAGAAGGTAAAGTATCTTTAGTTGCCAAAGATTGATTGTGTTTCTAGAGCTGAGTACTTGGAGCCTAAATTACTCCTTTGCTATATACCTGCAGGAGGGTGAGCTATTTGCCTGCAGCAGGCAAAAAAGAACACAGAGGCGTCTGGAAGTCCACCCCAGGGGTCAGAGCCTAGGTTTGACCTTTCCATTTTTGCCTTTATACCTGCCTTATTGTTCTACCTCTTCTTCTAGGTGTCCTCCATTTGTCATTTGTGCAGAGAGGCCTTCACATTGCCTCGTGATCCTGCCTGATGTAATGCCTTCTTCTTGAATATGAGTGAGATCTCTGATTAGCATCTAACTTGACAGTATGAGGAGGCGCTTTTTCTGTGGTCAGGTCATGATCAGTTTACCTTACAGGGGAACCACTGGCTACCACTCCGGGGTCAGGATTGTGCAGAGAGGTAGACAGGGCTGGGCCATAGAAGACCTGGAGGGTGGTCCCTCATAACACTGAGAACAGCAGGAAATACAAGAAGAAAGGGAGATCAAACCCTCCGGTTCCCAGATGTTGACAGAAAATTAAAATCTCCTTTAAGTAACAGCATAGACAGGAGGGAGTTTCAAACAGCTGAGAGTGGGAAAGGACGCAGTGGTGGGCCCGTGGACGTCACCAGGGCTGTGCTGAGCCACCTGGGGGCCTGGGATGGAAACCCAGAATCCGCTCAGATCCAGCGCTCCATGTTCGGTGAAGCCTTCTTGAGCAGCCTCTGAGCCGACACACCGTTAGTTGTTACCCTTTATTCTGTGTCTCTTCTGGTTTTGTACCTCTGTTATATTTCATTTTGACTTTTTATTTAAGATCAATTACTTCTTTAGATTTTTAAGCTCCTCGGGGAGACACAGACGTGTTGTGGTCATTTTTCTTCTCCTATCACACCTTGAAATAATAAGTGGCTAAGGCACATGTGTTAGCTTCAGTCAGCCGGGTATATTATATTATGACACTTCTCTTGCCAGCACATCTGTACTTATCAACATCACTGTGTCCTGTAGAATGACTCAGAACAATGCCTGCCCCGCAGTCCAGCCTATACATCTGCTCAGTACTGGGAACTCAGTTGCTCATGGGGCAAACGTCTTCACGGAGCAGTGATGGCGTTTTCCTATTCTGCCTGTGTCAGCTCTGCAAATAATATAACGCTGTCGCTTTGCCTCTCCTCTGCAAAATATCATTGTATTAATTTGCTTTTCTTTATTTTATTACAAAATACCTCCTTATGAAGCAAAGCGGTTTATTGTGGCTCGTAGTTCTGGAGGTGCAAAGTATACAGGCCTCATCTGACAGCAGTCTTCTGGCTGGTGGAGTCCCCGGGTGCCACAGAGTATCACGTGACAAGAGACAGGAAGCGTCTGTGGTGGGTGTGTCTCCCGGTCTCTCTCCCTGCCTTAGAGCCACTGGTGTTAAGTCATAGGGGCTTTTCGCTTTTGACCTTACCCAAAAGGCCTCACCTGCAAATACCATGGTCACACTGTTTCTGCCCTCTTACTACCTCACAGTGGGGATTGCCTTTCAGCGCCTGAAGCTTTGGGGGCCATGTAGAGTATATCACAACCATGTCCACCGTTCCTCATTGTGGACTGTGGCTGCTTTGTGTGCTAGCGTTGTTCCCTTCCTCTGAATTTTGTCTCACTTGTTTTAAAACCCAGGGCCTGGCCCGACTCAGGTCTCTACCAGCCACCACCAGGAGGCTCATAACTGCTTTGGAGTGGGCTCTGTGCTTCCCTGAGGGCGCTCCAGCATCCCCAAGGTTTGTTATTGGCGTCCACCTGCTACGGGGCACATCATTTCTGGGCCAGGTCTTCTCTCTGTGAACTGCTCCTAAGCTGAGCACCTGAACCCTTTTCTTTCCCATTAGTTTTGGGCTCAATGGGAGAAATTTACATTCGTTCCTATTACATTTCTTCTTGATGGTTTGGGGTCATTGGACCAGAGGATGGGAGCATTTGGGATCCTGATGCTTTTGTTTCACATGAACAATCTTCTCCACATTGAGGTCGTTCAGTGTTCTAACCAGCTGCCTCCTACAACTCTGTTCAGCACCAGTGAGTTTACTGAAGAGGACAGGGCCAAAGGCAGTGCCTGCAGCACAAGGCTGGGCTTCCTCTCCAGCTGACATCACTCTATTAATCAACACGTTGAATGTTCTTGTTCGAGCAGTTACAAATCCACTTAACAGCGCTCTACTCCGTCCCCACTTCTCCATCTTGTCCACAAGAATATCCTGAGTGACTCTATCAAGTGCCTCGCGGAAATCCAGACCCACAGATCACCCAGCCTAACGACCTACCAGGAGAGGAAACAAGATTAGAGCAGGGGGACTGGTGGAGGAGCCGCCAGCCTCCTGGCACTCACTCTTGTCTTGTCCCGGAGCTCACAGGTCTACTCTTCTCCTGCCAGGGGTCAGTATGAAGCCGCAGTCTGAATTTCACAGGACATTCCTTCCTCTCCTGCCCTTCTTCCTTGTGCTCCGATCCTCCCCCTCCCCTGTGAAAACTGAACAACTTTTTGCCTGCCTCAACTGTTTTAGGACACTTCTCACGCTTCTTTCTTTTTTGAATAATCCTGGAATCCTCTGTCACTTCCATGTCTGCTGAGAACGCCTGGGATGCGCTTCCTGTCTTCTAGGGCTGTAATCTTCCTCTGGGGCGAAAATGTCAATCTCACCTAAGTCCTCAGGTCATGATGAGAAGCAAAGGAAAAAAAAATGTGATGGCGTCTTACAGAGTATCTGGTTTAGTAGTGATTGCTAATTCAATAAACTACAAAAAAAAAAAAAAAAAGGATTTTACCGTAATTACAAGTAAGATGCATAGAGAGTACTTCTCTATAAAGTTAAAAAAAATGCATTCTTAGTTTTCAGTATGCAGTCATAATTTTGGAAAGGTTTTTCAAAGAATTTAAATACTTGTCTCCTTAAAATTGTCATTATTTTTTCCCTTTTTATTTTAAGAAATAAAAGAAGGAAAACATATTAACAAACAGACATCCATTTACAAAACAGCATAAGAGCAATGCAAACAAAACAGAGTTACAGACAAAGTTGTCAGAAATTAACAATGGTTGTTGTTTTACTTATTGATATCTTCAAAGTGGTTTCTCAAGAAAACAGACATGTACACGATTGATCAAACAAGTAATAGTTAGCTATTCCTTTCTGTAGAGGAATAGAAGATAGTAGTACAACTATGTTAGCTATCCTGTGTATACATACTTACATATTTTCCCCTTCTTTCCCTTCTCTTTTCCCACACCTCATTTGACCTTTACTTTTGAGCATTTTCCTTTCGTTTCACAATGTCTGTCATACCTCCTAGCTTTTATTCACTCCT
This sequence comes from Chinchilla lanigera, assembly GCF_000276665.1. NCBI lineage: Eukaryota > Metazoa > Chordata > Mammalia > Rodentia > Chinchillidae > Chinchilla > Chinchilla lanigera. The sequence continues at coordinate 34,904,415 of NW_004955407.1, read as the reverse complement.
TCAGGTCTTACACTAGTGATCTCTTTAAAATTAGCTTACTTTAAAATCAGATTTAACCAGAAGCCCAACATTTTGTTGCCTGTCAATTACTAATCTCTTTTTAAAGAAATTTTTGATTTTTGATATAATTTGTGCAACTTATTTTGCTAGATAAGATAGATAAACTGAATGATAGCTTTTTGAACTAGATGGTATGGGATATGAAGCCTGAAAAAAATTCATCTAGAGATAAAACATTAAAATGGTGAGGACAAACTATTGGAAAAGCATTTGTTAATGGAAATGCACTTTGTATGGTGATAGTGTTAATTATGATGTTTCTGCTGTTAATTGGTAAATCGCCCAGAAGTAGTAGTGAAGTCTCTGATCTCTGTCAAACTGACAGCATTGTCACCCACGCTGCTCAGAGAACGATTATTCCTCTGCTAGACATAAAATAAATTTTAGGTTCCAACAATCCAGGTCAGCACCTTTACTTACAGAAGAGGAAACTGAGGCATATGGGGGCCAGGTGACTTGTTTTTGATGACCCAGCAGGGAAAGTTGAGCAGGACCTTGCAGCCAGAACCGCCTTACTCCAGGCCTGTGCTACTTGTGCTTTATAGCTGCACCGACAGATTTTCCTTTCCAGAACTCTTCCTTTCGGGGCTTACCCCCATAGATAGGTCTTTTGCGTCCAATTCCACTGGACAAGGGAAAATAATCCTATGTGTGACTATCATCCAGCCTCTGCCTGTCATTTGACCATTTCACCTAGACCCTGGAAACACGAGGCTTCAGCTCTGTGCTGTCTGGTGTCCAGGGCAACATGCTGGGATGACAGCATGCATCTCTGTGATTCGCAAATTAGAGCTGATGGATGGGAGGCCACTAATAAAACGTCACATCTCATAGATGTGGATAAGCCACGGGGCCAGTGATAAAGTGAGACCAGTGGGCTCTGACATACGCGCCTTCCCACCATATTACTGACAGGGGGGATCGTATTGATCAAGCTGCCAAGATTATCCTATTATGCAATTAGAATATTAGATTTGCATTTTTAATTCCTTTAGAAGAGATTGGCCTGAGGCAGTAATGGCAGGAAAATATTAAGATGGATCCAGCTTCTTCAAACACAAGGATTCTGAGGAAGGAAGCTTTTTGGAAGATGCAGTTGTTTTCAGATAAAAGTTTCACTCATAGAAAGAAACAACAGAAAAGTAAGAACACAGCCAGGTAAGTGGAAAGGGCTCATACAGGCCAAATTTTCCTCTGAAAAGGAGAGCAAAACACACTAGTTTCAGGACTCAAATTTGCCCAGGCAGTGATGTTCTGTTTCATTCTGTGTGAGCACACATGCGCACTACGCTTTGGGTTTCTCCTTCGCACTGATTTCCACATTTTTCTAAGTCTTTAGACAGTGCTATGTGTTCTGATCCTTAAGGCATGTGTTTACCTCTTGTACCAGCTCAGCCAGCATCCCTTGAAGAAATTTGCTTTCTGCAGTGGTTGTTGGAGGCTTGGCTTCCTGGGTAACTGAAGACAACTAGGCCTCTATGATGGACTCTACAATCCAGACAGACCCAGGAAGGTAGACCTGGTGCCTGGAAGCCATATTGGCCACAGAGAAGCACAATAAGTACATGTACCTGAGGAAAGAACTAGGACCAAGACATTAAGGTTAACTGAGGCCATAAGATTAGGGCTGTGACACAATGGGATAGTAGCCTCATAAGAGGAGGAGGACAGACCTAAGCCAGGAGTCAGCCCCTCACATGTGATGTTCTGTACTGTGTCACAGCTCTGTAGGGTGTCCGCATCAGCTAGAAAGACCTTATCAGACACAGTCACTTGATCTTGAACTTTCTAACCTTCAGAACCATAAGCCAAATAAAACTCTTTTCTTCTAAATTACTTATCTTGTGGTATTCAGTTATAGCTACAGGAAACAAACTAAAACAACCCTGTATGTTGGACATGGTCCTAGGTGCTAGAGCCATTTTGGAAACTGAGAGCTCAGTCTTGACTCACAGGGGAGCCCAAAGGTGGATGCTGTGTAGGACAAGGTGAACTCTCCAGAGCAGTGTGTGTGTGTGTGTGTGTGTGTGTGTGTGTGTGTGTGTGTGTGTTGGGAAGGTTGAGGGTGGGAGCAAGATGCCAGCATATACCAGAAAATCTTTTCTGACTCCACTTGCAAAGGAAGTGAACTTCCCAGCAAAAGTCATGATGCCATGAATCAATGTGAATAATGTATTTACAATGCATGGGATGACTCTGGAGGGCTTGAGGACCTTGTTCTCATAGGGAACATTCATTACTTCACAGGATCTAGTGCTCTTCATACACTATGTAAGGACAAACTTGTCCCATCCTCGCTGTGTGTAGTGTCAGATTCATTCCATCCCTGGGCTCTGATGAGATTTGTTACCTGAGGTCTTATAGGGTTCCCATGACACACTGCCACAAGTTGGGTGGCTTAAAACAATAGCAATTTCTTCACTAACAGTTCTGAAGGTCAGAAGTTCAAAATGAGGCTGTTAACAGAGTTAGTTTCTTCTAGGGGCTCCGAAGGAGAATGCATTCCATGCTTTCTTCATCACTTTTGTGGTTGCAGTAATCCTTGGCATTGCTCATGTGCAGATACATTGATCCCATCCCTGTCTCCATCTTCATGTAGTCTGTGCATGCTAGTTTGGAAAAGTGCCACTCAAATACCCATCCATTAAAGCTTTGGTTCCCAGGGTGCACTACTGGTAGATGAGGAAATCCTGAGGAGGAGGGGATTTGCGGGGTGAGAGTCCTTACGTTACTTCCAGCATCCCTTGAAGGAGATTTGGGGATCCTGGCCCCTTCCTGTTCTGTCACTGGCTCATAATATAAGTGGCTTTGCTCAGACATGTGCTCCTGCCGTAAAGTGTTACCTCACCACAGGCCCGAAACAAAGGGGCCAATCATGGATCAGAAACACTAAAACTGTGGACTAAAACTAAACCTTTGCTCTTTATAATTTTAATTATCCCTGGTATTTTGCTACAGTGAGAGGAAGCTGATTAACACAATCTGTCAAAACTTCCTCTGGCTTTTTCTTACAACAACACCTGTCCTTGGTTTTAGGTCCCAACATAAGCCCAGGATGACTTTATGTTGAGATCTTTAATTTATATCTGCAAAGAATTTTTTCCAAATAAGGTCACTTTTGTAGGTTCTGGGGTGTTATGATGTGGGCATATGCTTTTGGAGGCCACTATGCAGCCCACTTTATCTGATAAATGATTGTCCCTGGGATTTGTAGATGGTGCTAGTTCCATCTATATTGTATACTATGGTGTGGGGATAAGAAGGTCCCAGAACATGGGGCTCAACCCTATAACTTGCTTGGGCCGTGAGGGTGCTCCTCTGAAGTGTAGCTGTAGAGCATCCTCTGGGTGAGAGGCCAGAGCTGCAGATGCAGTGGGTGTCAAGCACCAAAGGTATGTGTCCCCTAAGCCAGCTTCTTCAAGCAAAGCTGTTCATGAAGCTCAGAGCAGAACTGTCAGCAGTGTCACCCTGGAATCCGGCGGACAAAGATGAATGGAGTAAACATGTAGTACCACTGATTTATCAAATGATTCTCCCTAATGAATCCATCGCATTCAATAGAAACCACATTAGCAATTCCTGTTATTGGTCTTATCCATCCCAAAGTCCTGAGGTTCACTTAGTACTCATATGACCCATTTAAAGGAAAAAGAAGAAAAGCTTAGATTTTTTTTTCTTTGTAGTGTAAAATACTTGGACAAAATAATGCAAAGAAATACACAACTGAGACCTTTTTCCCTTTTAAAGAAATAGCAAGTTGACTATTACTCTCGCCCCACAGGACAGCGAGGTCCTAATCAGTTGTTGGTACACCAGCATGGCACTGTGAAAAAGTGTGGTTCACATTTTATCCTTTCAGTACCACTCCTGTATTCTTGGTAATTTCTGTGACTATATTTCTCACATTTTGGAGCTGTGTCTTTGCTTTCTTGTTTTAAACAACATGACAGAATTTTGAGTCCCAACAATTGCAAAGTGTGTTAAATTTTCCATTTACTTCAGCTCAGCAAACATTACTAAGCATCCAATGTGTACCAAGCCCACTGGCGAAACTGTTCAGATGTAAGGAGAAATAGACGTATGCTCTTTCCTGTGAGTATTCTGAAGCTTTAAGATCCCTTGTATATTTATAAGATGTATTCTTTAACGTGTGCTTTTGAATGGTAGTAAAATGGGGACCGCAACTGGTGAGTTCAAGCCTCTGAAACTTTAACTGAGATCTTTACTCTCTTCAGCTTTCAGCTGATAAGAAAAAAATGCCATAAGCTCTTCTCTTTTGGACTTTTGGGAAAAGCACAAGCGGTTCAGACAGTGATGCCATTCCCAGGGTACAGCACCACTAATTTGGTCTTTGTTGTTTTCTCTGTAGGCTGAAGCTTAATTTGGATATCAGCAAATTGAAACTCAAGCTCATCCATCTTTTCTGTAAGTTCCCTGTCCCCCACCCACACCATCAATGTGTCAATACTACTGCTCTGATTCTCCTGTAAAAAGGTGGAGAATGGCAGATGTGTCGTTTTATTTCCTCAGCTTCTAGAAAGCTGATGGAATATAATTTTAAGTAGGTAAAAGAAGAGGTAAAAATTATTTAACAGTGTATTTTATTTAATTTAACATATCCAAAGTATTGTGATTTCAACATATAATGAGTATAAAATTTCATGAGATATTTTATACTTATTTCATTTTGAGGCTTTGAAATCTGATGTGTTCTTTATATTTTTGGTACAAATCAATGTGGACCAGCCATATTCCAAGTATTAAGTAGCCCTGAGTTTTTAGTGGCTGTCATACTGGATACGCAGTTACAGATGAAGAGTTAAAATTGACTCCTATTGGCCGTGCCTATTTAGAAGCCCAGCTGGCAAGGGACATGGGGAAGCAGCACCTGTGACACAGAGCAGAGTGTGGCAAAGCATCTGATCCCCAATCCCCGATAGGCATCTGCTGCTGTGGATCAGTAGCTTTAAAGAAGTTCTGCGGTTTTGCAACAGGTTTGTGATCTGCTTATGTTTCATGACTAATTTTAGAAATAGTTTGTGCACCAAATTTACCAATGACTGTGGTGGGAGGAGATGCCAGCCCGGGAAGCAACCCTTGGTTGTAAATGTGGATAATCAAGGGATGATCACATGCATCTTCCCTTTTGCCTTCTCTGTATTAGTCACTTTATTGTCACTGAGACAAAATACCCAACATATTCGAGTTGCCAAGGGAAGGTTTATTTTGCTTATAATTTCACAGGGTTCAGCCTGTGTGTGGTCAGCTTACCCAAGGCAGAAGTAGCTTAGGAGAAGGGCAAGTTAAAGGAAAGCTTCCCGTCCCACCACAGCCGGGAAGCAGAGAGACAGAGAAAGGAGGATCCAGGGCCGAGTACACACCTTCTAGGTCAAGTATCCAGTGACCCACCTCTTCTGACCAGGCCTCAACTTCTACTGGCACATTCAGCTATGGACCCAGCAATGGACTAACCCACTGGGAGGTACACCACTCCCATGTCTAATGCTCAGAAAGCCCCACCTCTGAACATGTGAGACTTTCAGAAAGCATTTTAGATCTAACCATCACAGAGCCCACTGTCTTTCCTTGCAGCCCTGAAATGCTGGGCTTCCTCCCAGTTTCTGGTCTGAATCCACAGCCTCGTTCCTCTTGGGCAGTAAACATTTTCCATTCAGGACATCACTTCTGTTTGTTTCACAATCTGAAGGAGCTGAGGGTCACCTCTTGGGTCCAGGATGAACCTGTCTGAAGGGACACACTTATCCAACAGGGTTTTGTTTTGTTTGGTTTTGGTTTGGGGAAGTACAATAAATTTTAAAATTACTTTTAGCATTGAATGATGCATTAGCAGGATAGAGTTCCTTGATCCCAGCCTTGGGAGGGGAAGCACATAATGCACAGGGAAAAATCAGCTACCTTTGTGGTCTGTTGTTGCTAGGGGCCTCTTATATGCTTTGCGTGTAGCTCACTAAAGTCTCATCAACTTACTACACAATGAGACTGTGTGTTAGAAACAGCTATGCCTTCCCAATATGCAGAGGAGGATACTGATGTTTAAGTAAGTTGGCCAAGATGGCAGGTTGCTAGCGGTGGAGCTGTGTGTGGAACCCGGGAAGCTTGGCAGTAGAGTCCATGTTATTAACCACTAATTTGTGCTTCCCTCTGACCTATGTTAACTGCTGCGAGGGTCAGCTGAGGAGTCCCCAGAGTCCTAACCTCGATGTATTGGGCTCTGATCCCCAGAGGGCTGGTGGTGTGGGTGGGGAAGCTGCTGAGATGAGGCTCTGAGTACCATGTTATTGCAGGGCACTTAGTTGCTAATTGCCATTTAATCACAAGATGAAGGCAGTTACTTCTTTTCTCCCTCTACCCGAGTGCCAGGGAGACGGTAATTACTTCTGAACTAAGTGCTGAAAATGTGGCTTTGCTCAGAGCTGGAGCTAAATGCTACAACTCCCCTTTGAGCCACCACATTCCTCGGCAGGACTTGTTTACCCACGTGGCTAATTAAAAACATCCCTTTGCTATCAGATGTTCATTCCTAGTTCCCCATTTCTCTTACGTGGTGACGTTTTGTCCCTTGGAAATTTGATTTTTAAAATTACAAAATTTGGACTTCATATTTGGGAAATATAAATAAACCAAATTTTTGTAGAGGTGACCTTACATGTAAGTCGACAATGAAAACGGAAAGCTGCGTTTGGGTAGCTTTGCATTGAAAATGAGTGGATGTAGAAATTTGTTTTTTCAAAGTAAAGAACTTTATTTTTTTGTTGTTGTTGTTTTTTTTTTTTTTTTTTTCTCCGGTACCGGGAACCGAACTCACGACCTTGCACTTGCCAGGCAGGCGCTTTTGCCGCTGAGCTAAATCCCCAGCCCCCAAAGTAAAGAACTTTATAAGGAGTGGAGGAAGGACTACTTTTGTTTTCTAGTGTGTAAAGGTTGGCAAATGTAAAACGTCACATGGAATTTTTCTAAACGTGGAAAAACAATCTATTGGATCTTTCTTCCAAGTGACTTTTCAATGGGTCTGTCTGGGGTTTACCTACTTTTCAGCGAGTGCAGTAAAAATGAACAGGTTAAGCAATTTATTTAAAAATAGCTCCGTTGATGAATGTAATCCTTGTTTTTTGTGCTCCAGTGAAATATCCTGGGTGGCACCTGAAGATTAGGACATCTTCAACTCAAGAAAGACCTAAGCACTGTCATCCAGGCTTGGAATAAATGTGCATCTCCAAAACTGGTCACAGCAGTGCAATGTTTGGATGCAAGGAGTGTATAATGCATGTGTGGTCTCTGCATTCAGGAGTCCTGTGTGTCATGGAGGTGTGATGAAAATTCCGATCAGGTAGCATCCAAGGTTTAAGTGATCACTGAGGTCTCAGTTTAGGATTTTATGTTGAGACTTCTGTGGATAATACTGTAAGTGCCATGACAAATAAACTTCAAATACCAGTTTACACAGTAAGACAGTAACTCTCGATCTTTGGCTCACCCTAATCCCCTTGTTACGATGGGAAGTGGTAGGCCCTACCTCCCCGCAGAGTTTCTGATTAAGTCTGGGTGGGGCGTCTGAGGATTTGTATTTCGACAAGTTTCCAGGTGGTGCTTATGCAGCTGATGTAGGGATCATAGTTTGAGATCCAGTGGACTAAGTGCTTGTTTCTTCCTAGCATCACAGTCCTCCAGGAGTGCTTCTAGCTGCTTCACCCTCTGGGGAGGATCTCTTCCAGTGGCAACTCAGAAACCCCAGGTCCTCACCTAGAAGCTCTTCCGTCCCTAAGACTATTCTGTAGCTGGTCACAGATGGCGAGCCTAAGTTGGGTCTCTCGTCTTTACTTACATTCCACTGGCTGCAATCTAGTCTCGTGGCTCTACCTTGACTGTAAAAGTGAGCTGAAAACTGCCTGTCGCTGGGTTCTCAGGAGGGATAGGAAACTGAGTTTGAGGAAAATGCAATCATTTCGGTCACACTGAAATTTATGAATGCCTTCCTCTTATTCTTCCTTCTCCATCTAGGACATGGTGGAGCTATTCTCAGTCATTGATTTTTGAGAGTTTAATGAGTTTCCTTAATCCTCCCGGAAGCACACAGCGCACTTCATCTCTAATAACTAGAGCTGGGTGAAACGTGCTCCCGGTGTTCCTTCCTGGAGCGATGCTACTGTGTTAGCGATTTAGTGACGTGAAGGATTTGCTCGCAGCTGGAATCAGACCAGCTCTAGGACAAGAGTTGCCAGCTATGCCAAGCTTTCATTCAGCGCTTCTCAGCTCAAAATCTATCCTCTCTGACCTGCGTTGTAGCACTGGAGCTGGACCCGGTGAAGGGGTCTCCTTTGCCAGCCTGCTGAACGTTCATGTCACCAGGATAGGGCACTTGATTTGGCAGGAAGAGGTAACAGTGACAGGAAGAGATTTCCCTTCAGGTTGAGGGCCTCCGCAATTATTCAGTGCAGTAGCCAGTGGCCCAGGTGGCTGAGCCGGGTGGTGTCCCAGCAGTGCTCTCAAGGTCCTGCTCTCTGCACTGGTGACCATTTCCTGTGCTTGTCCTCTTACAACAGATGGGCAGCTCTACCAGCCACCCCTGACCTTTGCCTTGCAGAGAGTGCCTTCACCGCCACCAGACCGAGTTCCCGTGGCCAGCAGAGCCCCTGGGAAGAGCACTGATCTCAGCCTTTGTGGAGGGGCTAGGAGCTCTCAGGGGCTTCCCCCCTGGCCCTTGGTCTTCGTGTTTTCACTCTCCTCTAGCCCAGAAGTCCTAGCTGCTCTTTTGCTGTTCCCTTAAGCTCTTTAAGAAGTTCCTTTTGGTGGTTAACTGCCTTGAATAGTTAATAATTATTTGCATTTCATTTTCCTTGTTCACTAGAGTGATTTTATTTATTTCTTATTTTTGATTTTTGGTACCAGGGATCAAACGCAAGACCTTGTGCTTGCCAGGCAGGTGCGTGTGCTGCTAAGCTCTATGCCGGCTCCAACTAGAGTGATTTCTGCCTGCTGGCCGGACTCTGAGAAATAAGCCTCTGTTTTTTTCCTGGTAGCTTTTGCTTTAGAAAGACAAAATTGAATGTAGGTCCCAGTGAATTAGAAAACAGATAGCAAAACTATGCATGCTCAAAGCTCATTTATTTAATTTTCACTTTTCTGATGTAGATTTTCTGGCTGGGAAGGATTGGTGCTTACACTGAAGAATCAGCAGGAATTGGGTAACGTGGTCAGGACTTTTAGGGCCTGATGTGAAGGACTTTCCTTGGGTGAGACTGGATAGGAGGCTGAGGTTAGCTGGGGGCATGAGAAAGAAAAAGGAAACACATGCATCACCAGCCACCAGAAACCAATGTGGCTTCCTCAGCTGCTTCTTCAGCTGTGTGCCTCCGCCTGTGTCCCTGGGTAAAACCGTAGTCAGCTGTGTGTAACCACCAGGTCTTTGGCCTTGGTTTGGTTCTGCTGCTACAGCATTAGGGAATAAACACAACCTAAAAAAATCCCATGTAAAAGTTGAATAAACAGCACACCATGTAATTTTAGGATACGGAAAATAGAAGGTCAGCATAGAATAAGGATCATAATACTAATAATACTAATAATAAAATCATCACATCATCATCATTCCAGTTCACGTTCATTGCTCCTGATATCTATTGCTTCACAGAAGATGAATCCGTGCCACAAAAGGTAGAGGCCAAGTTGTCATGGTTTCTTTTGATCAAGCCTTGATTTCCCAGAAGAACTATAAGAAAAGCTGGACATGTGAGGCCGGTTCAGCCTTAGGCAGAGACAAACTAGTTCCTGTGATTAAAGGAGCTGAAGACAGCTCCTTCTGGAAACTTCTGTTTTATTGCTGCTACCTCTGAAGTTTCACCATAAGGAGTTCATGAAAGATCGCCTATGGATTCTTCCCCAGTTGCACCTTCTAAAATTGAGGAGAAATTTGCATAACATAAAGTTAACCACTTTAAATGGCATTGTGCGTATTCCCCATATTGTACACACATCACCACTATCTAGTTTGAACGTTTTCATACTCCACGAGGAACACTTTTACTCACAAGTCAGTCTGCATCGGCCCTTCCCCCAGTCCCTGACACCGCCCATCTGATTTCCTGTCTGTGTGGACTAGTCATTGCCAGGCGTTTCAGATAAGTAGAATCATACAACATGTAGACATCCTCATCACTTTTTATTTTTTATTTGGAATTAAGGTCTTACTAATTCAATAAATTACCCAGACTGGGCTTGAACTTGTGATCCTCCTGCTTCAGTCTACCAGAGTGCTGGGATTACAGGCTTGTACCACCACGTCTGGCTCTTTTATATGATCTCTTCAGGTGGGGAGGGTTACGCATAAGACTAGCCGTATCTTAGTTTGAGGTTGTTGGACTAAAAGGACCAAGGAAAATTCCAAGGATATAGTGGACCCTAGCAGAAGGATGAGGGGTGGGAACCCCCCTTCCCCATTTCGTGGAGGTCCGACTTTGGCTTGAGTTCTAGGATATTATTCCAATGGGCCTTTCTCTGTTTTTTTTTTTTTTTTTTTTTCTGGTACCAGGAATCGAACTCACAACCTTGTGCTTGCCAGGCAGGCACTTTGCCGCTGAGCTAAATCCCTAGCCCCTCAATGGGCCTTTCTCATAAAATACATTTCATTGTTGGGCATAGCATGAGTTTTCCTGCTGTGCGTACTTCTTCTTCTCAAAGACTGGCTCGGCAAAGAGGCTGTGGGTAAGCGAGCTTCGTTGTAGTGACCCAGGACATCACTGGACCAAGTCTCCCCTAGAGGAGCACTGAGGTCACAGAGTTCATGACTTGAGCAGCCCAAAGTGGGCCTGACAGAGGCTGCTGTTGTGGCTGCCCGTGTCCCTGCATAGTGGCAGCAGAACGGTCCCTACTGAGTTGAGTTTCGTGTCCTAATGCAGGGCAGTAAAATCCCTTTGGAAAGAAATAGTTCCAGAGTCAAAGGAGATAGATTTCCCTCTTCATCTTCATTGGAAGTTAATTTGCTGGCAATTATAGTGTCCTTACCGCACACTTAGAATCTCATTCATTTACACTCCAGGAAGAAAGATGACTCTTATGACTCTTTTATTTAAATTATTGATGCTTAAAGCTATGAGACATTCATTTCCTGCTTCCTCAACATTGGTAATTGACTAGCTCCAGGCAGGTGTGGGCTGGAGAAAGCTGTTTAGTTGGCATGAGGAGAGATGGCCTCGGGAACCATGCTGGTAATTTTGCCCACAGATGATTATCTCCCACAGAGCACTCTCCGTCTGCTTCAGACAAACAGGTGGTTTGTCTGCACAGCTGTGCTTGCTGGAAGCCTGTGCCGGGGTTGGGTTTGGGTTTGAGAAATAAGTTCTGAAGTGCAAAGACATCTCTACCTGCTTTTTCCTTTGTACTTCTGTGTGTGTCCAGCCAGTGGTAAATCACTAAATTCTAAATGCAAGTGATCTGCTCCAAGGAAGATCACACTGAAAGAATCCAGAGGGAGGGTGCAAAAGGCAACTTAATTGAGGGAAGATATGCATCCACGGGATTTCTTTATTATCTTACTAGTAGTGTATGTTTGTGATACATCATAGTTACATTTTGGGGTGGAATTGATATATATATAAAATTTCTTAATCCTTTTCTACCCATTTACTTCTCCGTAAATTTCCCTGTAACTCCTTTCACCATACTTTCCCCTTTCCCAAAAGGTCTGCCTCCTGATTTTCTATAGTCTCCTTTACTTGATTGTTTAATTAATTTATGTTTTGGGTATCTCACATAAGCGAAATCATGCACTATTTAACTTTCTGTGTCTCAGTGAGCAGAATTTAAAAATCTAAAACTGAAAATGATCATCTTAGGTCAGAGATGTCACCTTACCTGAGGGCAAGTATGTTGTGAGACCAGTAAGCATTATGGGGAGGAAGACCATATTTTCAGACACACTCCCCTCCCTGGAGACTTGGAGAACAAGAACAACATATGGATCTGAATCCCAAGAAACACACAAATTTGTCAGGGAACAGGGACTCTTATGCAGTGATCTCTAGTAGGAACAAGACACAGGATTTAATCAAGACAGAACAAATAACAGAGGCATGTGGGTGAGGAAACCATTACTTCTTTGGAGGAGGAAGGAGATGAGATGGATTTGTCAGGTGGAGAAGGGAAAGAAGGAACTCCAGGGCAGACAAATTAGAGGAATCCCCTGGCTGCTCGGACATTGCTGGAATGGTTTGGGAGACTGATGGTAAGTCACAAGGGTGGGAACGTTGAAAGAAGCTGTTTCAGGCAGATGTTTCATAGATACCAGTGACAGCTGTTGAGGAGCCAGTGTATACCAGGGTGTAGGAAGAGAGAAAGGAGACAAGGGATTACTAGGCTTTCAGCAAGGGGAACAGGTGGACACAAACACCCTTCACAGAAGTAGGGAAACTTGGAAGAGGACAATAATGGACTCCACTATGGCACACTAATTTTAGGTAATTTAGCCTACTTGGGAGTGGCTTTTGAATTTCTGGCATTTATGCTTGAAACTTCATTAAATGCATTCCTTATCACAGTTTTTGTTTTCTTCGGTTCAAAGAAATGAAGTTTCCCTCGTGAGTTCATTAAAGCATTAATACTTCCTCTGATGATGGGTTATGTTTCTTTCTTTTTTTAAGCATCTGGAGAAAGGGCCAACACAAGTAAATGTTATTTTATACAACACATTGTAAATCTCTAAACTGGGCTTTATGTTTGTAACTTATCATGTTACTTAGATATCCAAAGTAAATTAAAGGAAAGCCCCTAAAGAACTACTTGTCAATAAATGCTTTAATTTCTTCCTAATGAAAAATAAAAAGACAAAGGGCTTATTTCTGAGCAAAAATAACTAGTGGCCTTACGGCATCATTCAGTTGTATGTGCTTTCAACTAGACTTTGCTGTTACCTACTCCTCTGCTTATGAACACTCAGTGACTTCCCGTGGCCTGAGGGATAAAGTCAGAGTCTCAGGCAGAGACTGTTAGGGCCCACGGGCCTAGGCCCCCTTCACCTCCACCACCAGTATTCTGTAGCTATCACTATGAACATTTCTGTTCAAACTAATTTGGTCTTTGTACCATAATCCAAATATGACATAGGCATTTCTGTTCTGATACCCAAGCGAGGCTCTTTGGGCTCATCTCTCCACCCAAAGCTTTTTCAGTGCAATGCTGAATGTAGCGTTTTGCATGACAGCTGACTGCAAGTCCAGAGCAGCTTTCAATGTGATTTGACACAGTTTGCTTTGTTTCTTTAGGAAAGTCTCTCGGGTAGCAAAGGTAGGGGAGAGGTCATGGTAGGCAAAAGCCCTTCTAGGGTCCTCTGCAGTGGTCAGGTGAGTGAGTAGGAAGTAGTGACAGCTGGATTCCTGTGGTGAGGAAGCAAGTTAGACATTTCCTAAGCAGTGTCTTTGGTCTTTGGTTACTTTTCAGGTTTCCTTTGTACTTCACAAGGAAGATGAAGAGACCCTTAGTGGAAAGGGGGGAAATGGGAGAGAAGGTAGTAGCGAGGGCGCATATAGATTCATGGTGTCTGAAACACTGAAGCACTGAGGTGGGCCTGGCCGGTTGGCAGTTAAGCATACTACTCTCAAGAGAAACCATGGAGAGAGATATAAAATGACTATAAAATTCACCACAAATACTTGCAGACTAAATAAAAAAGCCTAGAGTCTTTGAAATTTGAAAAGTTTATTTTCACATATTTTTAGCATTATTCTTGCCATCTTAGTTTACAGTATCTATGAAGAAAACGCTTGCTTAGCAAAGTCTAACCCATTGTAATTACAAATTCCACATTCATGGCATCAGAATTACATGAAGTTTTATATGATACAATTAGAAGAAGATTCCAGTCTTTGGTTCATTGACTCTGGAACGATGGCACAGCCTTGTTATATTTGATAATGACATAGCAGACATTCTGTCAGAACTTGGATATCAGGAGAGAGATTCCAAAGGGCTTTAATCGTGTCACAAATCAGAAGCAGCTGCTCCTGATAGGAAGGAAAAGCTCAAGTTTGAGTTGTCTCCAGAAAAGAAAAAGTGACTTACAATTTCACATAGTGGATTCTGGGATTTTCAATTGGCAGGTGTTTTCCATCAAAAGACCCTCTTCCCATATTTATTCCTTTTTATGTTACTTCTTTGGATTTCTCTCAAACTGCAAATTTCATTTATGTAATGAATTTTATCATATGTATTTCAGCATCGTATAAGGCTAAGAAATATCTTGAGATTTTTACACACCAAGGAAAACAGATAACATAGAAAAAAGAAATTTAAATATAGCTCACCCACTCCAAGTGGCAGAATAATGAGAGAGAGAAATGTTATTATCATCAACCAGTCAAGGACTCCAAGCCTCAAGTGCTGAGCCCACAACCTTCCGCAGGTTCTATGATGACACGAAACTGCTGTAGTAGAAACTCTAAAACTAACGAGGGTATTAGCTTCATTGATTTTCTGAAAATGGGAAGGGGAAAAAAGCGCTCAGCTAAGTCCAGGAAAGAGATTTAATACAACTGTCTTTTAATAATATTAAATTTCCTAGAATCAATATTTTCTCCCCCTCCTATTATGCTGTGCACTGCTACACACCAGTTGCTATGTAGGAAAATGAGGATCAATATAAGGCTTACCTTCTTTGGAGACTATTTCAAAAGCCTGCATAATGGAGCATAGATTAGAAAGAGTGAAATTGAATTTTAAGTAGTACACTGACATTATGCTATCATCTTCAGCCTGGGGAATATAGATTGTTCCAGAGCCCATGAGACCCGTGAGCTCAGGGTAAGAGGTACCACTTACAGGTCAGCCCACAGAACTTCATGGTGGAGCTTTCTCTTTGGTTGTTTAACAAACACTGACTACAGGTGAGTGGTCCATTCATGCCATGGTCCTCCAACCCCTTTGGGTGCACTTGGTGGGTGGGATGATGAAATGTTCTTTCCCCATTTGAGTACATAGATTTTCAACTGTGCCACTTTGTGTTAACTTGAACTCTATGCTGAGGCCTCTTTCCATTCAGCTATTTTGTTATTTTATTTTCTGGAAAAATCCAATGGATATCTTTTAGCCAATAAAATGAAATTTTTGTCGTGGTACTGGGGATTGAATCCAGGGCCTTATGCATGACAGGCAGGTGCTCTATCATTGATCCAGGTACACTGCCACAGTTAACTCTTGATAGAATCCCTGCAATTATTCTGCAGCTGTTAAAATATGGAAACTATCAATAATAGCACAAAAATATCAAATACTGCAAAAGATATCAAAACAACTCAAATTTTAGAGAGGATAGAAAACATTAGTTTGTGAGCATTAATTGATAGTGATAGTAATCTTTCACCTTTAAAAGGTGTACCTGAAGAAAAACTGAATATTTAGTGTAATGTTTATATGTACAAGTCACTATTTGTTTACCCTAGAGGAAAGGAAACTTCTGTTCACACGACAATCTATATTTGATTTTTTTAGGTTTTTATGTTATTTATAGTTGCTGAGAGCTGGAAATAAGCTGGATGTATCAGTCAGCTTCGTGTTACTACAGTGAAATACCCAAGGGAAAAAACTTATAAGAAAAGGTTATTTAGCTCCTGGTTATGGAGATTCTAATATCAGACTGAACAGCTCCTTTGCTTGAGCGTCTTAGGAATGTATCAGTTCGCAATGTCAGGAGCATCTGTCAGGGTGAACTGATCACATCATCAGTCAGGAAGCAGGGAGAAATTCAGAAACTGGGGTCTCACAACCCCCTTAAAAGGTAGTGCCCAAATGACCCACCAAATCCCACCTCTTACATGTCTAAAAGACCTCCAAATACTACCACAGTGGGGAATTAGCCTCTTCATGTAGATTTTTTGAGGGACGTCTATGCAAACCATAGCACCAGATGTCCTCCAACAGGTGAGTGATTAAGCAAATAGTGGTATGTCCATGCCATGGAATACTATTTAGCAGTGAGAATGAATAGAAAATTGATATACCAAGTAATTTGGATGAATCTTAAAGATGTTATGCTGAATGACAAAAAAGCCACTTTCAACAGGCTGCATAGTGTATAATTTTATTTATATGATATTTTTTGAAAAGATTGCAATAGATCTAGGTAGCATATCAGTGGTTACAGGGGTGAGCCTGGGGGAAAGAATGGGACTGTAAAGGGATAATGTAATGAATATTTTAGGGTGATGAAACAGTGCTATCTTTATGTTCTCCTTGTTTTATGCAAATTTATATATGTGGTAAAATTCACAGAACTGTACAGAGAAGGAGGGAAATTCAATTTTACTGTATAACTGAAAAAAAGATTAAAAATTGCTCTTACCACAGCTTACTTTTTAATTTGGACACAGATACATAAATTTTGTCTTTCTGTGAAAATGGGTGCTAAGTGTCATAGATAGAAACCCACTTGTATGTAATGTATCAGCATGTACTTGATAAGCTTATGGAGTGTCTTAATCACTTTCATCATCACTGACACGCAATGCACAACACACACAACTTAAAGGAGCAGAGATTATTTAGCTCACGGTTTTAGAAGTTCCAGTCTATGGTTGGGCAGACTCAGATGCATAAATGGCATGGTAAAGAGGCCTGGGTGGAGGAAAACTGCTCACACCATGGAGACCAGGAAGCAGAGAGAAAGACCAGAGAAGCTGGAGAGGGAGAGACTATATCCTTCCAGGTTGTGCCCTGTGGTGGATTGGTAACCAGTGGTCAGCTTATAACCTCCAGCTGGACTGAGTAAGTGTGATGCTGGGTGTGGGAGGCCCACCTGGGGACTGTTACCAGCGGCATAAGAGGCAGAGCTGGAGAAGGAGAAAGTTGGCTATAGGGAGTGGAGAAAGGCTGTTGGAGCTGGTAGAAGCTGTAAGGAGTTGTGGGTTGTTTTGGAGGCGCTCATCAGGCTGGCTTTCCTGATGAACTCAGCTGTTTTCATCCTCCATGGAGTTCGGGACCTCGTTGGCACTGACAATGGCTTTGGTTCACTTTGGGGGAGCTCTGGTCCTCACTTTGAGCATCGCTTCCTGGCTCTGGAGGGGAAGATGGTACACTGCCGGTCTCCTAGAGAAGCTTGCTGTGTTGACTTTCCTGATGGGAACTCACCCATCTTGATCACTGGAGGAGCTCAGGACCTCACTGTTGCTGAGGATGGCTGTAGTAACTTTCAGGGGAGCTCTGGTTCTTCTGAGAATCACTTCCTGGCCCCAGTGCAGATCCCTCAGCCTGCTAGCACA
Source organism: Chinchilla lanigera (assembly GCF_000276665.1). Classification (NCBI taxonomy): domain Eukaryota; kingdom Metazoa; phylum Chordata; class Mammalia; order Rodentia; family Chinchillidae; genus Chinchilla; species Chinchilla lanigera. Next base: position 34,887,094 of record NW_004955407.1, on the reverse strand, counting down.
GATCTTTCATCCTGTTGGCACAGACTTCCTAGATTCCACCACTGACCTTTGGGCCTTCGCAGTGCAGATCTGTGAAACAGGCCTGCATGAGACGTTGGTGAGGGCTCTGGGCCTCCAGTTGGATTTGTGGGAGGCATTGTTATGGGCTCGAGGCCTTCAGCCGGACTCTTGTGGGACATTTCCGTGGGATTCAGGCCCTCAGTTAGATTCCTGGTCTATAGTGTGTGGACAGATTTCCTGCCCTCTTTTGTATATCATTCTTTGGGTGACTCTTATAAATAACCATATAAAAAATGTGTCCTATATTATATTGTTCCCCTTGCAAAATAAGCCCCAAGCCAACACATGCCCCCAGTGACCACCTCCTCACAGGGCCTACCTTCTAACAGGAAGTCAGCTATAGTGCTGCCATGATCCATTCATTTTCCAAAAGTTCCACCTCTGAACACATGAGGCTTTGGAGGAGATAGTCCAGATCTAAACCATAAAACATGGAGCAAAATATGTGGTAGGTTAGACAGGTATTGCTTGTTTATTAATCAGTGAGTGACTTGAATGTAACTTGCAAGTCTCCCAATAACTACTGTGAATTCTGTGCGTAAGCAGTAATAAGAATTCACAATTGAGTGCTTTATATTTCTTAGCACTTTTTCATTTTCTAACATTAATACTGTGGATTAGATAGGGCAGAAATCCTCACCAGAGTTCTGCAGAGGTAGGAAACTGATATATGGGGAGATTAGGTAACAGGATTCAGATCGCATGTCTAGCACATAGCTGGAACTGATCCAGACCTTTTGCCTTCTGGAAAGTTCTTACTCTAGGGTTTATTTTTATTATTTATTAACTTATTTAGGTTCTGGGATGGCACCCAGCGCCTCACTCATGCTAGGCCAGCCTTCTATCACCGAATTACACTCGAAGGGTTTATTTTAATATAATTGCTTTAATTTTCCTTTAAAATTTTATTGACAGCCATCTAGTTCTAGATGATACCTTGCAAAGCTGGGAATAACTGAGACCATTTACAGAGATCTACATAAGTAGCCACAGAGCCTCCCATCACAGGATACCCAAAACAAACAAAAACATGCCACCTGTTTACTATCAAGAGAATAGTGTAATAATATTCCTTACCAGTCTTTAAATTTTAGGTTAGGTGGAGACACTGAAGATCTCCACTGAAGATCAAGATATCAAGATCTTAAAGTGACATTCTACTAGAAAAGGAAGACATTGCTGCTTCACAGACTGGGCAATCTTCATAACTAAGATCTAAATATCTTGATCTTGTTATGCCACTTAAAAATGTAGTTATTCCTCAGTATCCACACAGGGTAGACTCTCTGGCCCTCTGCAGGTAGCAAAATCTGTGGATGCGCAAATCTCTGGTACAAAATGGCACAGCATTTGGGTATACCATACTCATAGTCACTTATTACTTTAATCCATCTCTAGGCTACTTCTAATGCTTAATGCAACGTACATAATTGTAATATTGTATTGTTTGGGGAATAATGACAGTAAAGAAAGGCCTGTGTGTGTCTAGTACAGATACAACTTTTTTCCAAGTGTTTTCAGTACTTGTAGTTAGTTGCATCCGTGCACGCTGACCCCCTCCAGATGCAGAGGGCTGGCTGTAATAAATTTAAGGATTTGCTTTACAGCAGAAACCTGGGTTACAAATGAAACAAAGGGGGTGGACATTGACCACAACCGAGTTTTAAAAGGACAGTTTCAGAAACAGTGGAAACTCTGCCAGGACCTTAGATGCTTGTGGTAAACCCAGCACCAGGCACAAAATGGTTGCCCAGTCTGTGAAGCAGCAATGTCTTCCTTTTCTAGTAGAATGTCACTTTAAGATCTGGGATCCTGTTCCAGAAAATCCTAGCTTCTCTTTGCATTTTCTTTTCTATTCTTGTAATTCTAGAGCTTTGTGCTTCTAACCTCTTTGGACAGTCTCTGTGAGAAGGTTCTAGACGTTTTGCAAGTGGCCTGGGAAAAGCTAGAATCTTGCCCACAGTTCAAGCAAATGGGAGTGGAATAGACTAGTTAGCTCTCTGTCTTTATAACAAAATAAAGAGAAGAAGCTTACTTTTAGTTTCTATGAAGAGAAAAGGCTTAGTTTGACTCATAGTTTTAGGAGTTCAAGTCCATGAATGGAGGCAACTATTGCTTTTAGGATTTCAGTGAGGTTGCAAAATGGTAATAGTGGGGAATGTGTGGTGGAGCGAACTGCTTACCTCTCATCCAGGAAGCAAAAGGGGAAGAGGAGATACCAGAGGAAGAGGGGGAGACTGGGGTTGCACAGTTCCCTTCAAGACACATTCCCATCGAGCTTTCTTGGGGCAACTCTTAAGATTTACAAAGGTGAGCAAAATATTCAATCATCAGCGAGTGAATGGGACTGTAAAGGACGGACACTGGGGCCAGAACAGGTGAAGCCTCACTTGGCCTCCTGGACTTCCAAGCCCTCAGTTATCAAGATCAGCTTGGTTGTCCATGTTTCTTCTTGGTTGCCCTTCTGTAATTATGTGTTTTCATGTGCAATTTATATCCATGAGGCAGACGCAATGAGTGACTCTGTGGGCATGCTGCACGTTTTTGGTCATTTTCCATTTTTGCAGTGATGTGTCTCTCTATTGGCCAATGAGCAAACAGGTTTGGCTGTGTCAGGTTGAGAAAAACAGGATGTGGGTGGACAGCCACATAACCTGGCACCAAATCAAGAGCCAGTCTTATTCTTCATCTTTTCCTCTTAGGCTTCTCCCTGGGTTAGAATCTCCATAGGTGCCGTGGGACATTTAAAGAATGAAGGGAGACCTTTATTCCTGTATCTTCTTGTTTCCATCTCTGTCCCTCCTGATCCCATCATCTCCCTTCACCTCATCTTCTCTCTTCCCACTTTATCTGTCTCTTTTTTTGCATCTGTTTTCATCAGCTTTCTGTTGCTGTGACAAGATACCCAGAAAAAATAAATTTAAATAGAAGATTTATTTTGGCTAACAGTTTCAGGGTAATTAGTCCATGGTCACTGGGCTCTATTGCCTCTGGGCTTGTGGTTAGGCAGAACAGAATATCACGGCAGAATATCATGGTAGACAGGAGAAAAAGAGGAGAGGGGAAAGAGAGGCACTGGGGACAGGACATACCCTATATTTTGTTTTCATCTTAATAGTGGCTATATGGATGGGGGATACATCTCACGCAGTGTCTCCTAAGATCAACTATTAGTGCTGCTTCTTGTTCAGTGTTAGTCATTCTCTCTCTATTCACTTTCTGGCACAGTCTCTTTTCTTAGGTTTTTATTACTTTTATTGCTCTTTAATTTCCCAATTAGTCGTTCTTAATGTTATAGATCCACACTGTACCTAGCAATCCAATTAAGATCTTAAATTCTGAATGTCAGGAGGCAGTCATTTCTTTGATTTTATATGTTTTTTTTTTGTAGCGTGTTTTTATGTTGTGGTAAAATGCACATAAAATAAAACTTAGCATTTGAGCCATGATAAAATGTACAGTTCCCTGGCATTAAGTACTTTCACAGTCTTGTGCAATCCTCACCACTATCTAGTTCCAGGACTTTTTCATCAACCCAATGGAAACCCCATATCCAGTGAGCAGTTACTCCCTGCTCACCCTCTTGCCAGCCTCTGACATCCTGTAATCTGTCAGTATGGGTTTGTTTTCTGTCTCTATGGTTTTATCTATCTTGGATATTTTGTATAAATGGAATCACACAATATGTGACATTTGATGTCTGGTTTCTTTCACTAAACACGATCTTCTCAACATCTATAATGCTGTGGCGTTTGTCAGGAGTTTTTCTTTTCTCTTGGCCAAAAAGGTATTCCTCCATTAGCTTTTGAAGCACATTCTTCTGCTGATTTGAAACTCATGGGCTCCGTGTTCTCTACAGACCCTTGTCTTTTATGTGAAGGAGCTAGCTGCTTTTTGTTATTTAGTTCTGCTGTAGTGATAGTAACTAGAATGTGATCTTATGACACCATCACTCTTACCAGGAGCTTTGGGGCTTGCTGGTAGGGAAGATATAGCAGAAGAGCAGAGCAATAGTAATAAAATGTGAAAAGTCATATGCTCGTATTTTATTAGTCACAGCTAATCATAAGGCTGAGGTGAATTTCATGAGGTCAGAAAAGGATAATTACTACTTCACTAGAAATAGATAAAATTAGAATTTGGGGAGCACCAATTATTCCACCCCTAAAACTTGAGAACTATTTGTCTCTCACAATAGACTGAATTACATACCCCTGTGTTCCTAAGTGGAAGCCTTAACAACTAATGTGACCCTAATAACTAATGTGATGGGACTTGGGGATACTTGGAAATCTGTCTTTGGGTAGTAATTAGGGTTGGATGAGACTATGGGGTTGGGCCTTTGGCGTGGAATTAGTGCCTTCAGGAGAAGAGAAAATACAGTCAGTCTCTCATTCTTATCCTCTCTCTGTGTGCCTCCTTCCTAAATGAGGACATCATGAGAAGAGTGAGAAGATGAGCCTGGCCATCCTAGCACCTTGATCTTGGACTTCAAGTCTCCAGAACTGTAAGAAAGTAAAGTCTCTTATTTAAACCAACAGAATCTGTGGTATTTTGTATGGCAGCCCAAGCTGACTCAGACATCCCCCACACTGCAAATATAAACAGACTTAGTTCCTAAATAGTCACACCATACATAGTAAGTTTGCTGGGCTTTTGCACAGCTAAGGAAACAGATGATAATATGGTTTATGCTTCCTTTCCCATCACACTATTTTTACCTGAAGAGCATATGTCCTATGCCAATGCGTTCAGGTTCTACAAGCAGAGCCCAACTACATTCTCTACATTTCCCTAAATTCAAGGGTGCATCTGTGTGTTTTGATGAGTTTAGAGTCCCAGCACTTTGGTCAGCAACATTACTCCAACACACGGATGGATTATGATGTTCAAGAAGCAACTGCCAGCGCTTCATGATGTTCTGTGGGAAGCGGAGTTCTTCTGAGTGGTTCCTTGTAGAAGAAAGCCAGTTTCATTACCAGATTCCACCCTTCTCTGGTTTCCCTGTCACATGTCTTGAGGGCAAAGAAAAATTCCTTACATGATGAGAAAACCAAGTTAATCTTAGGGATCCCACTGCAGTTTCCCTCAGTATTGATTGGCCTCCTGAGTGGAACAGTCAATGGATGATACCGTAAAGGGGAAAAATGACATTAAAAATGACCCAGCCAATGGTGAATTGTCCTAAATCTATAATTTTGGGTAGTTGTGATTCACCAGTGGCATTCCCCTTTTGGAACTGGATGATGGTGAGTTACGACCTGATTTTCTGTGGACACTGATAGCCTAGCTCCCTTTTAAGGAATAGAAAGATTCTTGCTTATGAGGTTGTCTTTGCACAATTAAAACTTTGCATCAGTGAAGTTTCCATTTTTAAAGAAGGAATTCCCTGGTTACTGAGTTTTACTGTGGTGAGCAATGTGGAGGGCCAGGGAATTCTGAGGGAGTTGGGGGGACATGCCGTGAGCCTCAGGCAGCCGCACACAAGCCCAGGCTCTCCCCACACTCTGCCTCGAAGTGCACTGTTACCAAAATCAACGATTAATGGTTGAAAAAGTCTGAAAAATGGATATCCCTTTGACCTTTCTAAGGTTTGTCATTTAGTTGACATACCCATTACCTCAAAAATCAAATGTGTTTGTCTAAACATTATTCTGATGTTTACTTTGGGCACTAAAGGGCAGACGGCTGACCACGGACTCGCTGACAGTGATCAATTCAGCCGCGAATCTTGTCACTTTCCCTGTTTATTCTGCTATCAATCTCTCCTTTGCCTGCCACCACAGCCACTTTCTGCTGCTCAGGCGCTTTTAAAACCAACAATAATCCAATTTAGAATTGATCAATGGGAATGTGTGTCCGTCAGCAAAATGACAAAAGTCTGCATGCAACCGCTGACCGCAGGCAGGGGTATATTTTATATGGGGCTGAAGGCAATTTTTAATTAATTAATTAAATGCTAATAGCACTCAAGCCTTTTCCCTGGGGTTTTCCTGATCAGATCTTCTGTGTATCACTGGCTCATGAATGGAGGAACAGGCCTAATGACTATCCCCTAGAACCTGGATCCTCTACAAGCATGTTTTGCAGGGTGACTCGTGCTTTGGAGCATGACTTTCTGTGATGGTGGGAAGGGTCTGTCTCTTCTGTCTGAGATGATAGCTAATAGTCACCTGTGGCTGAGCTTGAAATATGACTTGGGCAATGGAGGAACTGAATTTTTAATTTTATTTAATTTTCACTTAAAGCTAGCGACTGAAGAGCCTGACAGTGCAGCTATAGAATGTTGAGACTGCCATGAAAAGGTAAAGTTGTCAACCCCATTTAGAATGTCACACTGTCTATACACTGTGTGTCAGGCAGTTATAGCTTTCCATCAGATCTCTCGCCAGGGCTGTGAAACACACAAGATAAGTTCAATGAGAAATGCAAAGTCTTCCCTGTATCCTGAAGGCAACAGCATGTTTGACCAAGGTGGCCTTCCTGGTGTATGGGAACAGGTTCCTACAGTGGCCAAGAAGGACTGGCTGCTGGTCTACAGATACGGCCCCTGCCCGGGAGAGGAGAGAGCGCCAACATAGGGAGATATAGGACCAAAGGGACGTGTAAATTCCTTTTCCTTACAGCCTCTGAGTGCAAGCCCCACTCTCCAGCTGCAGCCCAGCCCTGCTTTCCAAGCCAGATTGCTCCATAGGGTTCTCTGGACCCAGGACATAATTAGCCGCTCATAATTAGCCGCTCCTCGGACTGTTGGTTTCTGGATCAGGGTTTAGAACCTGGAATCTGCTTTCTTTAACCCGTTCTTTCACTTCAAACTGTTTTCACAAGATTTAACAGTGGAGAATCATTTGATGAATTTAAGATGACTTGAAAAATCATTTTAAAAGGATTTACAGATGTTATCTCCAGTGGGCAAAGAGTTTAAAGACTAACTGCTAATTAGATTAGAGCCATGTATAGTATTGAAAGTCTTTTTAAAAACAAGGAATAATTTGGCTTTTAGTCCTAGATGGGTGTATGTCAAAACCCTCATTAGATGCTTTTAAAACCACATCATTTCTTATTTGAATTTTAAAGTTTATGGGGGAAATTAGGCCAAGTAGAAATATGCTAGGATCATTGTGGGATGATCAATGGGGTTTTAAAATGTTATACCAGTGTACTGTTATCTCAGAAGAAAGTAGTTTGTATTTTCTCTGGAGAGAAATTTCAACCCAGTAATATTTTTGTTTTTTACATAATAACAATAAAAATTAAAAACAAAAGCCAGTTTTTATATATACAATTAAATGAAAGAAAAATGTATTTCCTGGTACTGTTAAGGAGAAAAAACAGTTTAATTATAAATTTTACTTTTTATTGTTTTTTGTTTTTCATTTTTTGTTTTTCTTCTGGTACCAGCAACGGAACTCATGACCTTGCACTTGCCACGAAGGCACTTTGCCACTGAGCTAAATCCCCAGCTCCAAAAATTTTACTTTTTAATAAAGCTTTATGTCACATACTGTAAAAGTTTGGCAATGACAACAAAAACATAGTTTATAGTGAGAGGGATTTTGAGTTTTAAAAAAATTTATAATGTGTATGATATGTATATATATCATCCTTTTCCACTATCCAGGTAGACATGGTTGATATTTTCATCTAATATTTATTCTATTGTTTTTAATATGAATATCAATATCATATATGTATTGTTTTAATACTTTATATATTTCATGTTATAATGTTTCCATACTTGCATATTCTTTATGAATACAATTTTTTAAAGTTACATCATAATTAACGAGGCCAACTTGTGTAACTTTTATGTTTTTGTCTAGATTATTTCTTTTTTTAAAATTTTTATTTTCAAGAAAATAGTACAAGAAAAGAACATAGCAAAATACAAACAAAACAACACAAGGACATTAAAAATGATACAGGGTTTCAAACCAAATGATAGGGATTAACAGTGGTAGTTTTATTACTTATTGTTATCCTCAGTGAAGCCACTCAGATTACCAAATGCAAGAATAGGAGGTTGATCAAATCATCAAAGGGAATAAGAAAATAATAATTTAAAAGAACATTAGCGACAATACATAGTTTCATCAGACAGGATCGTAGGAACACCTGGGATGAGGGAAAGAAGAAAAAGAAAGTACTAAGGCTTTATATTTGTATTTATTTATTTATCAGCGGCATAACTGTACTGCTGTTGTCTGATGGTTTGTTGAGGGGAACAGTTAATGATTAAAAGTTTTTTTATATTTTGACCAATTTTGCATGTTTATATCTGGTAATCTGAGCAATTTATGTATCTAGATTATTTCTGATTTTTTTTGGTTATTGTAAATAATGTTTCTCAATATTTAGGATTATTTTCTCAAAAATGGAATTATTACGTTAGAGAGATCAAGAATCAAAAGGTTCTTTGCCACATTGCTTTCTAAAAGAATTAAGCCCCAAATCCCAGCAATACTAGAGAATAGTCTTTCACAGTTTCCTCATCAGTAGGAGAGATCACTATTTTTAAAAAATCTTTGCTAATTAAATAGGGTCAAACGTTTCTTCATTGCTATCTTTTTTTGCTAGATTACTAGTAAAGGAAAAGATTTTCCTTTAATTTTAGTACAGGAAATTACTTTGATGACTAGTAAAGGAAAACATTTCCCACACATTTTTTGATTAGTTAAATTTCCTTTTTGGAAACTGTCTATTTGCATCCTTTGTTGACTACTTTATTAGGAATTCAGTATTTTAACATTCAGCTTGACTAAACTCTTCATACATAAGAATACTAGTACTTTACATTGTACTTCCTGTTACTATTTTCCCCTCAAATATGATGTTAGGCCTTTACTTTTCTTCTATGTATTTATTTAAATTTTAGCTTAAAATTTTAACTTAAGTATGTTAATGCTGTATTCTAAGCTTAGTAAATTATATCTTCTCCAAGAATGATGAATATTTATTTTTATTTTCTTCTCTTTATTTCTTACATTATATTTTATATTCAATTTTTATTTTTCTCATAATTTATTTTGGTGAATGACTAGTTGAGAATTGAAAGGAAGGAAAAAGAAAAAAAGAAATGAAAGCGAAAGAATTTGTAACTGAATAATCAATTACCTCAACGCTGTTTGTGAAATGCTTACCTTGTTCTAATACATGTAAAAGGTTTCTTAAGAAATAAAAAAAGTAAAATGCCTCATTTATTTTACATTGTACATAGTTTTAAAATTTAAGTTAGTCTATTGTTTTGATCCTTTTGTTCTGTTGATTTTAACACTGTTCAATAAGAATTTCAATGATTTTTTTTTTTACTTAACCTTCAGTTTAGACCATTGTTCACTGGCTTGCAGATCTGCAATTCTCTCAGTATTATTCATTTGCAAAAAGGCATTCTCTTTTGTTTTGGGATATCTGTGTCACTGGATCAGTAAGTACTGATGGATGACTTTTTTGTTGTGCTGTCATATTGTACTCCTTTCAGTCTTTCCTGTCTCAAGATCACATCAAATCCTGCCGCTCACAGAGCCTTCCTAACCCTTCTTATTGGCAGGAACTTTCTCCCTGTCTTATTCTGCAAAGTTACAACCACAGCCACTTACAGCATCATTACCTGCTGCCTTGTGTTACAGTCATTCATGGACACTCCTATTTCCTTGTAATTATGTGCCTACAGACTTTCAAAGAGGTCCACGTTCTACTCTCCTCCAGGAATCTATTGGGGATCAGTAGCATCAGATACACAAGGAAGAGGATGTAATACTAAAAATAAAAAAACCCACATATATACATACATAATGCTCTCCTCTTGCTCTAGTATGTCCTCAGAGACCCGTATGTTGAAGGCCTGAACCCACGTTGTGGTGCTATGGGCATGCAGTGGAGCCTTTAGGAACTGAGGTCTGGTGGGTGGCAGTAAGTTACTGGAGGGTGTGCCCTTGTGGGAAGCCAGTCTCTTCCTCTGTCTTTTTTCTAGCTGTAAGATGAATATGTTCCTCCTCCATCTGCTCCTACTGTGATATACTGCCTCACCATAGGCTCACAAGCAGTATGGCCAACAGACTACGGATCAAAACATCTAAAAACATAAGCCAAAATAAATCCTTTCTCCTTTTTAACTTTATTTCCTCAAGTATTTTGTTATAGTAATGGGAAGCTGACTGACACATATGGAAACAAATATAAGCTTATGAAGCAGCTAGCGGGCAGGCTGACCTGGTGCAGGATGCACTGTCATGTGAGTCAGTATTTTGGTTGGTAGCAGTGCTCACTGGAGGGAAAGCTGGAGGAATCAAGGGAGCTACCAACTGCTGTGTGCCTCTGTGTGCTGTGAGCTCTGCTGGGCTCTTCACACATAACCTCATGTAGTTAGAAGACTTGCTGAGTTATTTGTTAGTAACCAATTTTATAGTAAGCTGTAGGAAACCACCTCAGGTCAGAAAGCCAGTAAGAGCCCAGATGGAAAACTGACTCTCATCCAGTGTTGTTTCCTGTATACAGGATGTCAGGGACGTGGCTAGAAGCAAATAGGGTAGATAGGGGAGCCCATGCCAAGTGCTAAGGGGTCTTTAAGAGGAATGTGGACTTGTGAGTGGAGTCTGGATGGGGCATGGCTGCTCCTCAGGGAGATGGGAGAGGAGGAGGAACATTCATGCCAGTGGCAGGCTCAGCCAGTGCGGCAGCATGGCACCTGCGGAGGATCCAAGCAACTGGGATGGAGGCACAGATTAACATGGGGAGAGGGACAACAATAATCTATTTTATCAGTTATTAATCCATGTGCCAATAACCATACGTTAAGAATCTGATTGACCTTGCTTTCAGTGCTGCTGTATGCAATACTTACAATGAAACTTATGGGTGAAGATACTATATTTTGATATTCTAGCTCATCAGTGGAGATGTACTATGTAGAGTTTTCCTAGTTACATAGGCAGATGACTGGATAATACTAGAATGAATCTTGTTATCTTTCTAGTACCCAGAATCCTTAGGAGCTCCAGTGGCACAATCGGTTAGCACGCAGTACTTCTATAATATCCTTAGAAACTTACTTCTTTTCCCTACTTTAGAATATCTAGGGAAAATGACAGTAATGCTTATCTTGAGAAATAGTCTATTAACTTGCATTTTTTCCTATAGTTTTATTTGCCCAGTTGCAGTAGTCTGATGTGGATTAACATTCTTGCCAGGAAAATTTTTTTATATCTTTTTTTTGGTCATTTTGAGACAGGGTTTCACTATGCAGTTCAGGTTGGCCTTGAGCTCACTTTGTATCCCAGGCTGGTCTCAAACTTGCAATGATCCTCCTGTCTCAGCCTCCCGAGTGCTGGGATTACAGGCATGAGCCACCATGTCCGGCTGTATCTTAATATAAGTAAATTTTGTATTTCTATGAATAAATATTTTCTCTCTTTGGTCCTAACCAACTCTATCACTCAGTGTCTAGTGTCCTTTTGAGTCTTACTATTTACACAAATCTCTGATACAAACTCATAGCCCACTCAATGGGCATCAGTTTGTTGTTAAGATAATAATCTCTCAGGAGGGCAGTCTCTCCAGTGGCCCAGTCAATATGTTCGTGGAATGTAATTAAACCATATCACATTTCATGACAGGAAATTGATGACCTTTTAATTATTTCAAAAGATAACTGATATGTAATCATTTCTCTCTTTTAACTGGGAGAAAATGCTATGCTTCTAACTAATTGAAAGCATCATACCAACATTTACTTATCTTCTTTGTAAGCCACATTTCTGTGCTCTCTTTATATAAAAATATCACCTCTAGAACACTTTTCACATGGTTTGGAAAAGCAGTTTAGAGAAGATGATGTTAAAAACAGGAGATTACTATCTAGTAAACAGTGTTTAAAAGGCACTTGCTGATTATCAGAATTAGAACACATCTACCCATACCACCACTAACTTTTATATTATGGATGAGTTCAATCATTTCCAAGACTGTCTGGTGGGAAACACACAGTGAACAATGTTTTTAAAGAGTTAAAGTAGACAGAAGCTTACTTATAAAGCCAGGTTGGAGAACAGGAGGATTCCCATGGTGAAGATCATGTTACAGCACGCTTACTCTGTATCACTTGGGGTGACAGTGTGATCATTACAGGTTCCATATTATCCAAGCGAAGGGCCAAAACCAAAGTGAGATAAGAATGAGTATTCTCATGGAGAAATGGGACATAATCTCTCTAACTGCAATTATTTTTCACAACTGGAGGGACATTTCTTTCATATCTCTAATATAGTGGGATTTTCCCATTTAAAGATTATATTTTATAACTCCCTTGAATAAGAAAATTCACTTCTATGCCAAATAGGAGTGTTTTGTTTGCAGTGTAGTTCAAAAAGACAGTTTAGTCTGTACCTGTGGGCCAGCAATGTGAAAAACATTCACTCTTCCCTCACCATCTTCCATTAAGAGGGGGAAATAAAGGGAAACTTACGCTACTACTTGAAAAATTAACTGCTTAATCTTCAACTGAATTTCTAGGCAGCAAAATTAATGGAGAGTGGGACAATTTCAATAGAAAAACCCCACAGTGAGTGGTTGTGATTTATAGCTGGACATATTAAATGTATAAATTCTGTCTAGAAGCAGCTCTGTACTGGATATATTTCATAAGTAAATTAGTATAGTGCCTCGCATGTTTTATACTTAAAACTTTGCTTTCTTTAAAAGAAATTGCAGGTATGTTTTTAAACATTTCTTAAATTAGGGCTTTTATTTGTAAAGCAGGTTGGAATTTCATGGACTTTAATTTTGAAGATGACTTTAGGAAATTAGTATTAAGATGATATGACACTATTCCCTGATTTTTTTATTATTATGACTGTGCATGCTAACTTGGGGTACAAATCCAAAATGCCTACCTAGAACCAGAAGTGTTTCAGATTTCAGAATTTTAGATATGTTAGAATATTTGTATATCTGGGGATGGGACCTATGTCTGATATGAAATTCATTTATATTTCATGTTCTGGTTTGCATCTAGATGTTCCCCCAAAGCCTCATACAGTCATGGGGGCGGGCTTCTAGAGTTTATGACTGACTGGGTCCAATGCTGGGGTTATGGGTGTGAGCGCTACACCCGCCCTGGGGCAGCTTGCTCTCCCCGCCTCCTTCCTTTTTGCTCTTGCTGCTTTTGCTGTTTTTCACAGCCATGAACTGTTGCCCTCTGCCATGTGCCACTCTGCCTTGGAGCCAGCTGAGTATGGACTGGAACCTGCACAAACTATGAACTAAATAAACCTTTCCTTCCTTAATTCTGGGTGTCAAGTATTTTGTCTCAGCAATGAGGGAAAAGTAACCAAGATATTTCATATATACTTTACAAATATGAGCTGAAGTTAATTTCATACAAAATTTTTAGTGTGCTCTTTTTGACTGTGACCCATCACCTAAGGTCAGGTGTGGACTTTTCCACATGTGACATCATATAGGTGCTAAAAATGTTTTGGATTTTGAAGCATTTGGGGTTTCAGAGTTTTGGATAGAGATGCTCAGTGTGTATATGCATCTTGTGCCAGAAAAGATTCAGGCAAGTTGTCCTGCTCCTGACAAAATGGGGTGGGTGAAGACATAGTCAGAAATCAGGCCTCCACAATCCTTAGACTCCACATAACTTGAGTGATCTGCTCTTGTTATATAAGAGGGCATCCATTAAGTACTTATTTACTTTGTTTTTTCAGCAAACCTATCTTGAATGCTTGATATTGCCCTGGGATAGGGATTGGAAGTTGATTGGAAGAGGATTTCTCTTTTTAAGAAGCTGACAGTTGAGGAAGGAGGATGATCTATTACCTAATGAAATGTGTCTGAGAGTAGAGGTTTACTCTTCAGAAAACTGAAGGGAGGATGATTAATCCAACTGAAGAGGAAAAGGCAAGTTCACATGGAAAGTGATATCCCAGTTGGCCCTGGAATACTACACGCATCGATATTTATAGAGAAATAGAAAAAACAAGACTGGGAGTATAGCTCAGTGGTAAAGTGCTTGCTCAGCATGCACAGTACCCACAGTTCCATCCGCACTACACATGCGCATGTGCATGCATGTGCATGCGCGTGCGCGCACACACACACACACACACAGCAAAAAACCAGGTTCATCCATAATTCTTTTGGCTTACTTTCCTTGACCCGATTTGTTCCATAAAGTGTGTGACTTTGATGCTGGTGAATTTTTTCTGCGTGATTCTAGTCACCTACATTTGGGCAAATGGTAGTCTCCAATTTCCTCTCATGAATAGTCGTGTTTCATAGTTTAAATGTACTGCCGTTAAAGTATCAGTGAGACAAATGAGCACAGAAGTCTTTTTCAAACTATGTATTGTTTTCAGCTTTAAGTAGACAGTGTGGCACAGTGTTGCAAAATACCAGTGAGGAGAAACACTGGCTAAAATGAACTGGAGCATCATTTTATTCCAGGCAATAAATTTCTTGATTAAAAAAATTATTCTCAATGACCTAATTTCCTATGTATATATATCAAATGACACCTGAATCAAGTTAAAACCTTAACCTTTTTCCATTTCCTGTTCTAAAATTGCCCAAGTGTGACATCTTGTAAGTGGAGTTGAAATTGTTTGCACTCATGATGTCAGAATTCATATAATGCCCAAATTGATGTGTGGTGATATTTATCTTAAATACCTCATTTTCTACGATGTCTGTGTTCCTTTCAAAGTAGAATAGAAATCCACTCTGTATCTTCCTAGAATCCCAAGTAATCACTTATTGGAATAATCCCAGTTGGGGCATTTGAGTCCCACACTACTGGGCAGTAAGTATTGGTAGTGGCAAATGTATTCCAGGCCTTCAGCCCAGTAAGGAGACTTCATTCAAAGGCAGGGGTGCCAAATGGTGTTACAGGTGCTGTGCTCCTATCTCTCTCACTCTCCCACTGGGTAGACATCCCCTGAACAGCATGGTGTACAGAGCATGGTCTCCTCACTAGGTACTGACATTAGTTTTTCCAAGACTGTGGTCTATCTTGAGTTTGTTCTTGTGCCTGCTTATTGATTAGCATCAATTATAGTGAGTACCTACTGTGTACCATGCCAAACTAAAGTAGTGAGAAATTAGACCAGATTTCTGGCTCTTATAGAAACACTGTAAAAGTAAAACAGGAGCTGGGAATGTAGCTCAGTGATAGCATGTACAAGGTCTTGAGTTCAATCCCCAGCACTATATATATATATATATATATATATATATATATATATAGTATTATATATATACACATAGTATTATATATATGTAGTATTATATATATATAGTATTATATATATACATAGTATTATATACATATATAAAATTAAAAATAAGAACAAAAACCCCAACAAAAAACAAGATAATTTGTAATTACAGTAAGTACCATGGAATAAAAATAAAATAAAATGAAATGAAATGAGTGATGTAGTACAGAAAAGAGGCTTCAGGACAGGGGTTCAGCTTCTCTGGGTGTTCAAAGAGGGCCTGCCTGAGATGAAGACAAAGAACATGCCCTGTCACCCTGGGAAACAGAACAAGAGGGCCCAAGGAATTTAGCAGAAAGTATTCAGTGTAGCTGAACACTAAAATCAGAAAAAATAAAGCAAAGTGAGACAAAGGCCCTACAGTAAAAGTTGAGGAAGGCAGTTAAAGTAGCATATTGCTACAACAACAGTACTTATTACTGTCAAGAATAAATTTTTGAAGAATTTTACAAATATGAAAACAGGTAATACTGAAACTCTTCTCCAAAAAAAGACATTCTGGTTACTTGTAAAACTTTCAGACAAAGTAAATAACTTTAATCTTACACTTGCTTAAAATATATCTAATGGTTTGGTTTAGGAGTGGTGAGGCCAACAAATTAAGAGCCAGCTATACTTGAAGAGATGGGTTGCTTCAGATGCCAAGAGAAGGGGTGTGTCATAGTAGGCGGTCACACATGGGGGCATGGGGCAGTTCTTGAGGGTGGGGGACTGTGACAAGAGTCTCTATTACTGTCTCTGCAAGGAAGGAATGGGGAAAGTGGACCAACAGGGTTAGGGCTGGCCTGTGGGGATGGTGTCAGGGACCCTGGGGCATAGAAACTGTTCCCTAGTGGCTTGGTGCTTGGCCCTGGGTTATCAGAGTAGGTGGATGGTAGCTGACGGTATGGACACAATAAAAGAGGTGGTTAGGGTGTAGGCCCTGGATTCATTGGATTGTATTCTAAAGGTGGCTCATGGGTGAATTGTTGGCTCCCATTCGAATTGGTTCAGCCTATGAGGGGCCCTGGATAGCATCAGAATACAGAAAATGAGAGACATGGTTAATACATACATGAAGTGTTCCAGAGCATCGAAAAAAATCTATGAAATTAGCATAGACTTGAAATTAGACTTGGCAAGTATATGTACTGAACATTTAAATCCAACCTGACTCATGAACATGGATGTTAAAGTCATACATAATACCATCTGTGAATAATGGAAATTCTGTTTTTTTATGACATTCTTTATTCATTGAGTTTATTTTTATTGTACTTGCTAAAATTCCACTAAAATGCTGATAGAAATTATCATAACATGCATCTGAAACTTATTCCTGATTCCCAAGGAAAGCATTCAGTGTTTTACCAGCAAGTATGACATTGGCTAGAGATTTTCTTTAAAGGTTACCAAGGGCCTTTTCTATTTCCACTTTGTTAAAAGTTTTAAAAATTTTAAGCATGAATATTAAATTTTATCTTGTTTTTCTGCATTGGAAGGATTGTACTATATGATTTCACCTTTTATCCGTTAACATTACTTGATTTTGTAGTACTCAAGTACTTTTGGACTTCTGGTGTATCAGCTTCCTTATTGCTGGGACAAAATACCCATCACTCACAATGTAAGACAGAGGTTTAATTTGGTTCAGAGTTTCAGAGGGTTCAGTCCATGGTAGGCTCATTTCCAAGGCAGAAACATTGTGGTAGGAAGGCACCGTGAGGGAATGCTTTCCATATGTATTAACAGTGTTTATTAGCTGGGAAGGAAAGCCAGGGTGAACAGCTCCAGAGAGGAAGAGGAGAGGGAGCTTATATCCTGTCCAAAGTCTTGCTTCCATGACTTACCCAGACATACCCATCCTCTACGTGGCTTTCAAGCCCATCAAGTTGGCACATCTGAGATAAACTCACACTTGTCTTAATAGTTTTCCTGTACATTACTAGCTTCAGTTTGCAAATAATTTGTTCAGGATTTTGTACCTAATACGTGAGTTTAGTTATAACCTTTTTCATCTTGTGATGCCCTTATAGATTTTGATAAAAGATTGACCTGATTTTTTTCCATTCTTTAGAAGACTTTGTGCAGAACTGATGCTATTTTGTCTATGTATTTTATAAAGCTCACTGACGAAGCCATGTGGACCTGGAATGTTAAGAGAAGTCTTCATTTACTGGTTCAATTTCTAAGATAAATATAAAACTATTCATGTTTTCTCTTTCTTCTTATGTGAGTTGTGGTAAGATGTGATTATCAAGGAATGCATTCATTTCATCTAAGGTGTCAAGTTTATTGGCATAAACTGTCTTTTTATAATCTATTTCCTGGAAGGTGAGAGGCAGAAATTTCTGGCAGATGCATCATATGCAAAGGACTGGGGGTTAAAGGAAGTGTAGCATTTGGAGTACTCAGATCTAATGATTAGGAAAGAATGACAACCACATAAACTACTATCTTTGCTCTCAAAGAGCTCTTCATCTTCTACATTGAGATAATGCAGATTCCAAGGGAAAAAATAAGAGACCAAATTCATGTCAAGTATTATGTGGTAGATTTCAGATTATATAAGGGAAATGCAAATTAACAGAGGTTTAGTTAATATTTAAAAATTTTTTTGAATATGGTTGTTTTATGCATTTCCAGATTGAATGTATACCCTGCAAAAAAGTAAATAATGTCAGCCTGACTCTCAAGGACATTTGGCCTAAATGCGCACATTTCAAAGCATGCAGCTCTATGTGCATTGGACTCTGGCTTATTTCCCTTTTGGACAATGGTTTATTTAATTTCTCAAGATATGTCTTTCTCTTTTGAACACTAAACTAATAGTCTTCTGAAAAATAAAATTCCAAACAATTTTACATGTATCTTGGCTGAATATCAATTAGATTATCACCAAATATTCTTTGTGTGATACTGTATAACATTTGTGTAGACAAAAATATTGGTGTTTTGGAAATGAACAATAGTTACTGAACTATGACAATATGAGAGACTAGTGACCTAATTGGTAATGTGCATTTATCCATACTTGCTAGTTGAAAGGAAATGATCCACTTTACAAAAATAATTCAGTCTTGGTATTCTGAACATTGAGTCTCCAGTGTGTGTGTGTGTGTGTGTGTGTGTGTGTGTGTGTGTGTGTGTAGGATTAAAATTAAAGTAGAAAGGTTAAAATTTTTGTTTAATTGTGGTACTATTAGTCATAAGAGGCTAAGCTTAATAGTCTTGTTTTTGCTATGAAATATGATCAGGTTCAAGAATATCCCTGAGCTTTATTACTCCATAAAGGTAGACATGAGTATAGTCTTCATTACTGGGTTCCATGAAGGAGCATTAATGTGGTCAGAACTATATCAACAAAGAAGGTGATTAGAATTGTGGAGACTTTTTTTTTTTTTTGCAAAGTAGATGCTGTTAAATAGGGAAGGCTGTTCCCAGACAGATATTAGGAAGCCACCAACTCCCAATGTTTAAAAAACCCTTAATCTGGGATAAACAATAATTGGACAATAAAAACAAAGATAATTTCAAAACAAATACTAGATGACTTTACTACTCATTGACTCCCACTGAAATAATTATTAATTAACTTTGGTGGTACTGAAGATTGTGCTTCAGGCCTTTGCATTCCCCAGTACTTCTAATTTTAATTTAATTTTATTTTCTTTAAATTTTGAAACAGTTTCCTAGACTGGGTTTCAAACTGTGATCCTCCTGCCTCAGCCTCCCAGAGTGCTGGGCTTATAGGCACGTGCTACCGTGCCAGGATTCCCACTGAAATAACTCTTAATGAATGTACTCAGGGAGAAGAAATAGTAGGAAGATGAGGAATAGAAGCTGAGGAATAGAAGCTGGAAGGGGTACATGGTTAAAGGCCAGTGTGTCAGCGTTCTGCCACTGTGACACACACCTGAGATCATTGGTTTAAAAAGAAGAAAGGTATATTTGGTTCTTGGTTTCAGAATTTTCAGTGACCGTCACTTGGGCCTGTTGTCTGGTAGCACAGAATGTCATGTGGCAGTGGACACCTCTTCACCTCATAGTGGCCAGGAAGCAAAGGAAGAAAAAGAAGAGGGGCCAGAGTCCCAATATCCCCTTCAAGGGTATAACTTCCTGAAGTGACGTCCAATTGACCCCACCTTCTAAAGTTCTTCCACCTACCAACACTGCCACAAGCTGGCAAGTAAGCCTTCAACACAGCGCTTTGGGAGGTATTCTGGTCCAGCTACAGCAGCCAACTATCTGGGACTTTAACTTGATCTGCACAGCAAAGGCTGTTGCGTGTATGTATGTATGTATGTATTTATTTTACACATGCACTTTTGTGCTGAGTTATATCCTCAGGCTTTTAAAATTTTGAGACAGGCTCTTGTTAGGTTGCTACATTATCCAGGCTGGGCTTGAACTTGCTGCCTACCTGTCTCAGCTGCCCAGGGGCACTCAGCTTCCCAAAGGCAATCACCATCATACCCTGCCCTTGGATGTACTGAAATGTGAGTCAGTCCTGCTGCTTGCTGCATAACAGACACTCACAAGATAGGAAGATGCCAGAGTGGTTCAGAAGAAGTAGAGGTAGTTCATGCAGGAAGTGCTGGGGGCAACTCCCAGGCAGTGAAGATGAATGCTGGAAGCGCAGGAGCAGAAATACAGAACTTACAGATGTGGCTCAGGGATGGGTGGTGAGGCTATGATGGCCGCTAGAACTGGAGTCTTCCCTTTGAGTTCTTGGTGGTAGCATTCCCTGGATTTAGAAAAAGAAAAGGTTGAAGCAATTTACCTCTGAAAATACTGAATTTGAGAGGCTTGTGAGACATCTAAGTATGGAAGTGAGCCCCATAAAGCCCTTATCACTTGGTGTATTAGATATTTGAGGTATCTAGATGTCTGTTTCAATCTGGTTATTATAATGATCTCTCCCCCCATCCCAAATCATATTCTTCTAATTGCTAGGGAGGGTCACAGCTTTCTATCTGTGTAGCAAGCCATTCTAGCTTGCTTTTCCATCAACCGCCTGTGAACCACTTTTGGTAGACGCTGCAGACTCTTTACCCATCCAACAAGTCCACTCTCAGATTTTTGTGAAAATTATCCCAATTTGCCTAAAGTGTGAAGAAACCATGTACTAGGAAAGGAAGGTCGTCCCCAGGTTCCTATGGGTGGGCTGTGGTTGTCTTCAGATCCTTTATTGACCAGTAGGACCTACCGGAAAGTCTCCTTGCACTGACTGGTAATGCTCATATCATCTGCAGTATTTGGCTCACAGTTTCACTGTTTATGGTGTCATACAGCGTTTTCAAATGTTGGTGTACTAAAAACATTTTAAAATTACTTTTCATGTTTTATGCCTTGGTTTGGGAATAATCCTTTGCTGTATACTGTTATCAAGCTACTCTATATTTCTTTGTAGAAATGTTAAATTTAAAAACTCACTAGGTTTTAGGACCATCTGAATTTGTATTTTGTGTCGTGCATGAATTGAAAGGTGGTTTTCAAGTCAATACTCAGTCAGCCCAGACCATCATTTTGCACAGGTATTGTTTCTGCACTGTTTTACATCACCACTTCGTCATACGTGACGTGCACAGGTATGTTGTTCTGTTGTAAATATCCTTCATTTAATCATCTGGTCTACCTCAACTTCTTTGCTTTTCCCTTGATGAATGTAATCATTATGTACAGCAAATATGTATTAATGTAAATTGTATATTCTCTTGATTTGCCTATGTAAACCAACACATAGTCTACAAACAATGACAAGATTATTTTTTCCTTTCTAATGCTTTGTCAGTTATTTCTTTTTCATGCTTTATTTTGTTGGTTGGGACCTCTGGCCTGATCTTAAATAAAGCAATGAAAGTAGGCATTCTTGTCTTATTCTTGGATTTTTTTGTTCCCTTTAAAGGAATGCTAATAATTATTTACCACTACATATGATTTGGATAAATTCTACCTATCATCTTAGGGCAGTTCCTCCCCCTACCACAACTTGTTTAGGGTTTTATGTTGTTTTGTTGTTGTTGGTACCCTTCCAGATGTTGAATTTCATCTTTGGGTGTGTTTTCATTTGTTACAGTTATCTTACTGTCTTTCACTGCAATGAGCTTTGAATCATATTTGTCACAGATTTTTTAATATTAGTTTGGGATAGATCATACATTGCCATCATGCATTTATTTAATAGTTTTCTAGAGTTAGGGTGAAAGCTTATAGTCTTTATTTTGGATTTTTTGATATATATATATGTATCAAAAAATTGATTTTA